>NC_086302.1:5383950-5685603 GCF_963924245.1 Chroicocephalus ridibundus
GTTGTCCCCAGCTCGGCTGCACGGGGCGGGGGGGGGTCGGGTTTGGGGTGAAGGTGGGGAGATGGATGCCGTGGGTTGGGGAGCGGGGGTCCTCCCCTCGCCCCCACCCCGTTCAGAGACCCGCCGGCAGGCACGGGTGGCTACTGGCCACGGCAAGCGGCATTGGGGCGGGGGAGCCGTGCCCACGCCACCCGTGTCACAACCCCGCGGGTGCTCAGCCCCGCCGGTCTCACTTTTTACCGGGGAAGGGGGGCGGCGGAGGTGGGTCTCCAGGGCCACCCGGGTCACCCGGCCACCCTGTCCCCTCTCCCAGCCCAGTGCTGTGTCAGCAGCGTTGGCGTGGACTTACGCTACCATCTAGTGGCTGCTTTGCCGAGCCGGGGCCACCGCTGTCCCCGGCTCCCAGCCCGTGTCCCTGCACCCCGCGGGCGGCTGCCCCGGGAGTCCAACCCCCATTTCCCCCCCTCGCCCAAAACCCGGGGGAGGGGGGGGGGGGGGGGGCGAAGGCCACTCTCGCCAGGATCAGGCCAGCGGGTGGCCCGCCCGGGTTTGTCCCCAAAAAGCTTGGCTTGGCTGGGGGGTGGTGGCAGTCGTCACCCCGAAAGCCACCAGCTCCCCCCGGGGTGGGAGCAGGGGGGTTGGGGGGCAGCGGGGTGCAGCGGGGTGCTTCGGGGGGGGGGAGAGCTGGGGGGCAACGGGGTGTTTTGGGGGAGAACTGGGGTGCAAGGGCGCGGGGGGGGGGGGGCGAGGGGGGGCAGCAAAAGGTGGTGGGACGCGGGAGCTGCCTTTGTGGAGAACGCGGTCCAGAGACCCCGGTCGGGGTTGGGGGGTGGGGGGGGGGTCTCCCGCCCCTCCGGCGTCTGTGGAGGATTGGGGTCGGGCACATTTCACCCCGATCAATGCAACTGCAGCAGAAGAGACCCAGCCCTCCCTGAATTCCAGCCCTCTGTCGCCCCGGAGCAGCAGCAAAACCATCCTGGATTTCTCTTGGATTTCAACGCAACCATTTCTGAGCGGCCCCCAGCAGCCCCCCGGGCCCCGGGCACAGCCCCCTCCCCACCCATCTGCGCTGTCACCCGACTGTCCCCACGCCTCACTTTGCCCCAGAAACCTCCGTCCCCAAATCCTGCTGCTCCCCGGTTCCTGTCACGGATGCTGCCGTGGCTGGTGCGTGGCTCTTCCCAAACCTCCGTTGTTTTTTTTTTTCCATGGAAAAAGACGTCCCCTCCCAGTGACTGGTGCCGAGCTGCTGGGTGACTGTCCCTCTGTGCCTCAGTTTCCCCTGTGGGGACACAGTCCCTGCAGGCCTGGACCAGCAGTTCCAAGCCTGGTCAAGCCTCAAACCACATTTTTGGCTGTCTTCCACTGTTGTCTGGCCATCGCCGCCGCGGGGACGCAGCTCTGATCCGTGACCCGGGAGCTCTGCGGGCTCTCCAAGTCCCTGGGGAGCTTGGGCAGAAGGGGACAGGGACAAACCCTGTCCCCAGGCCTGTTTTGGGTGGGGATGGCTCCTTCCCGCTCGCAAGGGAGACACACCTCCCGCTGGCGGCAGCTCCGGGCGAGGGGAACCCCCCCGGGGGGAGGGTGGCAATGCCACGGCTCCCTCGTGCCAGGGTCTGCAGCGCCGGCCATCTGCAGCGGTCTCACACCTGCGCCCACCGCGCGCTTGGCACCGGGTGGGCACGCTCGCTCCAGAACCACCACCCCCCCCACCACCCCCCCCCCGCCTCCCCTTCCCTCGTCCGCCACCTCCTGCCACGCTTGCGTGGACCCGGGCTGGCACGGCGCTGGCGGAGCAGCCAGCCGGAGCGGGACCGCGTGGGCAGGGATCGCAGGCAGGAACAGGGCAGGCAGGTCCGGGCACGATGGGGGACGAAGAGGGGGGGGGGGTCCTGGGAGGGCATGGCAGGGGGGGGACACGACGCCGCAGCCTCATGCTGGATTCGGCCCTCGGCTGCGGGCAGGGCGAGGGCAGGGGAGGTGACGCTGAGCTGCTTTCGCCTCCTCTCCGGAAGACGCTGCAACCATGCGGCGCTGCCTGCCATGCTGCAGGGAGCGGGCAGCCGGGAGGGGATGGAGCCGGAGCCCCCCCCCGGGGCTGGATGCTGAGCTTCGCCCTCCCCAGCACCCGCGGCTCTCTTGCCTTTGAGCACCCAACCCGGGCTCTGCGGTGAAAATGAACCTCGCAGCAATTTTTTTTTTTTGGGGGGGGGGGGGGGGCTCCCAGCCTCCTTCCCCACCTCCCCATTGCTCCTGGCTGGGGGGACCCCAAGGTGGACCCTGCCCTGGGCTGCCGGGAGCCGCAAGGGCTCTGGGGTGGGTGGGTGGCCCCAGGAGCAAGCAGTTGGCCACCGTCGGTGCCTCCATCCCTGGTCGATGCAGCCCGACATTAACATAAAATCGATGCCCCCTCCCCTGCCCAGCCCGCGGTCACCCCGTTAACTCCTTCGCCCCTGCCTCAGGGCAGCCACGGGGTGAAGGACAGAGGGATGGAGGCCAGGATGGGGGTCCCTCCCTTCAGCCCCTTTCCACAGGTCTCTGCAACCTCGCGCCCCACTCTCCGTCCCCAAGAGCTCTCACGCTCATGCCACCAAAGGGGGAACTTGGGGACAGACCACGGCGAGGCGACCGCGGTCCCGCAGGGAGGGACTGCTGCGGCACAACTGCGTTTGGAAGCACATCGCCAAAATCCACGCGGGTACGGCAGGGCCGGCACAGACCCTCTGCCTCGGCCCTGACTCGCTCCTGCCACCGGCACCGCTGGGGATGGGGGTCCTTGGTGGGGACACGGTGGGTGGCAGCATCGTTTCCCGTTGGGAGGTCAGGATCCGGCCCTGGCTGCAGGGGGGGGGCGAAAGCAGAGGGCTGGGAAGGCAGGAGTGGGGAGCCCCCACCACCAGCCTGCCCCCTCCGCGCCCGGCCAGGCCCCGCATTTACATTTTTATCCCTTTTTAAGTGAATTTTGCGCTGGAGGGAATTGCCATGCTGGCAGCCTGGCGGAGCGAGGGGCTGATCCTGCTCGGTGCTGCCCCGGTGTAACCCCGCGGGCAGCCGGGGCATGGGGGGATCAGCCCCCCCCCATACGCCCAAACAGGCAGGAACAGGCAGGAACAGGGACGGAGTCAGGGCTGGGGGGGCCAGCACAGCTGGGACCTGGCACACCGGGGTCCATCCATCCGTGTCCGTCCATCCATCGCACCCCGGATGGAGGGGCTGCCCGTGGCAAAGGTGACAGTGATGGGGAGCCTTCCTCCCCGCCGGTGCCCAGCTGCTCCCACCTCCCACTGCCCCCTCCTCTCCACAGGTGCCCACCGTGGAGCATCCATGTCCCCCCCCCGAGCCAGCACCCAGCAGCGGAGGCTGCTGCCACGGCTGGGGTGCGCAGGGTCGGGGTCCCCGTGGCCCCCCCTGAGCCAGCCCTGCTCAACGAAACCTCCAGTTGCAATTAAGTGGGAGACTTTAATCACGGGGGCTGAGGCGCAGGTGGACCCTGCTCAGGGCTGGTGCTGGGGGACACGGGGTGCCAGGGGTCATGGGGGGCACTGGGGGCATGGGGGACATGAGGGCCACCGGGGGCACTGGGGGCATGGGGGGCATGGGGGACATGGGGGCCACGGGGACCACGGGGGGCACTGGGTGCATGGGGGCCACAGGGGGCCACAGGGGGCATGGGGGACATGGGGGACAGGAGGGCCACAGGGAGCACTGGGGGCACTGGGTGCATGGGGGACATGGGGGCCACAGGGGTCCACAGGGGGCACGGGGGACATGGGAGACAGGAGGGCCACAAGGAGCACTGGGGGACTGGGGGCATGGGGGACATGGGGGCCACAGGGGGCACTGGGGGCATGGGGGACATGGGGGACAGGAGGGCCACAGGGAGCACTGGGGGCACTGGGTGCATGGGGGACATGGGGGCCACAGGGGGCACTGGGGGCACGGGGGACATGGGGGACAGGAGGGCCACAGGGAGCACTGGGGGACTGGGGGCATGGGGGCCACAGGGGGCCACAGGGGGCACTGGGGGACTGGGGGCATGGGGGACATGGGGGCCATGGGGGGCCACGGGGGGCACTGGGGGCATGGGGGACATGGGGACCACAGGGGCCACGGTGGCCACAGGGGCCATGGGGGGCAGTGAGGTCATGGGGGACATGGGGGGGCACCACTCTGCTTTGTTGCCCCGAGCGGGATTGTCCCCAGCTCAGAGAGCAGGGGGTGAACTGGGGTGCTCCCCCCAGCTGGAAGGTTCCGTCCCCCACCCGGGACAGCGCACGCGTCCCCATGGGCACAGGGACAAGGGACACATCCCGCGGACCAGGCGTGTGCCCCTCGCGAAGGGAGCACGGTTTCGGGGTGCTGGGTGTTGGGGGTGCCCCTGGGTGCCCACCCACCTCGGGCGGGGGGGGGTGGCGGGGGACCTGTGGCTGCAATCTGGCAGCTGGCGGGGGGGGCGGGGGGGGGGCTCTGCCCGGCTGCGGGACGGTGCCAACCGCCTCCTCCTTGCCACGCAATCCGCTCTCCTCGCCCCCCCCCCACCCCCCCGTGTCTGTGTGTGTGTCCCCCCACCCTGCCACCACCACCCCGGCACCGGGCATCGTGCCACTGCTGCCCCCCCCGCCTGGCCTTTCCCGGAGGGATTTTTTTCCCTGGGATGGGGAAGCAGTGTTGGGGGGGGGGGTTTGTGTGTAAAGGTGGGGGGTGGCCGCATCCAGCCCCGCAGCCCTTGTAGGAACTGGGGTGAAGCGGGAGCCCAGGGATGGTGGCATGGCCCCAAGCCCCCCCCCCCCCCCCCGGCATGTCCCCATACCCGCTGGCATTGGCTCCGTGCCCCCCCCTCCCCACCTGCCTGGGGCCTCTCCCCCCAGCCTGAGCACACCCCCCACACCCCCCCACCCCCCGCAACGTGGGATGGGGCCGGGGGCCAGTGTGTGTCCCCCCCCCCCCCACTTCCCACCAGTGCTGGGGAATTCATTAGCCGGCCACAGCTGGGCCCTGCTGGGGAGGCCAAGCTGCGAGGAAAATTAACCTCTTCCTCCCCAGCCTCCGAGCGCAGGACCCCCCCCCCCACCCCCCCCGTACCGGCACCTCTGCCCTCACACAGAGGAGGGGGCCAGAAGGGCCCCCCCACCCCCACCCCAACCCAGCCAAACACTGCCCGGGGACCCCCCCCCCTTGCTAATTAAACCCAGGCTGTTGCCTCCTTAACGCACATGCCTAGAAAGAGGGGACGGGCCCCGCCGTGGGGATGCTGGGTGCCGGGGGGGGGGGTGGGGGGGGAATGTGGGGTGCCCTGGGTGGGGGCAGCTTTGCAAACCCAAATGCTTCCCAACCCCCCTTTTTTTTTTTTTTTTTCCAGGCTTTTCTTTGCAAGGAGAGATGCTGCCGCAGCCCCAAATGGGCTGGGGGGGGCGTGGGGGGGGCTTTTCTTTGCCCTCCCCTCCCATGCAGGTTTCCCGCCCCCCCCCCCGTCCCCCCGTCCCAGCCCCGGGGTATGTCTGTGCCCTGGGGCTGGAGGGGGGGGTGAGGATACGGCCTTAGTCCTGGCTTCACGCAACCTGGGACACCCCCCCCCCCCACCCCGGGGTGGGGATGGGTGCCCCCCACCCAAATCTTGCAAGCCAGGGTTATTGCACCCCCCTCACCCCCCCGCCCCCCTGCCCGGTGTCTATCCCCCACCAGCGCAGCCCCTCTCCCCGAGAGGGGGCAAAAAGGACCCAGGCTCCCCCCCCCGCCCGGCTTGTTAGAAAGGTTTTATTTCTCTCTATTTACAGACTGGATTTAAAAAAAAAATAAACAACAAATCCCTCCCCTTCCCTCAGACACCCCCCACGCCCCCCCTTGGATGGCACTGCCCCACCCCCCCCCCCAAGCCCTGCCCCACGGGTGCAGGGGAGCTCTTGGCCATGGGGAGTGGGGATGGGGCCAAGCCTGGGACCACAGGCGGATCCTCCCCCCCCCGCAGGAAAGGGGGTACCCGGGGGGGGCAGCCGGCCCCCAGGAGCCAGCTGGCAGGGTGGCACACCCCCCCACCCCCCGCCAGTGCCATCACATTCACATTGCGCCCCCAGTGCCCCCCCCACCCCCCGTTAATGCCTGCAACAGGGGTTCGAGCCCAGATGCAGCCGGGACCCCCCCCCGGGTGCCATGGGGGTGAGCCCATCCTGTACCCCCCCCTCCTGCCCCGCATGGGGCCAGCGGGAAACAGCCCCCCCGTAGCCTGGGCTCCTGGTCCCCTCCAGGAGCATTTGTCCCCTCCCAGGACCCCTTGTCCCCCCCCCCAGTGCAAGCGGAGGTTTATGGCTTTCAGGATTTGGCTCTACTATAAGGAGAGGAAATAAAAGGGGGGGGGGCAAGGAGATCCCCCAAATACGGGGATGCCGGGGGGTGAGGCGGCTGCTGGGTGAGGAGTATAAAATCTTATAAATTAAAGACGATATAAAGGGGGTTGGGGGGGGGGGGGTTGAGGTGACCTTCCCCAGGTCGGTGCCAGGAATTTGGGGGCTGAGCCCCCCCAGGAGCTGGGGGAGAGGCGACTGGGGTTGACATGGGGAGGTGTGTTCCCCCCCCGCCCCGCCACGCTGTGGGGCTAGGGGTGTTTGGGGGGGGGGCACAGTGGGGTACCCCACCCTCCTCCCCCCAACCAAAGCACTTCTCAGGGTGTGAAGGCAACAAGAGAGGGGCTGGGGGGCAGAAGAGGGGGCTGGGGTGGGGGGCACAGCTTTCCCCCCTCTCTGAGTCCAAAATCCTTGTGCAAAGCCCCCCGTCCTCCCCGGGGCATCCCGAGCACCCCCCCTGACAGGCGTTTTGAGGTTGGAGGGGGGGGGCACAGGCAAAAGGAGCAACAACCACCCTGCAAAAAGAGGGAGATTTGCCCAAAAGCCACCCCAGAGCCCGGCTAGGGGGGGTGCCAACGCCGGGTCACTGGTTGTCCCCCGGCTGGTACTGGGGCTCGGTGGCGGTGAAATAGTCCTCGAGGAAGGACTGGAGGTACTCGAAGGTGGGACGTTCCTCGGGGTCCCGCTTCCAGCACTGCACCATCACCTCGTGCAGGGACGGGGGGCAGTTGCCCGGGCACTGCATGCGGTAGCCCCGCTCCACCTGCTCCAGCACCTCCCGGTTGTTCATCCCTGCGTGACAAGCGCAACGGGGAAACTGAGGCAGGCCCAGGGATGCAGCGGCGTTGCCCCGTGGTTTGGACTGGGAGCCCAGCTGAGCGCTGGTCTCTCTGACGGGGAAACTGAGGCACGGGGCAAGCCTTGCTGGTGGCAGCCCTGGGGAGGATCAGCCCCTGCCCTGCCTGCACCCCCCCACGCACCCGGCTCACCCCAAGGGTGCCCGCTGCCCCCGTACCTGGGTAGGGCACCCGGCCTTTGGTCACCAGCTCGGTCAGGAGGATGCCGAAGGACCAGACGTCCGACTTGATGGTGAACTTCCCAAAAAGCGCGGCCTCCGGGGCCGTCCACTTGATGGGGAACTTGGCACCTGCGAGGGGAGGCAGGTGAGCTGCGTCTGGGGCACCCCACTGCACCCGCACCCCGGGTACCCCCCACCTGGGGCACCCAGCACTGGGCACACCCCACACCTGGGGCATCTTTGCACCAGAGACCCCCTGCAGCTGGAGCACCCTGTACTGAGGGCGTCCTGCATCCCGGGAGCCCTGCACTGGGACACCATGCACCGGGGACACCCGCATCCAAGGCACTCCGTACCTGGGGTACCCCGTACAGGGGGCACCCACCTCTAGAAGTACCCAGCACCCTGGGCAACCTGCACTGTGGGCATCCCACACCCGGGGTACCCATCCCCTGGGGCACCCACCACCTGGGGCACCTATCACCCAGGGTACCCATCTCCTGGGGTACCCATCAACTGGGCTACCCATCACCCGGGGCACCTATCACCCAGGGTACCCATCTCCTGGGGTACCCATCAACTGGGCTACCCATCACCCAGGGCACCCATCACTCAGGATGCCCATCCCCTGTGGTACCCATACCTTGGGGCACCCATCACCCAGGGTACCCATCCCCTGGGGTACACATCCCCTGGAGCGCCCATCACCCGGGGCACCTATTCCCTGGGATACCCATCCCTTGGGGTACCCATCACCCAGGGTACCCATCCACTGGGGTGCCCATCCTCTGGGGTACCCATCACCGGGGCTACCCATCACCTGGGGTGCCCGTCACCCAGGACACCCATCCACTGGGGTACCCATCCTCTGGGGTACCCATCACCGGGGCTACCCATCACCTGGGGTGCCCGTCACCCAGGGTACCCATCACCCAGGACACCTATCCCCTGGGGTACCCATCACCCAGGGCACCCATCCCCTGGGGTGCCCATCCTCCGGGGTACCCATCACTGGGGGTACCCATCCCCTGGGGCCCCCATCAGCCGGGGCACCCATCACCCAGCATTGGGGGTGACCATCCCCAGGCCCAGGGTGGGACGCAGCACGGAGGGGACAAGGGCAGCGGTCCCCAAAGCAGCGGGGCACCGCGCCGGCTCACCCTGGCGCGCCGTGTACTCGTTGTCCTCGATGAGGCGAGCGAGGCCGAAGTCGGCGATCTTGCACACCAGGTTGTCTCCCACCAGGATGTTGGCAGCGCGCAGGTCCCGATGGATGTAGTTCATCCGCTCGATGTAGGCCATGCCTGCCGCGATCTGGGTGGGGGGAAAAAGTGAGGACCAACCCCCACCACCACCCCCACCACCCCCCCCCCCCGGATGCACCCCATGGGGGGCACCCCCCCCCCCCCCCGTGCCAGCCTCCCCGCTACCTGGGCAGCCATGTCCACCAGCTGGGGCAGCTTCAGGTAGCGGCCGTCACCGTCCTTTAGGAAATCCAGCAAGCTGCCTGCGGGCAGAGGGTGCTGCTCAAAGCGCCCGAGAACCACCCATGCCCCCCCCTCTCCCCCAGCAAGCCCCCACCCCTGGCACCATCTCCCTGGCCGTGCCAAGGAAGGGTGAGGCTTGCAGAAGAGGCTCCCCCCCGCCACCCCGGCCCCCAGCTCACCCTGGCTCATGAACTCGGTGACGATGTAGATGGGCTCCTCGGACACCACGGCGTAGAGCTGCACCAGCTTGTCGTGCCGCAGACGCTTCATGATCTGCGCCTCCTCCAGGAAAGCCTCGGGAGACATGGTGCCCGGCTTCAGCGTCTTCACCGCCACCTTCGTGGTGCCGTTCCACGTGCCTGGGCCGGGGACAGGGCGTCACGGCGAGCCCAGGGGACAGCCAGCCCCGGCAGGGCTGGGACGGAGGGGTGCATGGGTGCCCGGATGGATGGATGGATGCATGGATGCATGGATGGAGGGATGCATGGATGCATGGATGCATGGATGGAGGGATGCATGGATGGAGGAGCAAGGAAATCAGGGCAGGGCAAGGAAGGGGCGTGACACCACCATACCCCACGCAGGACAAGGAGCCCCCCCCCACCCCCGCCAACCCCGTGGCGTGGGGACAAGGCACCCGTGAGCTCATCTCCTAAATACCAACCTTACCCCATTCCCCGTCCCTCCACGGGGGAGCCTGTGCCAAGCTGCCGTCTCCCCCACCGCGGTGGGTACCGCCTGGCACCCCGTGATGCTGCCTGCCGGGGGCAGGACCGGACTGCTCCTGCCCTCCACGTCGTGTCCCCCCCGCTGCCGCCCTCCACGGCCGGCTGGGCCAGCCTTACCCATCCACACGTCTCCGAAACATCCCATGCCGAGTTTCTTGTCCAGGCTGATGGATTCCCGCACTATCTCCCAGGCGTCCTTAGCTAATCCCAGGGTCTGGGGCTTCATAGTGGGGCACGCGCGGGTTAGCAGGTGGCACAACCCGTCGTTACACTCTGTGGGGAGGTGGGGGGGGGAGGGGGGGGGAGGGGGAGCAAGGATTGGGGGCGGGGAGGAGGGAAGGAGGGGGTGCGATGGGATGAATGGAGCATGCACGCCGAGCGGAGGGAGCACGGGGAGCAGGAGGAAGAGGATGACGAAGAGGAGACCCCCCGGCCTGGTTCTTGTCTCCTGCTTGTGGTCCCATCTGAAATATGGCGGGGCGGGGTGGGGTGGGGGGGAGGTGGGGGGGCTGCTTGCCCATGCAGGGACGTCATGGGGCATCCTGGTGTCCCTGGTGTGACCCCAGAGCAGGACGTGGGACATCTCCCCATGCTGGAAAACTGTCGGGGTAGGCAAGAGCCCTTCCTTGGTGGGGGGGGGGAGGTGTGCCAGGCCTGGGGGTGCCCCCACCGCCCCCCCCACCCCTCGCCCCGGCTTGCCCGCCGGGCCCTACCCATCCACACTTCCCCGAACTGCCCGTTGCCCAGTTTCTTGAGGAGCTGGAGGGATTCGCGAGGGATCTCCCACACGTCTTTGGTTTTGACCGAGAGGTCGGCCAGCTTGGGCGTTCCCTTGTGGCACGGCACGGCCAGGCGGCAGCACAGCCCGGCCGCCCGCTCTGTGGCACCCCGGCGGGGCGGGGGGACACGCACACAGACAAGCATCAGCCCGGGCACGGACCCCCGCCGGCGCTTTGCCCCCCACCTGCGCATCCTCCAGGCTCCTGCGTGGTCCAGCCACCCCCCAAGATGCACACACGTGTATGGGGTGCTCCCCCCCCACACACCCCCCCAATCCCCCACCCGCAGGGATGGCCCCACACCCCCTCGGGCTTGGTTGCACCCCCAGCCCCCCCTGGTTGTGCCCACCCAGACCCAGGGGATATTTAACTTCTCTGGAGCGGCCGGGTGCCCCCTGCACCAAGGATACAGAAGAGGGGGGACCCTCAGGGGGTCCCCCACCAGAGCAGCCCCCTCCTTCGCCAGTTAAACCCAGTTAGCCCAGCCGGCTGTCTCTTGCCAAAGGGTCTTCTGGGCTTTTCCCACCCCTCCCCGTTGCCCCTCTGCAATGTTCCCCCCCCGGTGCCCCCCATCCCACCCTACCTATATAGTGCTGGACCAGCTGCTGGACGGTGTCGAACTGGGCGCGGGTGGTGATGTAGTAGCCCCCGTTGTCCAGTTTCCGAATCTTATAGTGCTTCACGTGGTCCCCCTTGGCCTCATCCCAGTCCCGGATGGAGAGGGAGTAGGCACCTAGGTGGGGGCAGGGGTCAGGACGGGTCAGGGAGGGATGCGGGGCGCAGCCCCCCGTGTCCCCATCCCCGTCCCCCTACCTTTCGTCGTCTCGCTCTCCCGGATGAGGAAGGTGCCCCTGCAGTTGCCATGGCACAGGAGCTGTCGCTCTGCGTCCTTGCGCCCGATCTTCCCGAAGTACCACCTGCCGCGGAGCCGGGCTCAGCGCCGGGGGTGGGGGGTGGGGGGCACCGCCAAGGGGCACCCATGGGGACCCCACGCCACGGCCCTCTGCCAGCACCGCGGCACTGCCGGGGCTCACCAGGGGCGCCAAGACACCCGGGCTCAAGGCAGACAGGGTCGGGGTCCCCCCTCCATCCCTGTGTGTCGTCCCCCCCGGACTCACTCTTCTGCCTGGATAGAGTCCACGGGGGCCACGTAGTTGCTGGGGATGTAGCCCGTGGCGCCTGAGCTCAGCGACCTGGCCTCCCACCAGTCACCCTCCCTGGGGAAAGAGGAACAGAGAGTGAGGAGGAGGGAGAGACGGACCGGCCTGGCTGCCCTGCACCTCCTCTCCCCACACACAGCACCCCCAGACCCCGCTCTACCCCGCCACGGAGGGCACCCGCCTCTGCTGAGACCACCCAACTCATCACACACATGGCCCTGGTTTTCTCAGTATCCAGCCACGGAGCTGAGGCAGAGCCTGGGTCCCGCGGGGGGTACCCATATCACAGAGGCACCTCCCTGGGGTGGCACGGGGGGCACCGGGGGTGGCAGGGGGTCCGGGGTGGGGGGACGGGACCCACGTGTTGTTGATGATGTGGAATTTCTCCCCTTTCTGGAAGGTGAGGTCATCCTCCGTCCTGGCCTCGTAGTCATACAGGGCGATGAAGAGCGTCACACCCCCGCCTGCGGCACGTGGAGGGGACCACGGTGAGCCCCCGGGTCCCCCCCCTCACCTGCAGGGGTGCAGCCGGACGCACGCCCCCCCTCCCCAACCACCACCAGCCCCTCGCTGACCTGTGATGCCCCCGCTCCGCATCTGCAGCGTGTTGGAGGCGAAGACCCCCGTCCCCGGGAAGGATGGAGCCGAGGGCACCCCCGCGCCCTGGAAGTTGTTGAAGTCGGGGATGCGGGTGAAGGCGGCGCCCGGCTGCGTGGGGTCGGGGTCGTACTGGGAGGCGGGGGGCGGGGGGGCCCCCACCTCACCCCCCGCCTGCCCTTTGCCGGACCCCTTCTCTTTGCAGTGCACACAGCCCATCCTGGGCACGGCCTGTGGGACAGAGGGACCGTGACCCCCACGCCACCACCCCACCCCCTCCGGCAGGGCACACGCGTGTGCACACACGGTCCCAGTTAGGGGCACTGGGGTACATGCATGAGCCCCGGCGCACGCCAGCGCTGGGAGGAGTGGGGTCCCGCCACCCCCTGGCACAGCTTGTGCGGTGACATGGGGACACCAGGGTCCCAATGGGCGCTGCCACCGGCAGGGACCAGGCTGCCAGGGGGGCTGTGCTGCGCGGGGGGACCCTGCGTCCCCGCCCTGGCACCCACGGGTGCTCCCGTCGACGGCGACCCCACTCACTGCGACGGCTCCTCGGGTCACTTCAGCTGCTCCATGTCACCTCGGGGAGGAGAAGAGGCACCTGTGGACACCGGGGAGGGCATCAGGCAGTGGGCAAGAGCCCTGCACGGGCTGCAACACCCCTCCAAGGGCTGCAACACCCCTCCAAGGGATGGAACACCCCTGCCATTAGTTGAAAGACCCCTGAACAGGCTGCAACACCCCTGCATGAGCTGAAACACCACTGCATGGGCTGCAATATTCCTGCATGGGCTAAAACACCCCTGCGTGGGCTAAAACACCCCTGCACAGGCTGCTACACCCCTGCGTGGGCTTAGATACCCCTCCAAGGGCTGCAACACCCCCTGCACGGGCTAAAACACCCCTGCCATGAGCTAAAATACCCATGCACAGACTGCAACACCCCTGCATGGGCTGCAACACTGCTGCACTGACTGCAATGTCCCTGCATGGGCTAAAACACCCCTGCATGGGCTAAAACACCACGGCATGGGCTAAAACACCCCAGCACGGGCTGCAGTACCCCTGCCATGGGCTTAGATACCCCTCCAAGGGCTCCAACACCCCTGTATGAACTGCAGTACCCCTGCATGGGCTAAAACCCCCCTGCATGGGCTAAAACACCCCTGCATGGACTGCAGCACCCCTACACGGGCTGCAGTAACCCTGCCATGGGCTTAGATATCCCTCCAAGGGCTCCAACACCCCTGAATGGGCTGCAACACCCTGCATGGACTAAAACACCCCTGCGTGAGCTAAAACACCCCTGCACGGGCTGCAATACCTCTGCCGTGGGCTTAGATACCCCTCCAAGGGCTGAAACACCCTGACATGGGCTGCAACACTGCTGCATGAACTGCAATATCCCTGCATGGGTTAAAAAACCCCTGCATGAGGTAAAACAACCCGGCACAGGCTGCTAAACCCCTGCTTGGGCTGCAGTAACCCTGCCATGGGCTGCAATACTCCTGCATGACCTAAAACACCCCTGCACGGGCTGCTACACCCCTGCCAGGGGCTTAGATACCCCTCTAAGGGCTGAAACACCCCTGCATGGGCTGCAATACTCCTGCATGGGCTGCAACACCGCTGCACGAACAGCAATATGCCTGCATGGGTTAAAACACCCCTGCATGAGCTAAAACACCCCGGCACAGGCGGCTACACCCCTGCCATGGGCTTAGATACCCCTCCAAGGGCTGCTACACCCCTGCATGGGCTGCAATACCCCTGCATGAGCTAAAACACCCCGGCACGGGCTGCAGCTCCCCTGTACAAACTGCAGTACCCCTGCATGGGCTAAAACACTCCTGCGTGGGCTAAAACACCCCGTCACCGGCGTCTACACCCCTGCCATGGGTTTAGATACCCCTCCAAGGGCTGCAACACCCCTGCATGAGCTGCAATACTCCTGCACGGGCTAAAACACCCCTACACCGACTGCAACACCGCTGCACGAACTGCAGTATCCCTGCATGGGTTAAAACACCCCTGCATGAGCTAAAACACCCCGGCACGGGCTGCTAAACCCCTGCCATGGACTTAGATACCCCTCCAAGGGCTGCAACACCCCTGCATAAGCTGAAACACCCCTCCCCAGGCTGTAACACCCCTGCACGGACCGCAATACTCCCGCCATGGGCTTAGATACCCCTCCAAGGGCTGCAACACCCCTGCATGGGCTGCAACACCCCTGCGCGAGCTAAAACAACCCGTCACGGGCTGCAGCACCCCCCTGTACAAACTGCGACACCCCTGCATGAGCTGAACCACCCCCACACGGGCCGCGACCACATCCTTGAGCAGGTTTTCCTCCCGCCGCATCCCGGACAAACCCATCACCCCATCTCCACGGGGAGACGCGTCCCCCCCGGCTGCCCCGATGCCGCAGGGAGCCAGGCTGGGTGGAAAGGAGCCCTGGAAGCGCCGCCGTCCCCCGGGCTCGGCAGGGGAAGCCGTGACTCGGGGGAGGAGGGGACCCCGCTCTCCTCGCTGCGGTCAGGGCCCAGCTCTTCCGGCCGGGGCCGCGCTCGGCAGCGAAGGTGTCGCGGAGGAGGAGGAGGAAATCGGACCTCTCCCACCACGGCTGCACGGAAACCACTGCTGTCCCCAGCCCTGTCACCTCCCCTGGCTGCTGGCCACCCACCCAGACCGGTCTGCCCAGTTTGGACCGGGCAGAGCTCTCCGGCCGAGGGCTCTGCGGCGATGCAGCATGCACGGCCCGGCAGCTATGTCCTGTTCCCCGGCGCTCCGGAGAGCCGGGGGAGAGGGAGGTTTTGGGGCAGAGGAGACTTTTCAGGCGGGTTTCCCCCATCACGCTTCTTTGATTCACTTTCCTCTCTCTCTCGGCGGGAAGGGCCCCGGCTCTCCCCCTTCCACCTTCGCTTTCGACACCAGCAGTGTGGCAAGGCAGCGGCCGTTGCTGACAGGGCAGCGTTGCCAAATCCGAGAGGGCTTGGCCGGTGGGGGTTTGTTATTTTTTTGCTGACGGCGAGTGGCCATCTCAGCCGACGAACACCCCCAGCCCTTGCAAACCCTGTCTCCTCTGGGGTGGGAATCACCCCTCCCCACACACACCCCGTTGCCGGCATCGCGCTCAGCAACTTCCCATTTCGCTGAATTTCGGTGCTGCCACGGCTGCCGGCGGGGATCAGGCGGGCGAGGACCATCTTCTAGGCAAGCACAAGCCCGAAATATCGCAGCACCGCGGGGCTTCGCTGCTGCTCCCGCCGTGCCCAGCGGCGTTGCACCCATGCTCCCCCTTCTCCGGGCACCCACAAACCCCCCCAAGCTGGTCCCTGCCACCGGGCAGGGTGGCACAAAAGCTGTCCCCTCGCGTTGTCCCCAGGGAGGGGACGCAGCCGGCCCCGCGCTGGCGTCTGGCCCCGGCTCTCCCGAAAAGGAGCTGTTTGGAGCCTGGGAGCAGATGGCAACCGAGCCCTTCCTGCACCGGCTCCGCCGGCACCGGTCCCGGCCGAGCTGCCAGCTCCCGCCCCGCGCTGAGACCCGGCCAACTCATCACCCCCGCCGCGGCCCCCGCCCTGCCGGGCATGGCTGGGCATGATGCATCCCCGGCCGCCCGTCC
Organism: Chroicocephalus ridibundus; assembly: GCF_963924245.1. NCBI lineage: Eukaryota > Metazoa > Chordata > Aves > Charadriiformes > Laridae > Chroicocephalus > Chroicocephalus ridibundus. Next base: position 5,399,686 of record NC_086302.1, read on the forward strand.
ATCTGCTCCCCGGCCCCCCCCTCCCAGGACACGGGTGGTTTCAGCCCCATTCCCAGCTCCGAGCCGGAGCACCATGTCCCGGTGTCACCCACCGGCGTCACCCTGCGTGTCACCTCCGGCGCCAAGGCACCCCGTGGGGATCCCCCCCATCCCATGCCTCCACTCCCCTGTGGGGAATAACGGCGATGGAGGGGTCAGGCTCCGCGGGGCCGGGGGGGGATGCAGCCGTACGGAGAGATACGGGGGCTGTTGGAAATGACACGCTCCCAGTGCTATGGGGACGAGCCAGGCTCAGCCACCCAGGGTGGCACCCAGGCATGTCACATCTCCCCGGGGACATGCGGGCAGCAGAGAGGGGCAGCAGCCGGAGGAACCTGGCTGGCACCTATGCAGCGGGAGGAGGAAGCAGCGGGAGCACGGCATGGGGGAGGAGGAGGAGGAAGAGGATGGTGCTGTGGCCACCAAGGGGAACCTCAGGGCTGGCAGGATCCCAGGCCTTGGGGACAGTGGCAGCTGGGGGGGGTGGGGGGGTGGCAGGCAGGGGCCACAGCAGGGCTGAGCGGGGGCTGTAGCCCCTTGGGTAGACTGTGACCCCCCCCCGCCATGCCTTGTTCCCCCCCCGCCTTGCCCTGCACACCCCCCATCCTTCGCGTGTGGCCTTGCACCCCGGTGGCTCTCGCCGCCCTGCCACAGCCTCCCCCGGGGGAAGAGGAACCGAGATCGCCACACAGCCCAGCCCGCAGCCCCCTCGGGCTCCGCCATCACCCCGCGCCTCTGGACCTCCCTGGTCCCGGAGGGGAAACTGAGGCACGACGCAGCTGCAGCGCAGAAGGGGAAGGTGCCTCCTTTTAGGTAGCTCGTTAGGAGCCACGACACCGAGCCGTGTCCCCAACCCGGCCCCAGCGTCCCCGCAGACCTGGGGAGGGGACAAGAGGACACGTCCTGCCTCTCCACCGCCTGCTCTTTGGCTCAGTGTGGTGCCAGACAGTGGCATGTCCCTGTTCCTTCACTGCTGCCCCCAGCCCCGAGTCCAGCCCTGCGACCCGGAGCCAGGGTCCTGGGGTAGAGCCCTGCTCCTGCTCCAGTCCCCCCAGTTCACCCAGTGCCTGGCGAGTCCCCCACAGCTCCCAGCAGAGCATGGCAGCTCCTGGCCCGGCTCATCTCCGTCGGGAGCAGGTTCCCTGAGGACAGGGGGTGCGAGGAGGGACGAGAAGGGTCCTGCCGTGGCCAGAGAGACCCACGCCAGGAGCACACGGCTCCAGACCACCATGGGGACACCGGTGGGATGCAACGCTCCACTGGGAACATGCAGATGGGGTGACAGCCGTGAGAGGATCCCCCAAGCATGGGTTTCCCTGGTTGGGGCACAAAGGGGGCTGGAAATGTCCACTGATCCCTGGGCAAGGTGGTGGTGGGACGGTGCTATTCCCGGGCATTCTCCGGTGGCCATGCCCACAGGGACACCCCTTCCCCTGCCTGCCCGTCAGCAGGACGGGGTTCAAATGGGGCTGCCGGCCCTCCAAAACCAGCCACGGTCCGGCTGGGCATGGCCAGCGCTCGGCCGGCATCGTCCCTGTGCCAGCCCCAGGAGGTGACAGGGCGCTGCCTGTCCACCCCCCCTGCCCCAGGACCCTGGGACAGAAGAGGAAGGACTCGCCACCCCCCCATAACCCACCTGTCCCCACGAGCCCACCCGCCAGCAACCAGGTCTGTGGCAGGGGGTGTCCCCTTGGCCCTGGGAGGAGATGTCCATGGCAGAGGGAGCCCCCCCCTGCCCCCCCGCCCCTCCCTGCCCCCGGCTTCCCAGCCCCATCGCTGGCTGGGAAAGCAGGATTTCCGCTGGAAGAAGAGCAATTCCCGGATCCGAGGGGCTGCAGGGGCGGAGGGAGGGAGCCGGCCAGGGCTCCAAATACAATGTCCCGGGAGGAGCGGGGCGGGGAGGGAATTGTGCAGGGCAGGAAGCGGCGAGTTCCTGTCCCCTCCTTGGGACACACCAAGGACCGGGGGACGAGGCAGAGCTGCGGGGAGCGGGGGGAGCACCCGCTCCGGCCAGGGCCTCAGCCCCCCAGCCCCGGTCGGGGAGACCTGAGCCCCCCAGCATCCCCCCGGTGAGCGCTTGTGGGGCTGGCACGCCATGGGCACCTGCAGGGATGGGGGGAGCAGGTGTCCTCCTCCGTCTCCATAGCGGTGTCCCCTGGGGTGCCGTGACCTGCCCCCTCCCCAGCGCTCGGGTCCGGCGGGGGCGAAGGCACCATTTGTCTCCGCAGGCTCCCTGCCACGGCGTTGCCACCGATTCGTGCCGGGAGGGCAAGCAGGGGCTGGTGGCTGCCCCCAGCCCTCCCCATGCCACGGCCCCGGGGCGTGCTGCCCCCCCCCGCTGACCTGCTGCCCCCCCCAGGATGGGGAGGACGGGGGTCTCCTTCCCCCCCACCCCAGGCTCGTTGCAGCAGCTGGCGTTACCCAGGGGGGGAGCGGCGAAGGCAGGTGGCAGCCCCCTTATAACACCGCCCCCCCAGGGTCACAGGGCTCTCTGTCCCCACGCTGAACCCCGAGCCACCCCACACACGGCGGGGGGGCAGCTCTTAGCACCCCTGCCCAGCACACAGCAAGGGGATTAAGAGACCCCCATTGCAGAGCCCCCCCACCACCCCATGCCGCCCCGCGCATCCCTCCTACCGTCAGCCCTCCTGCTCCGGCTCGCATGGACCCCCGCTCCCAGGCTGCTCCCGGCAGGATGGCAGGCCGGAGCTGGGGGGGGTGGTAGGGGGGTGGGCCACCCCAGCACCCCCAACCGCCCGGCGTTGGTGGCCGGGGTGTCGAGGCGGGTGGCGTGGCAGGGCAGGACGAGGCGGGCGCCGCGGGGAGAGCGGGAGAGCCCGTGCCTGCGTTTCCCCTGTCTCTTCGGCAGCTCTCGCAGCCCAGCAAGAGCTTCCCCTCCCCTCGGCCCCCCCCTTCCTCCCAGCGCTCCCAGCAAACGTGTTCATTGTACCAGTCAACCCAGCCGGGGCGGCCGCCGGCTCACCCTCCGGCGTCGCTCGCCGGGGCCCATCGCTTGCCCGTGGAGGTGGCATGGGTGTGTGTGTGTGTGGGGGGGGAACGGACAGACTGGTATCGAGGGGTCCCCGGTCCCCAGCAGCACGGGGCGGGGGGGGGACGACACACTGCCGCAGCTCCCCACGCTCTGTCTGTGGGGATTTACAGGGATTTGCGTGGGGATGCCCAGGTCCGTGGGCTCCAGCTCCGCTCCCGGAGGCTGCCTGCGCCCATCCCGAGAGCTTGGCGTCACCCCATCGCCCCCCCAGCACCCCCAGCACCCCCACCCCCCCCGGGCCAGCATCCCCAGGCAGGGGACAACTCGGGGACAAGGTATTGCAAACAGGGGGCTGCGACCCTGCGAGGGGCAGGAATAAGGTGACCCTCCCATGGCAGAGCACCCGCAGCAGCCGCCCCGTCCCCCTGGCACAGGGGCCCTGCCACGGTGGCTCTGCTGGGATGGGGTGAGCCTGGGGCAGGACAGAGCTGTGGAGGGGGGGCGAGCAGCCCACCCTGCCCGGCTGGTAGCTTGGGACCGTGTTCTGGGGGGGCCAAGGAGCCCACCCTGCCCGGCTGGTAGCTTGGGACCGTGTTCTAGGGGGGGCAAGGAGCCCACCCTGCCCGGCTGGTAGCTTGGGACCGTGTTCTAGGGGGGCAAGGAGCCCACCCTGCCCGGCTGGTAGCTTGGGACCGTGTTCTAGGGGGGGCAAGGAGCCCACCCTGCCCGGCTGGTAGCTTGGGACCGTGTTCTAGGGGGGGCAAGGAGCCCACCCTGCCCGGCTGGTAGCTTGGGACCGTGTTCTAGGGGGGGCAAGGAGCCCACCCTGCCCGGCTGGTAGCTTGGGACCACGTTCTGGGGGGGGTCCCATGTGTCCCCCCCAGGATGGGGTGCAGCTCCTGGCCAGCTCAAGGCTACAGTGGCCATCAGTAGCCCACCAGACCCTTTATTTACTCCTCATCCAGGTAAAGGCGCTGGTGGGATGAGCCCAAGGTTTGGCATCGGTGACTCTGACCCAAAAACTTTGGCGAGCTCTGGGAGAGGGGGGTGAGCCCCCCAGCACCCTGCCTGAGCCCCCCCGCCCCCTGCCTGGGCTCCCAGTCCGCAGAGAGCACCTCAAGCTTTTGGCACCCCAACTGCCAGATCGAGGGGGTCTCGGTGCGGGGGGGGGAAATCCCGCTGGGGGCGGGGGGGTGTCTCAGTGAGGAACCCCCATGCTGATGAGGGGTGCAGGGCATCCCCCCCCCCTCCAAAGCAAAACCTCTCTGGCTGGAAATACCCTCCGCAGCCTGACCTGGGCCCAATCCTGCAGGCCCCCCCCCGCCCCCCGCCCTGGGCCACAGCCACCTTCCCACCGCAGGGGCCGGTGACAGCGAGGGGCCGGTGATATTTTGATGTCCCCCCAACCCCCGGCCACAGTTTCCGGCATGGGGCCGTGCTCCTGAGTGGGGATGAGAGTGCACGGGGAGGGCAGGAGACTGCGGTCGTCCTCCCCCCGCGGAGCTGGCTGCATCTCGGCTCGGCTGCCCCATCTCCCCACGCAGCCCTTGCTGGTGGGTGGGGGTCCTTCCCCATCTCTCTGGAGCCTTCCTCCTCCTCCCCCTCCTCCTCCTCCTCGCCCTGCGGTTAGCCCTCGCAGGCTGACCTCTTTCCTGTGTAATGGTGGGTCTGAACCCCACGGTTCCGGTTCTCACGGTGGGGGCCTGGGCTGGTGGAAGTCCTCGGACCCCCACTGGGACAAGGACGTGCCCCCCCCGGGCTGGTGCCACACTCGCCTTGTCACCCCCCGACTTGTTCCGGGGGTGGCGCGGATCACAGCTCTGCTTTAGTCCCAGCTTTGGGGGCTTTTGGGGCTCTCTGGGATTTGTTGGGGGGGTGGGGGGGGCGGGTTCAGACCCTGCTGGGGATGGAGCCAGCCCTGCCAGTGTCCCTGGGAGGGGACAGGGCACGGCAGGGACAGGGGCTGCCGTCACCTGCAGAGTGATGAGACCCTCCAGGCTCCTCCTGGGCTCCCAGGACCCTTCCCAAATTGCAGGCCCAGGTGTTTCGGGTTGGCTTCATCCCGGAGGGGGGCACTTGCCCTCCACCCTGCCGGCCCCCCCCACCCCCCCAGGCTGCCAGCACGCTGGCGGGGTGCTCTGGCACAAGGCAGGGTGGGTGCTGGGGTGTCAGAGATGCTGAATCCCCGTCCCATGGGAGCAGGCAGCACATGGCGGGGGGGGGTGAGTCTGGCAAACCACGGGGAGAGGGGCTGCCATGGGGGTCACGGCCTGGGGGTCACAGCCTGGCATGGGACATCCCCTCGGTGGGGGGGGGACAACCTTGCCAAGAGGGCTCCCAGCCTGCTCTCTGTGTGCAGGATGGAAATTGGGGGGGGGGGGGGGTGTGGCATATAAATCCCCCCCTCCAGGAGTGTCCCCATCCCTGCCCCAACAGCTTGGGGAGGCTGGACCCCCGGCAGAGAGGGGCAGGGGAGCCCCCAAAACCCTGGGAGGCCGGTAAGGGTTTGAGGAAGGGGGTGTTTTCCCTGTGTAGGTGGAGGAAACCCTCCTCTGCCTCCCTAGTGGACGCTCTCCCTTTCAGCCCAGCCCCCCCCCACCCGTGCCTCAGTTTCCCTCTTTGCGGTCAGAGAGGCTGAGCAGCGAGCGAGGGGTGACGCGCACCGTGTCCAGCCCTCTGCCCGAGCCCTGGGGGCTGGGGCGGCTCAGCCTGGCCCCGCTCGGGGCTGCCTGGGGGGTGCTCGCGTTTCCCCTCCTTCCTTTCAAGCCCCCCTTTCAAGCCCCCCCAGCGCTCCCAGTCTCAGAGCCTGGTTTGTTCGTGGCACTCACAGCCCCAGCCCTCCTGCCCATCGCCCCGGCGTCGGGGCTGCTCGGCGAAGAACTCCCCCAGCCCCAGGGAAGCTCTCCCCCTGCACAAGGCAGGGGGGGACGCGCAGCCCCATTGCCCCCCCCCAGGTTGGAGTGTCCCCCTCCAATCTGCACCATCCACCCCCCCCGTCATGCTGCTGGCGGCTCTTGGGGGCTCATCCTGCACCTCCCGTCCCCCTGCAGCACCCGCCGTTGCTCCATCTCCCTCCGCGGGGGGACCCTGCCGGGACACGCTCACCCCGACGAGCACCCTGGGGTGCCCGGCCCCCCCGCCAGGCACCACATGATGCCGGTTCCTTCCCTCCTCCCGGGGAGGGCCCCGGTTTCGGCATTGGCTCGGCCGGGTTTCGCCGCCATCGGCTCCAGCTTAAAGGCGAGAGAGCTGGGTCCGGGCGAGCCGGGGTGGCCGGGATGGGTGTTCTCCGCTGGCTCACGGCCTCTGCGCTCTGCGTCGCCATCCGGGGTGAGTCTGGCGTGTGGCCCCCCCCCGCCCCACCATGGCACTGTTCTCCCCGCGACGGGGACACCCCGGGGACACCCAGGCGGGTCTCCCTGCTGGGAACGCGGGGCAGGCAGGCTGGGGAAGTGGTTTCTTTGCTTGGTTGGGTCCCCAGATTTGCAGTTCCCCCAAGAGAGAGGAGGGTTTGGGGAGGAGGGGGGGTGTGTGTGGATGTGCCTCGAGGGCTTGGAGGGGCTGGGGGGGGGGTGTGTGTGTGTGAAAATAAGGCTAAATGGAGCCAGATGGGCTTTAACAGGCGCACAAGCCCAAACCATTCCCAAACCTTGCTGCCTCCAAAGAGCCGGCAGGGAAATCGGGGAGGCTGGAAGCAGCGGGAGGGGACAGGGGTTGTGGGGGGCAGGGGGGGGATCATGCCCCCGCAGGACCCCCTTCCCGGGTGGGTGTAAAGCCAAGCAGGGTTGTGGCGTTGCTGGATCCATCGCTCCTCCTGCCCTGGGCACCCTCTGTGGGTGCCCAGACCCACAGGGTGTGACGGGCACCCACGGGACAGCGGGGGGGCTGCCGGTCCCTGCCTGCCCCAGATTTTGGGCGCGGAGGCAGAGCCGGGTCTGGTCCCCGCTGCCTGGGGACGGCGATGGGGCAGGCGCTGCCGGATCGCTGCCGGGGAGGAGGAAGATGCTGACGGAGGCAAAGGCCCGTTCCCAGCGGCGGGTGTGTTGGCGTGGGGTTGCACAAGCTGGGAGCCCCAGGGGAGGTTGGGGAGGTCACTGGGAGACGCCAGGCGGGACTAGACGGCTCGCCGGCATCCCTCATCCATGCCCTGCTTGTCGGGGGACAGCTTGGCCGCTTCCCGCTTTGGAAACATGGCCCAAAGCCACGGCCACCAGCCCTGGGGTGGCACTGCCTCCCACGGGGACACCAGCCCCCGGCAGCCGGGGTTCCCCGGGGGTGCCACATCGCAGGGCTCGCTCCAGCGCGGCGGCAGGTCGTGACGCGGTGCCAACCCTGGATCTGGCCCTGGGAGGGTGGCAGCGGGTCGGTGTCCTTTGCGTGGGCTCGTGGAGCGGCTTTTGGCCAAGCCGCCCCTCACCGCCCACCCCAGGAGGGGCTGCGGGGAAGGGGGACGCTGGCTCGGGCAGCCTCCTGCCCTGTCCCCTGCTCGGCCATGGCGGGGGGGGACACCCTTCCCTCAGCCCAAGCCCTCTCTGCCCTCCAGGACAGGACTATGGGCTCCACCGCCGCCCGCCCCACTTCGGCTCCATCTACCACGTCCGAGGTAACGGGACCCCATAGAATCCTTCGCCGCGGGGTGGGGGGCGGCGCAGCTCAGCACTGGGCAGGACCAGACCATCCCAGTGCCAAACTGGGGCAGTTTCCCGCAGCCGGGTGCCTCTCCCCGCCTCAGCACCCATGGGGACGGCAGTCTGGTTGGCTGTGGGTCTGCACCCTCTGCGGGTGCCGGGGTGGGGGGTGGGGGATGTCGGGGTGCTGAGGCCTCGGGGACCCCGCAGGCGTCATTAACCTGCCCTACGCTGAGATCGAGGAGCCCTTCGAAGCCTGGTACAACCTGACGGGAAACAAGAGCCGGATCCAGTACTACGGGGGTAAGCGTCGGGCTGTGCCCACCCTGCCCCGTCCCCAGCCCCGTGCGAAGGGAGGACGCGGGCAGGACCGCCGTGCCTCAGTTTCCCCCGCCGCGCTGGCACAGGGCAGGTGATAACCTACCAGCTGGCGGCGGTGAAACCCTACGGGATGCGCTACAAGATCACGCCGGAGACCACCGAGAAGGAGGTGAACGCCAGAAAATGCTTCCAGCTGCCCGGCTCCAAGGAGGACGTGGTCAAGGCTCAGAGCGTCTTCCCCAGCATGGACGGCTTCAAGGTGAGAAACGCCGGAGCCTGGATCCACAGCCGGTGCCCGGAGCATCTTCAGGCTCTGGGTGGGGGGGTGCTGGAGGTGCTCCCCTCCATCCCGGGGGGTGCGGGGTGCTGGGACAGGCCAGGACATGTCCCCGCACCCCGGGGCGCAGGGAGGGTCAATTATTCCCCACCCGGATCGGGGCCGGACTCCCGACTCCTTTCCCAACCCCGGCAGCCGTGTTGGGACGTGTCGCAGCCCACACGAGCGCCGGCGTTTCGGGAAAACTTGGGCAAGTCGCTGCACGGCGGCTCAGCTCCCCGCCGGCCCCGGCCTCCGGCAGGGCTGGGCGCAGCAGGTGGGGTGCAGCCCGTGAGCGATGGGGACACCAAGCTGTCACCAAAGCCGGACACGTGCCCGCAGGGCGAGAGCTTGGAAACAAGCAGGAAAAACCTGGAGGCTTTTGGAAGGGACGTGCAGCCAGGCCCCCCCGGCTATAGGTGCACAGCGGGGTGACCCCAGGGCACTGCTGAGCCTCACGGAGGGTCTGTCTCCTGTGTTGCACCCCGAATCCGTGCCCCACGTTCTGCCCCACACATGTGCTAAAGCCATGTAGCCGCTGGATCCGTCCCGAGAGCCCGGTGCTCCTGCGAAGACGCTGGGTGGGAAGGAGCGAGCCTGGGGGGTGATGAGGGCTCCTCACCCCGAGATCCCCTCCCCGATGCCACGTCTCCCCCAGTTCCTGCGGGAGGAATACTACCGGGGCCGGTACTGCGCCGTCTGGCAGAACATCACCCGCTGGGCGCAGAAGAAGAACGTCTACACCATGTGGGTGACCAACTCCAGCTGCGGGGTGGCCCCCGTCCACTACGAGATGCGGGGCTACAACAGCCTGCTGGGCTCCCACTACGACAAGTACGAGATCGCCTACAGCGACTTCGACAACAGCTTCCCCTCCTCCATCTTCGACCTCCCCGTCAACGGTGAGCTGGGTTGGGGAACCCCCCCAATCCCCGCCGTGGGGCTGAGGCTGATGGCGTCCCCTCCTTGCTCCCCAGAGACGAAGAAGTGCGGGGACCTGCCGGGGAGCTCGGCGGAGCACCGGGTGCTGGCGAACCCCATGGAGGACCTGGTGGGAAGGCACCAACCTTGGGCCCACGAGGTTTTCCACCACTATCGCAGGCGGCTGGGGCGGCGGTACGGCTCGGCACGGGAGATGGAGCACAGGCAGAGCATCTTCGTGCACAACATGAGGTACAGGCGGAGGGAGCCGGGGGGGGATGCCGACCCCCCCCCCCCGCGGGGATGCTCCCCATCCCAGTTGGGCAGAGAAGAACCTCATGAGGTTCAACAAGGACAAGTGGAGGGTCCTGCACCCGGGGAGGAAGAATGGCAGGCACCAGTGTAGGTTAGGGGTGGACCTGCTGGAAAGCAGCTCTGAAGAAAAGGATCTGGGGGTCTTGGTAGACGGTAAACTATCCCTGAGCCAGCAATGTGCCCTTGTTGCCAAGAAGGCCAACGGAATTCCGGGCTGCGTAGGGAAGAGTGTGGCCAGCAGGTCGAGGGAGGTCATTCTCCTCCTCTGTTCTGCACTGGTGAGGCCACAACTGGAATACTGTGTCCAGCTCTGGGCTCCCCAGTTCAAGAGGGACAGGGAACTATTGGAGAGAGCCCAGCGCAGGGCAACAACGATGATGGAGGGACTGGAGCATCTCCCTTAGGAGGAAAGGCTGAGAGAGCTGGGGCTCTTCAGCCTGGAGAAGAGAAGGTTGAGGGGGGACCTTAATAATGTTGACAAGTATCTAAAGGGTGGGTTGAAGGAGGATGGAGCCAGACTCTTTTCGGTGGTTCGCGGTAACAGGATGAGGGGTGACAGGCACAAGCTGGAACATAGAAAGTTCCGATCAAATATGAGAAAAAGCTTCTTTACGGTGGGGGTGACAGAGCCCTGGCACAGGCTGCCCGGGGAGGGTGTGGAGTCCCCTTCTCTGGAGACTTTCAAGCTCCACCTGGATGCAGCCCTGAGCGATGTGCTCTGGGCGATCCTGCTTTACAGGGGAGCTGGACTGGATGATCTCTAGAGGTCCCTTCCAACTCTGAAATTCCGTGATTCCGTGATCCCTAGAGGGTTGCGCCGCCGCCGCGGCGGCAGGCAGCATCGCTGACGCCGTTCGCCACCGTGCCCGCAGGTTCGTGCACTCCAGGAACCGCGCTGCTCTCTCCTACACGCTGGCGCTGAACCACCTGGCCGACCGCACGCCCCAGGAGCTGGCCGCCCTGCGGGGACGCCGCCGGAGCGGGGTCACCAACAACGGGCAGCCCTTCCCCGTCCAGCTCTACGCCGGCCTCATCCTGCCCGAGAGCCTCGACTGGCGCATGTACGGTAGGTGCGGGGTCCGGGGAAAGGTGGGTGTGGGGGGGGTCTCGCCCTCCGGGTGCCGTGAGGCTGCTCCTCCAGCGAGCCGCCCCGCTCTCCATCACCCCGCTTGGGAGCCCGTGGGGCCGCGCTGTGCCGGGGGACCCACATCTCCCTGTGGCCCCCGTTCTGCTCAGATGGAAGCAAAGGTTTATCTGGCAAAAGGCAGCTCGGTCCTCACTCGCTCTGGTGCCCCAGCGACAGATGTGGCATCTGAAGCCGCATCTGGCTTCCCCCGTGTCCCCACCAGCTGGGAGCGACACCCCCAGAGCTTGCTGAACCCAAGGGTGGGGGTCCTGCAGGTCCGCTGGTGCTTTTGCCCCCCACCCTGATGAGCGCCAAGCCCTGGCTGCGCTGCCTCTGGGAGCACAGCGAGCCCTCGACTCCTGCCTCAGTTTCCCTTCTGCCTGCCCTCAATCCCTGGTGCCACCCCAGCCTCTCACCCCCTGCCCCATCCCGCTGTCCCCAGGCGCCGTCACCCCCGTGAAGGACCAGGCCGTCTGCGGGTCCTGCTGGAGCTTCGCTACGACGGGTGCCATGGAGGGTGCCCTCTTCCTCAAGGTGAGAGCGGGGCCGTGCCCCATAGGGATGGCCGGGGTGCCTGGAGGGTGCCCGTTCCCGTCCCTACGGCGTGTGTCCCCCCCCACCCAGACCGGCGTGCTGACCCCCCTGTCCCAACAAGTCCTCATCGACTGCTCCTGGGGCTTCGGGAACTACGCCTGCGACGGGGGCGAGGAGTGGCGAGCCTACGAGTGGATCAAGAAACATGGCGGCATCGCCAGCACCGAGTCCTACGGGTCCTACAAGGGGCAGGTAAGGGTGGCCCCATGTTCCTGCCGGGGTCCCCCCGGCTCTCGGGATGTGGCCCCCGGGCCAGGCTTTGAAGCCATGGTGGGGCGATCAGGATCGATCAGAGACGCTAACGGGCTCTGGAGACGGGGACGTCACCTCCTTCCCAAGGCGCCAGGCTCCCTGTGGGTCAAAGCAGGGTCCAAGGCCAAGCCCCAGGGCTCAGCCGGGCGGTTTCATCACCGCGTGCCTCAGTTTCTCTTCTTGCAAAACAGGGACACGGCTCCTCCACCCATGGGTGGTGCCACGGGCCCCTCCGTACCCTGGGGGGCAGGGATGGAGCAGGGCTGCCCCGGAGACAGGGACGTGGCTGCAAGACGCAGGCAACAGCCCCCCCGGGGTTTTGGGGGCAGAGCCAGCTCCCCGTGCTGCGTATGGGCAACCCTGTGTCCCTGCAGCGAGCGGGAAGACGTCCCCACCACGGTGGGCAAGGGAGGACAGAGGGACCCGAGCCGGGATGCTGTCACAAACCGAGTCCCCGATCACTCCCTGCATCAGAGCAGAGCTGCATGGGGGCAGCCGTGGTGGGCAGGGGACCTGGGGGCTCTGGATGACGCAGTGTCCCCCCCCCCGCCTCCTCCGGGTGCTGCAGAACGGCTTGTGCCACTACAACCAGTCTGAGATGCTAGCCAAGATCACGGGCTACGTCAACGTCACCTCCGGCAACATCACGGCGGTCAAAGCCGCCATCTACAAGCACGGCCCCGTGGCCGTCAGCATCGATGCCTCACACAAGACCTTCTCCTTCTACTCCAACGGCGTCTACTACGAGCCCAAGTGCGGTGAGTTGGGTGGCACGTGGGGCACGGGGACACTTGGGTGCCCAGGGGACGTGCTGGGACACCCGGGATCCCATCATTGTTGAGCAGCTTGAGTGGCCAAGGGGTGGAAGAGGGAACTGGTCCTACAGCCACCCCCAGTGCTGCCGGCAGCTCCGGGGAGCAGGGATGCTCTCCAGACAGGGATGTTCTCCAGGCAGGGAGGGATTCTGTCCGATCAAGCCATCTCCCATGTTGTTGCCTGCAGGGAATAAGCCAGGAGAGCTGGACCACGCAGTGTTGGCCGTAGGCTACGGGGTCCTGCAGGGAGAGACCTACTGGCTCATCAAGAACTCCTGGTCCACCTACTGGGGCAACGACGGCTACATCCTCATGGCCATGAAGGACAACAACTGCGGCGTGGCCACCGAAGCTACTTATCCCATCCTGGCCTGAGCCACCTCCCGGCTCTGCGGGGAGAGCCCTTGGTGATGCTCCCAGCACCCACCCCTGGATCGGCCCCTTTGGTGCAAGCCACCACACGTGAAGAAGCTGGGGACATGGTGGGACAGGGCCACGGGGAGCCGGACAAAGGGCTGGAGGAGGACCCAGCTGCGAGCTTGCCAATAAAGACCCTGGAAAAATACTGGTTTGCTTCTACAGGAGGGATCCAACTGCTGCCCACCCGGCTCTGCCCCCTTTGCAGACCCCAGAGCCCGCGGTGCGTGACACACCGTCTGTCCCCTGCACAGGTCCCCGTCCCCAGGCTTGTTTTCTCCGTCCCGTGGGATGGCAGGGGCCTCCCGGGGAGGGGGGACGGGGCCTTCCTGGCAGAGCCAGCTGGCTCTGGCAGCCGGTCCCAGACACCCAGGGCGAGGGGAGCGGCTTTTCCAGCCCTTTCTCTCGAGGTGGAGCACAAACAACCCCAGGGATTTCTGCTGAGATGAGAAATTCCTGGCACGGGCTGTTGGAGGGCTGCGGGGGGGGTGGGGGGAAGGCATCCACCCTCTGCCCCACTGCCCCCGGTCCCTGTTGTGGCTACGGGTAGGGATGTCACCGGCGGCGTTTGCCATGAGCCAGGCTCCCCTTCACCCCAGGGGAACATCCAGGGAAAGGCGCTTTACACCGTGGCCGCGGCTCACCCGGCTGCTCCCGGTTTGGATTCGAGACCCCGGTGGTCTCCCATCTTCGGTGGCACCTCCTCGGGGCAGGACGCGCCCTGGGTGCCGGCGTGCTGCGACGGCGGCGGTCCCTGGGGAGGTGGGTGCCGCAGCACGGGGGTGCAGCAGCCCAGCCCTGCACCCAAGGGTGCTGCCGAATCCAGCCCGGCTCGTCCCCGGTGGCACGTGCTGCCGGCCCACGCCGAGCCCTTATCGGCTTTGTTTTGGGCTCGGGCGGCCCCGCGGCCGCTCGCTGTCACCTTGGGCTGGGGGCCAACTGGACAGGCGGCAAGCGGGAGGGGTGAAGGCCACCCCGCCGCGGTGACAGCGCAGCTCTCCTCCCCGGGGCTGTTTTTCCATGGAGCTCCTGGCATTTCTTCTGCGTCTTTCCCCCTTTTTTTTTTTTTTTTTTTTTAATTTTTCCAATTAAAACCCCCGAATTGCAGTGCTGGGCTTGCCCTGATGGTATATCCAGGGGGATGCAGGGGTGCAAACGGCCCCCGTCTCCCCGCCGCTGCCTTCGCTGGGGACGCCTTGGCTCCTGTCCCAGCGGCACCCGCAGGGAATTTGGGGTGCCCGGCAGGGTGTCACCGCATGCACCTCCTTGCCCCAGGGTTTTGCAGATGCTCCCCCTGCTCGCAGCGAAGCCTGGCTGCAAACTGCCACGTGGGGTGGGTGGGAGCGCAGGGACAAACACCCCCCCCCCCCCCGCCCCCCCAGCACCCACCACCAGGACCCCCCAATCCCTATCCCTAGGGGACGGCGCTGCCATGGGGCGCTAGTGCCCACGGGGGTCTGGGTCCCACCTTGCTCCCTCAGCGCTGTGAGCACACGGTGTCGGCACCCACCCTGGTGGGAAAGGTGCCCATGGGGGGGCAAGATAAAGCCACGCCCCCCCCCCCACCCCCCTTGGTGTAGCCCCAGCCGAGGGAAGGACGGGGCTCTGCCTGTTGGCTGCCTGCGGCTCCCTGCCCACCCACCCGCGGTATTTAAGCCACCCGTGGGTGCAGGGCGGCAGCGTGGGCTGGGGTGGGCAGGATGGAGGGGCTGGGGGGGCTGCTGGTGCTGGGGGCTGCCGTGCTGCTGGGTGAGCACCCACCCGGGCAGAGAGCCGGGGGGGGGGGACACGGATGCCGTGCTTCCATCGCGGGGTGATGCCATCGTGCCCCTTAGCCTGGGCACGGCGGTGGTCCTGGGCTGCTGGGGGGGTCCGTGCCCCTGGAGGGGGCTGCTCTGTCCTTGTCCCCATGCCCGGAGCAGTGGGCACGCTCTGCGCCTGGCATATGGGGCTTCATACGGTTGCCCCCCACACCCTGGGGAGTGCGTGGGGGCTTTGGGGTGTCCCCGAGCCGGCTGCCCCCCAGGGAGATGCACGTGGGGGCTCCGGGTCAGCCAAAGAGCTGGTGGAGGAGTGGGGACCACTGGCCTGGGGACCCCTGGTCTCTGCCCTGCCCGGGCAAGTGGGAGCCCGCCCAGCCCTGCCACCAGGACAGGGTCCCCCGGGTCTGTCCCCCTCTCCCACAGGACAGCAAGCTGGGGACCGGCACCGCTGCCAGCCCCTGCCGCGGAGAGGGGGGTAATCAGCAGCGTTATGGGGTTTGGGGTTTGTTCTTGTTTTTTTTTCTTCCAGGAGTAGAATGCAAAGCTCCTCTGGAGACACCCACGTTTGGGGACATCTACCATGTCACAGGTACCGCATGGGGACGGGGCACCACCGCCGGCGGTGGCCGTAGGTGGGAGCAGGGGGTGATGCCGCGGGATCCTGGGGTGCTCCCTGCCTTCCCCACGCTGCCCTCCCGGCCACACACTCAGGGCAGGGGGACGAGTGATGTCCCCGGGGCTCGGCCCCCGCGCAGCCCCCCGAGCCCGGCCCCTCTGTCCCCACAGGAGTCATCAGCCTGCCCTACGCCGAGATCAGAGAGCCCTTCGAAGCCTGGTACAACCTCACCGGGGGGAAGAGCCGCATCGAGTACTACGGCGGTGGGTGCAGAAAAGGGTCCATCCCCCCGACCCCTCACCAGCCCCTTCCTTCTGCCCCAGGACCTCTGGGTGCCTCGGCAAAGCCCTGGGAGCCACCACCATGCCAGGACCGGGGGGGGTTTGGCTTGACCTTAGCGCTGTCCCCATCCCCAGGCCAAGTGGTCACCTACCAGTTTGGGTCCATCGAGCCCTTCGGTGCCAGCTTCAAGGTGACTCCCGAGACCACGGAGACGGAGGTCAACGTCCGCAAGTGCTTCCGCATCAACGGCACCGATGGGGACCTCGTCGCCCCGCAAAGCGTCTTCCCCAGCCTGGAGAACTTCAAGGTGAGCCCTGGGCATGGTCCTCCAGGATGCGGGATGGGGCAGGGGAGGGGACAAGGGACCCCCATGGGTACAGGGTGTCTGATGGCTACCTCCCTATGAGGGCAGAGCAGCCTTCCCTGGCTGGGAATGGGTAAACACAGGGTTGGATGTGGCCATGGGTGATGGAGGTGGAGGGGTTGCATCCAGCCTGGCATGACGCAGGATGGGACGCCATCACTACGAGGTGTCCCGCGGGGTATGGTGACGTTTAAGAAACGTCTAGATGTGGTACTTCAGGGCACGCTCTAGTGGCAGAGATTGTAGGTTTTTTGGTTGGACTCGATGATCTCAAAGGTCCTTTCCAACCGTGAAGATTCTATGATTCTATGGCGGTGCCGGGATGGCAATACGGTCCCTGACACGTGTGCTGTCCCCAGCGGGTGCGGGAGGAGCGTTTTCGCGGGCAGCGCTGCGCCGTCTGGCAGAACGTCTCCTACTGGGGCCACAAGAAGAACGTCTACACGCTGCGGGTGGGCAGCTCCGCCCGGGGCCCCGTGCCCCTGCACTACGAGGTGCGCGGCTTCAACAGCCTCCTGGGCTCCCACTACGACAAGTACGAGATCGACTACTCCTCCTTCGGCCACCGCTTCTCCCCCAGCATCTTCCGTCTCCCCGAGGGTGAGCGTCCCCCGCCACCCCGCAGCCCAGCCCGCGGCCGGTGCTGCCACCAAAATGCCACCGCTTCCACCTTTTCAATTCATTTTTTAGGGTTTTTTTTCTCCGTTGGGTGAATTAGTTTGGCCGGGGAAAAAAAAGCAGGGGAGAAATCTAGTGAATGTTGATAGTCGGGGTGATGAGGGTGCTTTCCCGGAGCGCGGGGTGGGATCGTGGGTGCCCGGGAGCCAGCTCTGGTATGGGTGCAGCCCCCCCCCTGCGTGCAGGTGTCTACACGGGACGGACTGCCCCAATGATTTTGGGGGGTGACCATGCCGTGCACCCCAGCTGGGGGGCCGGGAGAGCCCGTCCCCGCTCGGGAGGCATCAGCCGCCATCCGTGCCTCGTGGCAGGGGTGCAGTGCGAGCAGTGGCCCGCGGCCGGCCCCGAGCACCGCATCGTGGCCAACCCCATGCAGGAGTTTGTGGGGAGGGCGCCGGAGATGGACCACGTCCACCACCGCCTCTTCCACCGCTACAAGGAGCGGTTCGGGAAGAGCTACGGCAGCGAGGAGGAGCACGAGCATCGCAAGCGTGCCTTCATCCATAACATGCGGTAGGGGGACGGGCTGCGGGGGGGGGGTTCTGGGGTGGAGGGGGCTCGGAGATGGGGTGGCCGGCGTGGTCCCCCCGCTCCCCTCTCGCCGCATCCCCGCTCTGTGCCCGCAGGTTCGTGCACTCCAGGAACCGCGCCGCTCTCTCCTACACGCTGGCGCTGAACCACCTGGCCGACCGCACGCCCCAGGAGCTGGCCGCCCTGCGGGGACGCCGCCGGAGCGGGGTCACCAACAACGGGCAGCCCTTCCCCGTCCAGCTCTACGCCGACCTCGTCCTGCCCGAGAGCCTCGACTGGCGGCTCTACGGTGAGGAGGGAGCCGGTGCCACCGGCGCGGAAGCCTGGAGGGCATCAAGCCTCTGGGAGCACAGCGAGCCCTCGACTCCTGCCTCAGTTTCCCTTCTGCCCGCCCTCAATCCCCGGTGCCACCCCAGCCTCTCACCTCCCCCCCATCCCGCTGTCCCCAGGCGCCGTCACCCCCGTGAAGGACCAGGCCGTCTGCGGGTCCTGCTGGAGCTTCGCTACGACGGGTGCCATGGAGGGTGCCCTCTTCCTCAAGGTGAGAGCGGGGCCGTGCCCCATAGGGATGGCCGGGGTGCCTGGAGGGTGCCCGTCCCTGTCCCTATGGCGTGTGTCCCCCCCCACCCAGACCGGCGTGCTGACCCCCCTGTCCCAACAAGTCCTCATCGACTGCTCCTGGGGCTTCGGGAACCAGGCGTGTGACGGGGGCGAGGAGTGGCGAGCCTACGAGTGGATCATGAAGCACGGCGGCATCGCCAGCACCGAGTCCTACGGGCCCTACCTGGGGCAGGTGAGGGTGGCAGCGCCGCTCGGGGTGGGGGGGGTGTGTGTGCAGCGCCACCCCCTCCCCAATCCTCCCCCCAGAGGCTCTCCCAAATCAGCCATCACCCCTTCGGCAGCGGATGGAGGTTCTGCTTTGGTTTATGGATGCTCCATCCGAGCTGCCCCCCTCCCTCCTACCCCCTCACCGGGGTGGGTCGGACCCCCCCCACCTTCCCCAGGACCCCGGTGCCACCTCAGTCTCTCCCCCCTCCCCCCAGAATGGCTACTGCCACTGCAACCAGTCGGAGCTGGTGGCCCAGCTCGCCGGCTACGCCAGCGTGGAGCCGGGCAGCGCCGAGGCGCTGAAGGCTGCGCTGGTCAAGCACGGCCCCGTGGCCGTCAACATCGACGCCTCCCACAAGTCCTTCGCCTTCTACGCCAACGGCGTCTACGAGGAGCCCCACTGCGGTGAGTCCGGCTGGCCCAGGAGGCTCCGTGTCCCGCTCATTGGGGCTGGGATATGGTGCCACTCGCTGCATCGGGGACGACCTCCATCTCCAGGGGATGGGGGCTGAGATGTCTCCATTTTCTTCCTTCCTCTTGGCCAGGAAACGAGACGTCATCACTGGACCACGCCGTGCTGGCCGTGGGCTACGGGGTCCTGCATGGCAAGAGCTACTGGCTCATCAAGAACTCCTGGTCCACCTACTGGGGCAACGACGGCTACATCCTCATGGCCATGAAGGACAACAACTGCGGCGTGGCCACCGCCGCCTCCTTCCCCATCCTGGCCTGATGGGGACACGGCCCCATATGTGTCCTGTCCCCTCCATGTCCCCCTGGGCAGCTCTGGGTGGATGGGGGGCTGGCAGAAGGATGCGGGGCACCAGGAGGCGGTTGTGGGGCAGAGAGGGGCAACTCAGCCGGGAGGTCGAAGGATGCTCCCAGCCCTTGGGAGAGGTATTTTACCATTTTGGCAATAAAAGCGTGTAGAAGTGATCCTGGCTGTCACGCTGGGGTGTATTCTGCCTCCCCAGCCCGTCGCCCAGCAACCACAGCCCTTGCCATGGCTGCCCTGTGTGATGAGTTTCACGCAGTGCTCAGCCCAGGCTTACCCCGTTTGGGTTATGTGTACCCTAACCCCCAAATTTTCAGTGCCACCCCCAGAAGTGCCTGCACCCCCTTCCCCAGCAGCGGGAGGGAGCCTGAATCCACTCTCAGAAGCTGGGTTGGGCTCAGGGCCCTCCTGTTCCCAAGCGGACGCTGCCCCACCCCAGCAGCCGGCATCATGCCGGGAACAAGGGAGCTGCCCCTGCCAGAGAGAGCGGTTCCCAGTGCCCAGTGTCCCTCGGGACGCCTGGGTCCCCTCCTCAGCCCCTCTCCAGGTTCCCATGTGGGTCAATGCTTGGTGACTCAGTTTCCCCACCCGTTTGGAGGGAAAACAGAGCTTCTGGAGGTTTCCATGCTGCTGCCAACAGCCTCCAGGATGGAGGGAGCCCAAGTGGACTCAAAGGGGATGCAAAGTTCCTTTCACCCGGGACACTTCAGGCGGGTTTTGTCCAACCTCCTGGGGAGCAGCCGGGCTCAGAGCTGATCCCCCAGAGCTGTCATGCTCCTTTTGTCTCCCCTTTACCCCAAAATTGCATGGCCGCGGGGAAGCCTGACCCAGAGCTGAGGCCAGCGCTGCTCGGGGGGGGGCCAGGCTGGATATCAGCGTGGCGTGAAGGTTCATTGTTGGGGCTCTGGTGCCATGCTCACCCCCACCCTGGGGACGGAGCAGGGCAGGCAGCGTGGGTGGGCAGCCCAGAGCTCCCAGGTGGGAGCCGTTGGTGTTGCCAGGCTCTGCCTTCCCAATTTGAGAGCCTAATTAGCTTAATTTGTGTCACAAACAGCCGGGCTCGGCCACGGTGTTCCCTCGCGCCGGCCGGCAGCACCCAGGGAGCAGCGCTTCCTCCCAGGTGACGCGACTGCTCCCCATCGAGGGCGGCAGGTCATAATATTTTCTTGTTTTCTCTCGCTCGTTCACCTGCTCGTTTCACAATTTGCTGCACTGATTTCTGAAGTGGTCTTTAATCATTCTCAGCAGGGGGTGCTGACTCGAATTCACGTCTGGGAGAGGAACGATCACCGGGCAGGAATAATGGGGCTTATTCCGTGGGAGTCCAGGTCTCCGGATCTTTGATTCTCTTGACTGCAGTCAATAAAACATGCTTTGACTTTCAGGGAACCGTGACTTTCAGGCTCCCTTTGGACAGGTGATGTTCTGAATTTGCTGCTGAACACGCAGGCGGCTTGGAGAGCCGGAGGTTTTGCACACCCGCCACCCCCCACCTCTGAGAAGCATTTAGCAGGAGCCTGAAATTTTGCATTTTGTGGCATTAGGGATAGGAGTTCTGAGCGTGGGTAGTTAAGGATGGCTGGGAACGTTAAAAAAAAAAATAAAAAAATCCATTAATTATGTTTGAAAAAGGAGAAAATAAGAAAGGACGTACCTGAAGACAGGTTGGCTGTTTCCAGAGCCAGCCTTGGGCTCTGGCTCCCAGCCCAGGAGAACTCCGACCTCCAGACTCCCCTTGACACCCGAACCTTGGAGTTGCTCCGGGTTTTGCCGAGCATAGCAAAGAACCACCACCCTGAACCCTGAGTTTTTTTGAAAGCAAAGCCAGCCAAAAGGTATGCAGTTAAGGTTTCCTTTGGAAGAGGCACGTTGCCAGCGGCACTGGCAAGCTAGAAATGCTGGGTATGCGGGAAACTCCCCAAATTTGATACCTAGATGGGGAAATATCAGCTGAGGCTGGCGCTTCATGGGGAGTGAGCACTGCCTGGAGAGCGAAAGCCGAGAGGATTTGGCATCTACCTCCCATATTCCCCCTTGAGAATCCCATCTCCTTCTCCGTCTGCAGGGTGAAGAAGTTCAGGATGTCTCCAGACATCAGCTTCGCGCTGAAAACACAGGAGCAGAGGTAGTCCTTGGTGGCCACCCTCCAGTCCTGCGCCCTGTCCTCTACTCGGTGTTTCTCATGGTTCTCTGCCACCTTCAGGGTCTCCTCCTTGTTCAGCCGCCCCTTCTTGGCATCTGACAACCAAGAGGTTGGTGCTCATGTGCTTATAATCAGGCGTGGGTGATGCAAGTCAATCCCTTTAGAGGCAGTCCAAGCTGATGGTGGCTTTCATGCTGGAGGTGGGAGTCCATTTGGCCACCTCGCAGGCTTCCCTGAGCCTCCAAACAGCTCCATGTCCCTGCCTGATGCTCTCTTGATGCTTCTTGAAGAATTCATCCATGAAGCTGCTCACCAAGTGGCTGTCAAAGTCATCGCCTCCCAGGTGAGGGTCACTAAATGTGGCTTTCACCTCAACAACGTCCTTGTCTGTGGTGAAGATGGAGATGCTGATGCCCCTTCCGGCCCGTATTAAAGATGAGGACACCGCGCTCTCCATCAGGGTGGTGGAGGCTGTAGGCCATGGCTGCTGATGTTGTCTCATTGAGGACCAGTGGTACCAACAACACCTTTGGTGGCCTGCTTCTGGGAGGCGCTGATAAGCTGGCGGAGTGATCATCGCTCCTCCTGCCTGCCCCGGAGCAACTCATCCCCTGGGATGAGGATGGGGACCTTGGGACAATCCCAGCTCTGTGCTGGGCTCCGACCCACTCAGTCTGGCGGAGCCCAGGGCCAGCCAGGACACGGAGAACGAGCAGAGGCAGAGCCCACCGCCGCAAACAGCTCCCGAGAGGGGTTTTGTTTCCAGCGAAACGGCCTTTCTGGGGGTGAGAGCATCCAGATCTGCGGGATCAATCTGTCCACACATCCAGAAATTCAGGGTGGGCTGAATTTGCCAAGCTAAATTATTCTCCCGAGGAAGGGCGGCTGGGATTTCAGCTGGGTTTGAGGGGTTGTTTTTTTTTTTTTTTTTCCAGCCTGCCCTCGGCTGTCCTGGATACGGCGCTTCCCTCCGGAGGCAGCTGCGCTCCAGCCCAGACCTCTGTGCAGCAATGCCAGGTGGCCAGAAAACGTGCTCCAGCCCCGAAGCTGGCTGCCTTTCAGCGCTGGATGAATTATCTGCGAAAAACCTCTTACGGCTCACACAAAACAAGGTAATTATTCAGAAAGCAGGGGACGCGGAGAGAGCCAGAATATGAAAATATTGTCTGTTAGTGATTTACGGAGAACACCAGACGGTGTCAAAGAACAGCAGCTGAAGCAAAGTTGCTTTGGCAACTTCTTGGCTCCCAAAGGCTCCAGACGACCCAGGGGGGAACTGATCACGGGCTCCCGCCGCCACTGCTACGCCCTGGGGAAGGGGCTCCTGGGGGTCTGGCTCTCCGGAGCCAGGTCAGGACGGAGCCGGGTGGTTCACAGCAGGAAAGGACACGTGTTGCAGAGCCCTGAGGTTTCAAGATGGCAAAGACCATGATGCAGGGGGAGGCCATCTCGCTTTTGCTCTCTAATACGATAACCGGAGCTTTTTTGGGGTACAAATGGTTGCATCCCTGATCTGAAGGGGTCTTCCAAGCTCTGCAGAGCTACGAACTGCTTTGCTGCTAGCGAGGCTATCCTGGAAAATCACCGAGGCAGTGGCTTTTTAAACGTTTCTTATTACACTTCCTTCGGTAGCAGCTTTACAAATGTTCTTCCTTAGCCAAATGTTTTTCCCTTGGCGACCGTGACTGCTCTGGCAGGTTTGTCGTTCACGTTCTGAAACGAAATCGTTCCTTTTCCTTCAGCTCGAGAGATTTGCAACCCCCCCCTCCCATCCCATCCCATGACTTTTAGGAGGTTTTATTTCTTGTAACGAATCGCTGGCGGCGTTTACGTTTTCCAGGTGCGCTCTCAAAGCCCAGAAAGCCGGGCAGCCCCAGCCCTCCACCTCCGCCTGATTTCCCCCAGAACCTCTCTCCTCGGAGCATCGCGGCCCCTGAGCAGCGAGGAGGGTTTTGTTTAAAGCCATCCGCCGCCTCTGCCAAGCTCTGCCTTCTGCTTTCGCCGCCTGATTATTTCCCAATCACAAGCTAACATCCAGCACAATGCAACGAATTTCATGAAATTAAGTATTTCTCCTACACACAGCATATTTGCCCGGTGATTATAACTAGTCCCCGAGGTAGCCAAGCACAGCAGAATTTCGGTTTAATATGCACACCCACGCAGCCTTACTAAAAACCCAAGACACTCCCCCGGTCCTTCTTGGGAAAGGCTGAGCGCTGCAGCGAGCAGCTCGTATTTCAGCTTCACCACTTGCACAAGCTCGGCCTGGGAATACTCTGTCATCTGGTGTAAAAAAAAAAAAAAAAAAAAAAAAAGGAAAGGTGGGGAAAGAAGTTTCTCAAAGATTTCAAGGCATCCCTGACGGTCTGAGGGAGAGAAGGGTGTGAGAACACAGGAATGTCACGCAACACAGGCACAAAAGGGGACCAGATCACACTGCTGTGGGTTTATTAACACAATCGGGAGTAGTTACTGCCTTTTGTTCGCTCCATCTTGGATCTAGAGTGACCTTTTAACTCCAAAATGCTTTAATTTCCCCATTTGTTCAGGCAGGCAGCACCTGTTCTGCATCACATTGGAAGAAATGACAACTACTTGATTAAAAAAAAAAATAATGAGCAATTATTCAGTGTGTGCGCCGTGAACAATTTGCCCTTGCTGCACCGGCTGGAGTCCAACCCCATACCTAAAATGAAACAGGAGGGGGAAAAAAAAATAAAAATAAAATCTTCCCAGCGTCTGGAGCTGCAAACTCCAGCACCCAAACTGCGGCGTAAACACAGCGAGCTGCAATTTGCAGCGCTGACCCTGCCCCAAACCAGAGGCAGATCCACCCATGCAAATCAGAGTCTTGGCTGCGCCTGGGACTTGCAGATGAGCAGCTGCCCTAGCAGCGGGCCAGCAGCTGCTGGAGCGGGAGCAGAGAGGGAAACAAGTTCACGTGAAGGTTTTCCTTTCGCTGCGACACTACCTCCTACCTCATTCTCCCTTCCTTTTCCTCCAATTCTCTTTCCCTCAACCTTTGAGACACAGTTTTCCCTCTGCCCCTGCTCTGCCTCCAGCCTTTCCAGCCCACCCACGTGGCTCTGCTCCCCCTCAAGTCCACTTTGAAGGTGGAGACACCCACTCCTCGCCGGTCTTCTGCTCCCTTCTTTCCTTCAGCCTCTCCTTCACCCACCTCTGCAGAGGCCTTCCCCTCCCTCCAGCATCTCCTCACCTCCCCAGCCCCTGAGCCCTGCCCTAAGCCAGCCTCCCTTCCTCCTCTGGGCCTGCGTGTCCTCCTCATCCTGCTCTCCCCTAACACACACCAGCTACGGATCTTTGGATCTTTCAGCGTGGATTAGCCTTGCCACCACTCTCCTTCACCCTTCCCCTGGCCTTGGCCCAGCCCAGTTCAGCCCCTTCCCCCAGCCCTGATCCAAATCAGCCCCTTCCCCAGGCCTCGGCCCACCTCAGTCCCTTCTCTCAACCCTGGCCCAGCTCAGTCCAGACCCTTCCCCGGGCCCAGCTCCTTCCCTCAACCCTGGTCCAGCAAAGCCCCTTCCCTGGCCCAGGCCCAGCCCAGCTCAGCCCCTTCCCCGGACCAGCCCTTTCCCTCAACCGTGGCCCAGCAAAGCCCCTTCCGCAGCCCAGCCCCTTCCCTCAAACCTGGCCCAGCTCAGCCCCTGCCCAGCCCGGCCCAGCTCAGCCCCGGCCCAGCCCAGCTCGACCCCTTCCCCCGGTCCGACCCTTCCCTCAACCCTGGCCCAGCTCAGCCCCTTCCCTAGCCCAGGCCCGGCCTGGCTCAGCCCCTCGGCTCAACCCCTTCCCCCGGCCTTGGCCCAGCTCAGCCCCCGGCCCTACTTCCGGGTCCCCTCCCGCAAGGCCTTCTGGGCCAGCCCCCCCCCACCCCACACACACACCCGGCGCGGCCGCGCGCGCCCCCGTGACACGTCACGCGGAGGGGGCGGGCAGGGCGGTTGCGTCACCGCGCAGCGCCCCGCGCGTGACGTCAACGCTTCCCCTTCCCCAACGCCCGCGGAGGGACAGGGCGGGGGGGGGTGGGGGAGAGGAGGCCCCGCTCCGCCCCCTCTTATGAATGACGGCTGCGTTGACCAATGAGAAGCGGCTAAAGCTTGAGTGATGCGGCGGGTGACCAATGGCGAGGAGGCGGAGCGGCAGGAGGGGGCGGGGCCGTGCAGCCGGGCGGCCGGGGCGGGCAGGGCTGCGCCTGTCAGCGGGGCGGCGGGATGGCGGCGCTCTACGCCTGCACCAAGTGCCACCAGCGCTTCCCCTTCGAGGCGCTCAGCCAGGGCCAGCAGCTCTGCAAGGTCCGGGGAGGCCGGTGGGGCCCGTGGGGGCGCTGGGGGGAAGGGGATTTGCGGGGGGCTTGTCTGTGAGGGAGCTGCTGGGGGGGGGGTGAAGGGCCGACTACGGGGCTGTTTGGGAAGGAAGGGAGGCAGGAGGGCGTTTGGAGGGCCTGGGGGCTCTTGGAGGGCCTGGGGGTAACTGAGGGGTGGGGGCTGTTTGTGGGGAGGCCCTGAGGGAGGTTTGGGCCTCGGGGAGGTTGTTTGGGGCCTGAGGGTACGGGGTGGGCAGTTGGGGGCTGTGTGGGGAGGGGCTGGAGGCATGGGGGCGACTGGTAGAGCCTGGGGGCCGTTGCGGGGCGGGGGGGGGGGGGGGGATATGGCGTTGAGGGGCTAGTATCTGGGAGCTGTTTGTCAGGGGGACCTGAGGGCACTGCAGGCCGTTTGGGGGTGCTGGGGGTATTTGGAAGGCGTTGGAGCGGGAGTCGTGGGGCTGTTGTGGAGAATTGGGGGGTAAGCGGATGCTGTTCATGAGGGAAGGCCTGGGGGCAATTGAAGGGCTGTTTGTGAGGGGGGGTGTTAGCAAGGGGAGAGGGCTGGGGCATTTGGGGGATGCCAGGGTGTTTGGGACGGTCTGGGGATGTTTAGGGGAGATCTTGTGGTACCTTGAAGGAGGTAGATGGGTTTTGGGGCACAGTCTGGATGGGTGAGGAAGAATGAGATCAGGGATGAGACAAGGAATAGAGGGCAGGAAATGAAGTAGCCTGGGATTGCTGAGGCAGATGGGGTAAAGCAGACGGGCACAGGGAAACCTCCGAAGCATGGGGTGAGAGAAGAGCCGGGACAGTGCACTCCGGGCACAGGAAGCTTGTGGAGGGCAGAGGTGTGAATAACTGTGGCAGGACTCCGTGTTCCTGCCCTGGGAGGTGAGGCCAACCACTGTGACCCTTGTCTGTGGGCGTTGGGCGCAAATAAGCCCTCGTTACGAATCTCAGTTTACTTGTGGGTCACCTGTGACACACGCCATTCCTGTTGCCCTTCCTCTGCTCTCAGCCCTTGTGAGAGCAACATGACTGTACAAGGAGGAAGGGTTTGGCAGATGTGTGTACGTGCGGTGGGTGCAGAGGTCAGCAGGTGATCTAGTATTTTTGGGAAACAGTGTGTGGGGGAAGCACTGCATCTCACCAAACGCTTCTGTTGTTGCAGGAGTGCCGGATTGCGCATCCCATTGTTAAATGCACTTACTGCAGGACTGAATTCCAGCAGGAAAGGTAAATGCCCGCTGAACTGGGGAGAGGATGTTTTCTTTAGAACAGACGCACCCGAGGAACCGTAATGTTTCCACGCCTTTGATGACTGAGCCTTAACAGATTGTTGCTGTGGAATACTGGGGGGAACTTTGGCCTTCCTCAAAGGTCTGCTGGGCGAGTTGGTATGCCTCTGTGGTGTCCTTAGATTTGCACCTTTTGCTTGGTTTTTATTTTTGGTCAGGGTTCAGATGCATCTTCCAGTAAAGGATGTCAGTGCATCTTCTCATGAGTTTTCCTCTTATCTGATTCCTGGTATCCAAAAATTATTTCCTAATGTGTTTTCTTTAGCTGTGCTTTTGCCTTTTTTGCCTTTTTGCAAGTTATGTAGCTTACAGAGGAAGGATTGCTAAATCCAGTAGCTGAGTGCGGGCAGTGTGTGGCGTGTTCTTTCCTGTGTTTGTTGGTCAAGACAGAGGTGTATTTGTCCTGCCTTAACCTCATCATCCAGACCGGACCTCCTCCAGAACTGAGGCTGTCACCAGTGCTGAGTCACGCCTGCTGCCAATTAGCCGTTGATCAGACCCCTGTATTTGTAAGGGCAAAAAACTGGTGTCATCTGGGGATGCCTTAATTAAAAAATACCTCCTACTAATACTACTTTTTGGCAAATTATCCTCAACCAGATGGGTATAGGAAATGCACTTTGATATCTGAGTCCCTAGTGAAGATGAAAACAGTCTTGCCACTAGAGACAGAGCCTAGGGGAGACTGAGATCCTAACCACAGAGGTTTAATTTTCTTTGAGGAAGTGTTAATAGAATGATCTGTCCTTCTTTTCAACAGCAAAACCAACACAATATGCAAGAAGTGTGCTCAGAACGTGAAGCTCTATGGAACAGTAAGTGAGCAGGGCTCGTTCTCACCAGCCTTTTTTCCTTTCATCTTTCTTGTCTTTATCCTGCTGAATCCCAGAGCAGTTTTATAGGTTGGCTCTGTTGTAATAGCATGACTGATCAATAATATGCGGGTCCCTCAAGCGTGAAGCTTTTACCTTTTCTCTTCTTTTAGTGCAGAAAAGAGACGCTCTGCATCATTTGAGGCCAGGAAATGAACTATTCGATACCCAATAGAAACAAGAGCATGCTTACACAAACTGAGATTGCTGCAGGAAGCAGTGATAAATCTTTCTTTCCTGCCTGTCTGAAATCTGAAAAAGCAATTTTGATTGTTTCTATTTTGGTGTTACACATTTTCTGAAGATTTCATAGCCCTTAATAAATGGTCTGGGTGCCATGGCTAAATACATTTAGCTGGAGACCAGCGGTCCAGATGTAGTTATGTCTCCTGGATCAGCATTATACTTAGGTTGGAATGAGGAAATAAAAGTTTTGAAGTGATGGGGAGAAGGGGAAAGAGCAATGTATTAATGTAATTAGGCAGCACTGCTCTATCAGTTGTTCTTGTTTCTTAAAGCCAAAACCCTGCCAGTACTGCAACATTATAGCAGCATTTATTGGAAACAAGTGCCAGCGTTGCACGAACTCCGAAAAGAAATACGGACCTCCGCACTCTTGCGAGCAGTGCAAGCAGCAGTGTGCATTTGACCGGAAGGATGACAGAAAGAAGGTCAGTATCTCTATAAAAGGAGGCCAAAAAGGTAAAAGGGCTGATGGCAGTGATTGTCTGTCCATCTCCCTCACATAATCTTGAGCATTTCAAAAGGGGGGGTCTCTTTGTTGTAAAGTGTTTTTCTGGAGTTGCGCTTTGCTGTGGGAGCTGTGTTGTGGAGCTGTTTAGTCTTTGAGCCGCTCAACTCCTTTGCCAGATCAGCTGTGGAAGATCTCTTGCATTTGGCCAAAGGGTAGGTGGGCTGGCAAAGGAGAACGCGCCTCTGAGTGAAACGTGAGGTGCCTGCTTGGGAAGAGGGGCGGGGAACGATATTTGTGCTGTAGCCTGAGGAGCTGGAAGTGCCATACCTCCACCAGGAACCCCATTCCATGGCTTCTGCACGCCCTGTGCTTAAACAACATAAGTGCTTCTTAGGAGGTGTGTATTTCTAAGGCCTGCTTCCTGCAGGCTATAAACATCTCTCACTGATAATCCCTGTCCTCCTGCGGATCCTCCTCAAGCAGAGACCCGATGTGTTTTGGTCTCCAGTGATTACCCTGTCACGTACCATTCTTTGGCGTTGCTTTGACAGAAATCCCACCAGAGGTAGCCTGTCCTGGGGAATGAGTGCTATAAGACGGTTGGTAAGCGAAGCTTGGCAGAGGCTGTTGTTACGATAGATAAGCTGCTATTAATGAGTGCTGTCTGCATTGCACCAGCCATGCCAGATGCAATTCTTACCCTTTCCAGATACTCAAGGGATCCTTTTTGGATTGCTGCTTGTTCGTATATGATCTTAAGCCTGACGGTGCTTCTTGTCTTCTCAGTGTTTGGTTTGTGGGCAGGAAGGAAGACCAAAACTTCTCCCCCTTTCTTTCTCTCGCCTTCCAGGTGGATGGCAAGCTGCTATGCTGGTTGTGCACGCTGTCCTACAAACGGGTCCTACAGAAGACCAAAGAGCAGTGCAAACACCTGAGCAGCTCTTCCCGGGCGAGCCTGCAAGAGAAGGAACAGTACAGTAGGCTCAGCAGTGGCAGCCACTATAACAGGTAACCTGCGGGAGCTTTTCTGTTGCGCAGGGTGAGCTTGCCTCTGGGGTGAGCAAAGAGGGTGCCTGGCTGCTCCACGCTCCCTAGGCGCGCTCCTTAAAGTAACTGGGAGAAGCGCCTGGGGGCTCGGCACCTTGGTGATGGGTTTTGGCAGTTGTCTGTTGTTCAGGAGAATCTGGCTAAGTCAGGCTTTGCTAGTTTGCAAACCCCACTGCGCTGGAGTAGACTTGTAGTCCGACAGTGCTTTTTAGTGATTCAACTTACTGAACTTGTATACAATTAAAGCTAAATTGCATTTGTAAAATTTAATGATTGAAATGTAGATTTTAAGCGTGAGTTGTTCACCTACCTACTGATCTGACTGACGCATTGCTTTCTGTTTATTTTTAGTCTCCAGCTACTCTTCAAGGAATTAATTTTTTATCATTCTTTCTTGCGCTAGGAAATCTTGTTTTAATAGGTTCAAAGTGGGTGGGAATATTTATCTGCTTCTCTGTTTTAGACTGCAAGTCATTTAGGTTCTGACATACGATTTCCTCGTTTTTCTAGCCAGAAAACCTTATCCACCTCTTCTATTCAGAACGAAATCCCAAAGAAGAAAGCCAAGTTTGATGCTATATCTGCCAATGGTGACAGGTGAGCCTGTTACATGGGGAAATTGTGGGCGGGCGGTCTTGTTTGCTAAGTTTTTATAAGACAGAGTTCTGTGCAAATAGGAGAAAGCTCTTGTGCTAGAGCAGGGATCTCGAGCTTTGGGACCTTGAGGGGCTGTGTTAGCAGCTTTCCGGAACCTGGCGTGCCAGTCTTATCTGGCATTTAGACATAGGTTTGAAGAGGAAAAGAATACCTAGCGTCTGTACCTGCTAGAATAGAAACTGCTTGTTGGCTGAGCTCCCCAACAGTTAGAAAAACTGCAGCCAGATCAGCTTTATCCTCTCCACGCTGTTACAGGGAGAGGGGGGCTCTTGGCTGCGCTGTAGGGTTGAGGTCTGCAGGTTTTGTGCTTTCGGGGCTATCAGACTGATCTGCAGGGAGCCGCCTCAGAGGAGAGGATCGAGACCCACCTCCCATTTCCTCTCCTGCCTTCTGGGGGAGGGACAAGCAACCAAACAGCTTTGAAAGCATCCGATCCCATTCTGCAGTCGCAGTTTTTGCTGGATTGTGTTGATGCCAGCTGCATGCGCAGCAGAATGGGAGTCACTAGCAGAAACAGGAGATTGAGATGGATTTTTATTTTTTTACGGTCTTGTACATGCATATTTTCATTCCTGCCTTTCCTCTCTGATTCTCAGCGTTCCTTCCTCTCCCGAGATGCTTTGTCCCCCTATCCAGAGTGCCCCGTCCACGTTGGCGCAGTGGGCTGCTTCCCAACAGAGTCTCGGTGCCCACCATTGTCCTGTTTCTCAAGGCACTGACATCCTGAAGTGAGATCACCCGTTGTTTTCTCCCCTGTTGCCCTCCCTCCCTCACTCCCTGGGAAATGCCTCCTACACGGAAACTGTCCCTCTCGATGGATTTCTTTCCAAACAGCAGTGAATTGGGACCAGAGCATAGGCTCATTAGTGCCAAAGGGTCTGTTAAAGCCACTGGTAATTCATTAATTGCTACCTGCCTTGAAGGTCTTGTCTTCGAGATCACAAATCACATCTATCCTATAGATACTATTGACACCTTGTCGATGTTTGTTAATATGTGAAATGCTACAATGGGAAACAGAACTTAAATATTTGTAAGG
Organism: Chroicocephalus ridibundus; assembly: GCF_963924245.1. Lineage (NCBI taxonomy): Eukaryota > Metazoa > Chordata > Aves > Charadriiformes > Laridae > Chroicocephalus > Chroicocephalus ridibundus. Next base: position 5,430,333 of record NC_086302.1, read on the forward strand.
CGCTGATTCCTATGGAGTTGTCTAAAAGACCATTTATCATCTGAATGGTGTTTTCAGTGAAAGGCTGGAAAATCTAAGGATTAACTGTGGCTTGGGAGCTGTGGCTGAGCACGGAGTGGTCAGAGAATTCATCTGACTGCCTTCAGTGCTGGTGAGAGATCCCTGGTAGAACTGGTGCAGCCCATCAGCGTTCCCTCTAGAGAGGTTCCTGCTCACCTGCTGAGGCTGCTCTCCGGGCTATAGCGCAGCACCAGGTATTTTTATCTGCTCACTAAAGCCTGGGCTGAGACCTGGCAACTCATTGTAATACCCCTGCTGGCTTGAAAATACCCAAGAAGCAAAAGGTCCCATGCTCTGGCATCAATTGCTCAGCCATTCGTTTGCAAAACAGGAGCGTGTACTAAAGGAATCAAATGCCTTCATTTTGCTCTTATGTCAGATGTTGTCAGTCTGGCTCCTGCCAAGGCTGTGGTCCTTGCCACAGACTTTTTTTGATGAATCCCAGTAACAAACTGTGTGTAATTTTAGCAACTACTGAAGAGCTCCAGCAATGTGCTGTAGAAAAGGCAAGCTGCAGCTGCCTTAAATAGACACATGGCTGTGTTTCTTGAGAGGAATAATAACGGTGGTTCATTAAGTGTGGTTTTGGAGTTGCAGGGCTTTTTGTGAGGATGAACCCCCCCAAAACCCTCCCCTCTTGCACAATTTTCTGTAAGATTGTTCCCCCCGCCCAGAGTCAGCCTGGAGTCCGGATCGCAGCCTGAGTGTGGAGTTAGGGCCTGCCGCAGTGCAAGGATGTTTTCAGCAGCAGCAGCGTAGTCTGGAGTGGGGTGATACGCATCCAGCACCTCTTCGCTGCTGAGATCAGTCACAGCTTTCTGTACAGCGTGTCTTGGCCATGGGCTCTAGTCAAAGGTCTGATGCAGCCTTCAGCTGGACAAAATTTGGGCACACGTGAGCTCAGTTGACTTTGGCAACATCTCCAGCAGGGTCCAGCTTATCTGCAATTGTCGCTCCTTTGTGGATACAATAAGTGCGTCTTATTGAATTCCCTCTGTATGTGATTCTCTTACATATTTTGGAGTGGATGTTGCTCCCAATGGCTGTGATATGGGGACTGAGTGATTTCCGAGGTCATTTAATGTGTGGCGATGAATGGTTTGTGCTGGGTGAGCTCTGTGAGGAGCTAACAGCACTGGCCCTGCTTGCCCACTGTCTCTTGATCACTGCAGACCTTGACCTACTAATCCTGCTGTCCTGGGCTGCCCCTGCCTGTGTGAGCACCCCAGTGTCACCTCCAGCCTCTGGTGCTGTGCTGCCCTGATTCGGGCAGGGCTTGGTGTCCCCATCCTCTTGTGCAAATGCTGCCAGAAGTGTTTTTATGTTCCAGACTCTGCGGATCAACACGCTGCAGTCCCTTCTTCTGTGACTATAGACAAGGTGCTAAATTGTGCTTTTAACACCAAGCCACGATGAGCGCTGCTGACTGAGCTGGCTGGGGGAGGGCAGCGATGCTGCAGGATGCTGAGCAGCAAAGTTCATTTAGTACAACCATTCTCATTTGCGTAGAGAAGTCCTGGACTGCACCTGCTCTTGGTGGTGTTAGAGGAAGTGTAAGTTCAGGTGCTGGTTCCTGTTGACCTGGATGGATTTTTGCTCATGGCGGGTATTTTTGTCTGAGGTGAAACTTGGGTGCTGGTTCGGTCAGCCTGGTTCGTGCCTCTTTATGCTAGCCTGACTTGAATAGCAAAATCTTCAGGTTTGGTGTTTGTTTTGGCTGATTTCAACCATTTAACAGGTATGGAGTTTAAGGTAGTCATAGAGAGAGGCCGGTGGCTTAGGAAGAACTCCATTTTTTCCTCTGTCTCCATTGAAAGCAACAGGAGCTCATTAAATGACTTTAATTAGAGGCATGCATTTTAGACTGTTCAAAGCGCATGTCCCCCTGACCTGTTCCAAGGGGCTAGGAGTATGGAGTTTGTTTGTAGGGGTAATGGCTTTTTTTAGTTGGTTGGTCGTTTTAATTTTTAATCTGTTTGTTAAAGGAATGGAGCAACTTGTATTTGGCAGTTTTCCTTCTAATTTTGGAGTCTCGGGCTGCTTCCATAACGCGGGGTTTAAGACAGAGAAACCTTTCATTACTAACTTGTCAGTCTTTTAAAAAAAAAAAGAAAAAGGAAAAAACATAGCTGCTTCTTTAATTAGCACCTTGACACATATCAGGGTGCATTTTGCAGCAACTGGACAGAAAAATACCTGCCTGCGCTCAACATACTTGACAGGAGAGGATGCCTGGGCACCCTGAGCCCACCGTCACCCACTTGTGGGTGCAGAGCCCAGAGTCCTCGACGCCCTGGGTCTGGCTACCGGGTCGTCTGAGTGCGAGAGCAGCTCTGTGGAAGGCTGGTGGCCTGCCTGTCCCTTCTCCCCGCTGGGTGGCAGGGCCGGCTCTCACCTCTTCGACTCCACAGTGTGCTCTGCAACAGGAGCTGACAAGGAGGGAATTTTTCCTGCCGGAGCCGCACAGGGAAATGTGAGCATCTCCCAGCACTCTTTATCACCCCAGGATATGGCAGGAGGCAAGCCTGCCTGGGCAAAGGAATGGTGTAAGCAAGCGTTTGTTTTTAGCCAGAGGGAATCAGTGAGGAAGCCTTTATTTCTCTGTAGAGGCTGCTTTTTTTTTTTCTCTCTTTCTCTCCTCCTCAGCATATTTGCACTGAGTGGGAAATTAAAGCTGCTGTTGGTAATGTGCTTGCACACAGAAAGGTGCTGGAGCACCCACCATCATCTTGCACAGCCTCCGCTTGGGGAAACTGTACTCGGGAATGGTTTTAAAATGGAGGTATTCTCGACTAATGTGCGTGTATGAACCTCTCCTGCACTCGAGAGCTGCCCAGCGTGACAAGCACAGCGCCAGAGCTGGTGTACCCAGGGACCTGCCGCATCTTACGGTGTGGGCTCTGCTGTCAGCGTGTTTTAACCATGAAAGACTCTTCCACTGCAGGCTGCCTCCTGCAGACCCTCCGTTCTGAGTTTTCCTTTGCCAAGCTTTCTCTCCCAGTGCCGCAGGGCTGTCCTGTGACTTTCAGATCTGTGAAGCTGCCCCTGCTTAGTTTCCCCTCTGTAGATTCCCCAGCACAGTGGTGGAAAGAGCCTTTTCTTCTGCCAGATCCTTGCTAACCAGTCGAAACGACACAGAGTGTGCTTTTAATTAGGCAGTGGATTATTTCCAGGCACAAGAGGAGAACCTGTGTGAAGTGAGCGGACAGTGTTCTCAGCCTCAGTGTACGGATGGGGGACTGGAAGCACGGAGGTGGCAGCGTATTTGAGAGGGGGAGCATTTTGGGTTCAGACCATGCCTTCCCCAGTCCGCTGCAGCTCCCAGCTTTAGAGCTGAATGCAGGCCTTAAGATATATTGACCTACTCTGGAGGCTTTAAAAAAATGTCAGGCTTCAGGTAGCCCTGGCTATTTATAGCAGCAGTGCTGTCTGACAACGGCCAGACTTGAAGTAATCTTCTAGGTGAAGCTTTGTTGTCTTATTACTGTTAACTTTTTATACAGCAATTTCAGGTGTGTGTGGCTGGGAGTGTGCTGCCCTTTTATCACCAGGAGATAAAAAATCGGGTTTATCGTTACAGCGGTGAGGAACAGAAGGCAGGCAAAGATCAGGTGAGGTCCCTGGGCCTGTAGTTTGTTGTATTTTACAATCTGAAATATTCCTGTAGTGCAAGACTGTGCGTGGCTGCCCCCTTCACTGGGTATCACGTAGGGACATTTGTGAATCACCAGTGCAGGAGAGCGACTTGCCCAGATAAGTTTTCAGCTGGTTGCTTAGGTTTAGAGTACCTGGTGGTGCACAAGTAGTGCGTTCGGCTATTTCTCTGTCTTCTGGAGAGAATCGTTCCTGCTCTCAAGTGGTGATGAAACTTTTTCCTAAATTGCTGTGTCAGGGTGGAATCAAAATACAAAAGTCCAGCATGTCTTTTTACCCCTTTTCCCTGCTGAGGACAGTGCTGACTTTAATCTAGGTATCTCCCTTTGCTGTGTTTGTTTAGCTTGAGGTTATTTGTTTCTCTTTCATGTTCCTTCCTTGCCAGAATGTTTGTTTACATTTAGTGAAAAAATTTTGCTGTGCATCCAAGGACTGCCTGCGAGCTAGGAGGGTTCCTAAGTGCTTGTACAAAGTTTCATTAGCTCTCTGGTTGCTGTCCCCAACTCTTTGGTTGGAAAAGGGATCCTTGCTGTTTGAATGGTTGCTGCAGACACTGGCCGATGTCACCTGTAGCAGTCCCATGTCCCTGCTGATCACGCGATAATACAACTCAATATATCGCACGTAATCCCTGTTGCCTCTGTTTCATACCATGTGCTTCCCCAATTCCATGTGGCATCCAGGGCAGGGAAACAGGTAACACCTGCATTCAAGGAGTGTTTGGAGGACACAATGTGTACCATGAAACGATTCCCGTTCTCCTTCGAGTGCCATCTGTGGGCGTTTCCCTGCCTCAAGGAAGAGAAGGGGTCCTGATCAGAGTCTTTCCCTCTTCTTTGTTGCAGTTTTTCTCCGGACCTCGCCCTGGACTCTCCTGGCACTGACCACTTTGTTATCATTGCCCAGCTGAAGGAGGAAGTGGCTACTTTAAAAAAGATGCTGCACCAGAAAGATCAGATGATTTTGGAGAAGGAGAAGAAGGTACAGCCCTTGGCTTGCTTCCCCCCCACAGCATGCTGACATATTCACGCAGATCGCACTCCAGCGGAGTCTGGCTTTTTATCTCGGAGTGAGCAAGAGAGTTTCTGGCTGTTTCCAGGCTGCCTCCTTTCCAAAGTTAAAGGGGGTTTCTGGACCCACCCAGGAGATCTCATTTCATAAAGGGTCATTTTCTGACCACTGTCTTGGAGACCTCCATGTTGGGGCAAAACTGAGAGGAAACATGCCGCTCTGTGCAGAAAGACAGCCCTGGCTGCTCCTGCTTCTCTGTGCTGCTCAGTGGTACGGTTCTGGTCTCTTTGCGCTCCCCCTACCCACCCCAGCACGTTTCTGAACTCATCCAGTCTCACACAACTTCTGCAGAGGTGTTTTCTGTGGCAAGGTTCGCCTGGGGTTAAAGCCTTTATTTCTTCTTCCACCTCACTTGCTTCTTACTGGTTTATCTGCAGATCACAGAGCTGAAGGCCGACCTGCAGTACCAGGAATCGCAGATGAGGGCAAAGATGAACCAAATGGAGAAGACACACAAGGAGGTCATGGAGCAGTTACAGGTGACAGCATTTTTGTTTTAATTTGCTGAGCTGTGCTGTACCCAGGAGTGACCGAGGACACTCCTGTTCACAACACCCCGTGAGCTGCTGCACACACAGCTCTTCTAACGCTTCTCCGCCCTGTCCTGCGGCCTCTCTGCTCTGCCGGGCGAGCCCCTCCCCAGCTCTGTACCAGGCTGCGGTACATCATAACCCCTATTTATATCCTCCTTGCTGCTCTCTACTCAGGCTCAGACTTCTGTATTGTAAAGCGCTGTGTTGTGTCCCCCGTGGACTAGATGGGAACCCTCAAACTCATTTTAACCCCTTGCCAAAAGCAGGTTTGAACCTGTTTCTCCCGACTGCAGAACCTTTGTCAGCTCCCTGCACCACGTAGCTCTTAATGTGATTTATGTGACCGGTTACCAGAGAGAACAAAGCTTCAGAAACAATTGGCAGTTCCTCTAGCACTGTATCTCTCTAGTCCAAATAAAGGAGTCCCTGAGCTGGAGGGAACAGGGAGAGCAGGATTCTTGTCATGGCCATGGAAACACTAGGCAGACTATCAGCATGAATACGCTCTGAGCCACCGACAAGATCGGGTCAAAGGGGAGCTGGTTACAGGGAAGAAACCAGACACAGAAATGAACTTTGCACCCTTTAATTACTCTGGGGTTTATAATGGTCTAAAGCCCTAGCCATGAGAAATGGGAGGGGATAAGACAAAAGGCTTGTATGTTCCCCCTGAGAAAACAGCCCCTCCTCCATCAGCACACACCCAAGTTAATTATCGGAGTGGAAGACAGGTTTTAGAGACTACAGCTGCTGTCAGAAAGCTGGTGCCTGTGAGATCCCCTTCACAATGCACATTCTTAAGCGCTGTAAGCCTGTCTGAAGGTTGGAATATCTGTGTGTGGTGTGCCGAGGGCTGGCTGCGCGTCCCGCTCCTCGTGAGCTGGGAGGCACTGGTGGTTTGTGTTTGAGGGACTGATGACAGCCAGAGCCTTCTGTCTCTGTTCTGCTTTATTGATCCTGCGCCGCCTGTGTCAGCCCAGAGCTGTTTCTATCTCGTAGCTTTGGGTGGCCTGCAAAGAATGAGTTAGTGTTTACTCCGGTTCTGAATAGACAATTTTCCATTAGCCCAAACCACCACTTTTTGGTTGCCTTGACAGCCCTGGCTGCGAGGTCAAGGGCTAAGTGGGAGACGACCGCCCCCCCCCCCCATCCTTGCAGTGGTTTAAGGCAGCGCACGCTGGTTGCTCGGTGTGTGTGGGAACAGGATACCCCGCTGCTGCCTCTGCTGTAGCTCAAGGAGGACTTCTGCCTTGAAAGCTGTCGGACACCTTCCAACAGCCTTAAACTTGCTTAATTCTGAAAAGAAAAAGGGAGCAGCAGCTCCACGAGCAGGTTTGCCTGCAGCCTTCTGTCTCTCCTGGGTGGGTGGAGAGGGGTTTGCATGTCTGTGCTGTTTGTACTTAGCTCGGACTGGGACTGCCCCGAACTCCTTCTCTCTGGTGTCCGAATGTTTTACTTCAGCTGGCATTGACTGAGGCTCTGGAAACTTTCTTCACTGATTCCAAAATAAAAATTCAAATCCACTCGGTGTACTGTAGGTGCCTTGAAGTGTTCATATGATTCACTTTTTTGAACGTGCTGTGGGGGTTTTATTATTTTGTGTTGTCTTTTCTTGGGGGGAAGCAGGGGTGCCTGTATTCTTCCAGTCTGCAGGAGGTAAAAGGAGCTGCTTTACCGCGTGCAGCACTGGAGCAGAGGGTTTAATTCCTCTAGTAACCCTTTGCATATTCATTCATTCACTGGAAACCAATGCAGAAGACCCGTATCTGGCTTCACATGGGTTCTACCCTTTATCCTACTGCTGTAGCGTGATTTACGACATAGGCTAGAGGAGAGTGAGCTCAGAAGTTTGGTGGAAGGGGCTAGAGAGCCTTGTGCCTAAGTTGCCATGACTTTTAATTCAGCGTAAAATAGAGAGACTAAGTTGTTTCATGTTTGGTGGGTTCGGAAGGCTTCTAGTGGGGATGCAGGGTCAGCACAGCGCTGAATCCTGATAAAACATTGGTGGCACGTGACGAAACCAAGGGTGAAGCAAAGCTGGAGAACAGTCAGCTGCTCCAACCCGCTTTTTTTGATAGAAGTGAGAGCGCGGGGTGGGGGAAGCTGGCCTTCGAGTTGCTAAAACAAAGAGTCAGGACGGGAGCTTCAGTCACCAGAGTTTTGCTCCGTCGCCTCTCACGCTGTGGAAGCAGGGTGGCTGGTGAAAGGGGAAGGAAGGAAGGAAAGCCAGTCCCGCTGACCTTGGTGAGCGTCCTCGGCTGGTTTGATGCGAGTTGCGCATTTGTCACCTTTCACCGTGGAAGCTGTTAACTTTCAGCCCACTTCTCAGTTACAGCGGGGGGACGCGAGGGGGAAGGGATGTGCAGAGCCCTTTCTGGGTGGTTAGAGATGAGATGCGGGACTTGAGCTCGTGCTGTGATGCCGCGCAGCAACATCCTCCTTTTTTTTCGCCTGCGCGCAGGATGCCAGCAGCTTCTGTCCAGGCAATTCTAGGATCCCTAGAACCGGTGATGATCCGTGCCATTAAATACCCGTTTTCACTGTGTTTCCAGGCCAAGAACAGAGAACTCCTGAAGCAAGCAGCTGCCCTGTCGAAGGGCAAAAAGCCTGAGAAGTCGGGAGCAATAACCTCCCCTTAAAACCAAACCCCCCAGTCTGGGAGCTTTCCCCAGCATTAGCCAAGGAGTCTAGGAGACCCGCCTGATCGCTGGAAGCCAAAACCTCAGTGTTGTCACTATCCCACTGCCGTGGACTCGATGGAAACGCCTGGTGTGTGTTGCCTTGCGACAGCATGCTTCAGCGTGGCTGGTTTCGATCTCTGTTGAGTACCGGTCTGTTGATCCGCGGGGAGAGGTCCCAGCCATCCTAAATATTCCCCCCCCCCACACACACCCCTTGAAGTACTGCATTCTGGACGAAGTTTTTTTTCCTAACCAGTTACTACCACTGCCAACCCTTTCCATTAGCAAACAGGAACCTGCTGCATTAGAGACTTCGTGCTGGTTCCCAACCTGCTGCTGGGAGGCAATAACCGTGGCCAGTCGTTAACGCAGATAAGACGGGAGCTGCGTGTGGTGGGAGCTTGAATTTTTTTTTATTTTTTTTGTTTTTTTTCTTGAACTGTTCCCTCTTCAAAAGGAAGCCGATAAATCACCAGCCCAACAGACGTTACTGGAAGGTTGTGCCGCTGCTGAGAACGGTTGATCCAGCTTTTTGAAGATGCTTCCAAAAACGGGGGCTTATGTATTTATCTTGGAAGTTTTTTGGGTTTGTTTTGTTTTGGTTTTTTTTGCTTTTCTATGTCAACTTGGCAAACCGAACTGCCTGGTTTTGTGTTTTCTTGTTTTGTTCTGATACCTTTTGGGTTGGGAGCCAGAGTGTAATGATACAGACCCAAATTTCACCCCGTATCCCCCTTCCCCTGCCCCGGTGCCCTGGTTACTCGGTGACCTTTGAGGCTTTGATGACTTCTGCAGCTTGGTGTGATCAAGCGTCTCTTACTCCATTGCTTTACGCGAGGAGAGTTCAAGGCTTGGATGTTCCTTCTGCTTCCCTCGGTCCGTGGATGGAGCTGGCCCTCTTCTCCCCCTTTCCCTGCCCCATAGCTCCCTTCCAGATGCAGAAATAGGGGCCAGGTTGGCTCCAGGAAAGCGCTTACTCAGGCAGCGACCCAAGTCAGGGAGTGGTTTTTTTGGGGGCTCTCCAGGGACGTTTCTCACTGCTGATCGAAAACCAGCAGAATAAAAGGGCTACGGAAGTTCCCTGTAACAGGGACGTGCTTCTCAGAAACGGCACGGAGACCACAGACCCTTCCAGCTCCCCAGGCTCGGGCTTTTGGGGTTTGGGGGGGGGTGGATAAAAAGCACTTGGCCAGTGCGGAGGGGAAGGCACGGCTCAGCTCCTCGCCAGCCGGGCACCCAGCTCCATTCCGGCTGGGAAGAAAGAGCTCAGGGTTTGGAGACCCTTGGGGCGGAGGAGTAGGAGATAAAAACCTTTGGAGCAGCGCTAAAGGTAGGTAGCGAAGAGGAGAAATTGTCTTTTTTGATGCAGGGCCGGCTGCTCCGTCAGGGTTTTTATTAAGCTTTTAACTTGTGATTTATTTTTTTCTCCTTTTTTTTTTCTTTTTTTTTTTTTTGTTACTAAAGATGACTTTATTCAAAGGCACTTTTTTTTGATGATGTTGGCTTCCGGCATGGAAGGAGCACACTGCAGCATCAGACACTCTGCCATGTGGGGTTTTTTTTTTTGTTCTTTTTTTTTTTTTTTAATTTTTTTTTTTGTAGGAGACTTCTGATGTGAAAAAAAGAAAAAAAAAAAAAAAAAAAAGTTGTTACACTTTGCCAGAGTGTGACAGCAGGAAAATACTCACCTAATTTTATACTTCACACGTTTTTAGAAAATGAGGTGCGTTGACGGGATATTTTTTTTTTTTTTAAAAATGGGGGCTCTGCTTTTTCGCTTCCCTCAAGATACAGAAATAAATAGAGGGAGAAAGGCCCTGTATATACTCTTACGTTTTGGGGTTTTTTTTTTTTAATTGTGATAAATTGATCATGCAGTTGAGTAGCCGATGATTTGTAGTAATAACATTGTTCCTTTGTATGTTTGTAATAATGGAGATTTTAAAAGGGATGCTTTGATTTGTACAAAACTCTTGACAACTGTAAAAGTGTTTTAAAAAAAAAAAAAAAAAGAATCCTCATCTGTGTCTGATACTTTCTATTTGCCTTAAAGAAAAAAAAAGCCAACAACCAAAGCATCGTTCCCCGCCTGGAACTGGTTTATCTCCTGCTGGCGGCTGCCTGGTCGAAGCGTCGGTCGTGCTGCTTCGGGGTCTGGTGCGTATGGGAAGGAGGCGGCATTTTTCCATTGTTTGGTTCGCTCCTACTTTTGTTTCTATCTTTAAATCCTCCCAGTGCAGCCTGTTGCTAGGATCCTCGTTACTTGGTTACATCCAGGACCCATCCGGCTGTATCCGACCACATCTATTCTCCATTTCCTTCCCCAACCGCATGAATGAAGGCAGAGCACAGGGAAAAAAAAAATAAAGAAATAACGCTCTTGGTGGGAAACAAAAAGACACCGAGGATAAGGGTTTTTTTGGGTTTTTTTAGGATACAGACGCAAACGAGGTGAGTGAACACCAGTTGTGTCTCTCAACTCTTCCCCTTATCTCAGCCGTGAGTCTGGAGGAAAACCTGGTTTATTGGTTTGGGGTTATTTAAAGATTCTAATTTTCCAGCAGAAATTTGGTAGTGGGGAAAAAAAAAAACCAAACCAAAACCAAACAAACTCTCCGCAGATTTCCCTTTGGAAATGTCCCGCGTCCTTGTGGGAGCCGGAGCTGAGTTTTGCGCTCTCCCCGTCCCCTGTGGCTACGACGTCCCGGTGCTTTCCCCTGGTAGGGCAGGGGACCTGCCCCGTCCTCGGCCGTCTGTTCCCAGGGCGCGGGTGGGAAGAGGCAAACCCTAGTTCTGGGGAAACACCTCGACGGCTTTTCCAGCTCAAACTAATCCTTCCATATTAGATATTTTTTTCAAAGCCCGGAGTTGCGCGCGGAAAACAGCTGTTTGGCTGGGAGTCGTTAGTTGTGACAAATACATAAGAATCAGAGAATGGTCGAGGTTGGAAGGGACCTTTCAGATCATCGAGCCCAACCATCACCCCAACACGGCCAAAGCCACCACTACCCCATGTCCCTCAGCACCACGTCTGCCCGGCTTCTAAATACCCCCAGGGATGGCGACTCCACCGCTGCCCTGGGCAGCCTCTTCCAACGCTTGACAACCCTTTCTGTGAAGAAATTTTTCCCAATGTCCATCCTAAACCTCCCCTGGCGCAACTCGAGGCCGTTTCCTCTTGTCCCATCGCCTGTTCCCTGGGAGAAGAGACCGACCCCCCCTGGCTGCCCCCTCCTTTCAGGGAGCTGTAGAGAGCGAGAAGGTCTCCCCTCGGCCTCCTCTTCTCCAGGCTGAACACCCCCAGCTCCCTCAGCCGCTCCTCACCAGACTTGTTCCAAAATAACGAAATTCAGGGTTAAATGCAGGGAAGAAAGACAGTTTCTATGAAATCATTCTCGTAGGTGCTATTCCAATCTCTTTGTTATTCTTCCAATCTCTTTGTCTTCTCGCGCCTGTGGAAGCAGAGGCTGATGTGCGCCAGGCAGGGATTTCATCCCGGGTTTGCTGGATTTCAGCCCCTGGAGGGAGGGAAGTCCTTCTTGGAGCGCTGGAGCTCTTGCCACCTCGCTGGGTTTCTGCGGCTCAGGGTGATGCCTCGTGCTGTGCTGGGTCGGACCAAAAATGGGGGTTAGACCAAAAACCCAGGCAGAGGGTGCTGGGGATACCCGGGGAGAGGGTGCAAAGGCAGCAGGGTTTGTTGGGTGTGTCCTTCACAGGACTTGGGGCTTTCTGAGCTGAGCGTCGCGTCGGTGGCCTTGAGCAGCTCCTCGTCCCTCCTTATTAGGCTCGTTTTCGGATCACAGAACGGAGGGGTTGGAAGGGCCCTCTGGAGATCACCCAGTCCAACCCCCTGCCAGAGCAGGGTCACCCACAGCAGGTGGCACAGGAACGCCTCCAGGCGGGGTTGGGATGTCTCCAGAGACGGAGACTCCCCCACCTCTCTGGGCAGCCTGTGCCAGGGCTCTGCCACCCTCACAGCAAAGAAGTTCCTCCTCGTGTTGGGATGGAACTTCCCGTGTTTCAGTTTGTGCCCGTTGCCCCTTGTCCTGTCGCTGGGCACCACTGAGAAGAGCCTGGCCCCATCCTCCTGACACCCACCCTTTGGGTATTGGTCAGCGTTGATGAGATCCTCTCTCGGTCTTCTGCAGGCTGCACAGCCCCAGGTCCCCTAGCCTTTCCTCAGCAGAGAGATGCTCCAGTCCCCACATCATCTTCATAGCCCTCCACTGTCCCCTCTCCAGCAGTTCCCCGTCCTTCTTGACCTGGGGAGCCCAGAACTGGACCCAGCACTCTAGATTTGGCCTCCCCGGGGCAGAGCAGAGGGGGAGGATGACCTCCCTCCACCTGCTGGCCACGCTCTTTTTAATGCCCCCCAGGAGACCATTGGCCTTCTTGGCCACAAGGGCACATTGCTGGCTCATGGGCAACTTGTTGTCCACCTGGACTCCATGGTTCCTCTCTGCAGAGCTGCTCTCCAGCAGGCCAACCCCTGACCTGTACCGGTGCCTGGGGTTATTCCTTCCAAGGTGCAGGACCCTACGCTTGCCCTTGTTGACCTTCATGAGGTTCTTCTCCACCCAACACTCCAGCCTCGCTGAACGGCAGCGAAGGTCTCACCGAAGGTCTCGCTTTCTGGTGCGTCAGCCGCTCCTCCCAGTTTTGTCATTGGCAAACTTGCCGAGGGCGCACTCTGTCCCCTCATCCAGCTCAGCGATGACTATGTTGGATGAGACTTGGACCCCTGGGGAACATCTCCAAGGACACCCTGCGCCGCTCATCACAACCCTCCGGAGATGCAGGTGCCGCAATCGCAAGCTCGCATCCCGCCGTGTCTGCCAAAGGAAGAAGGCTCACGAGAAGGCGAGCTTGGCACATTTTTCCCGGCTAACGCTGCCTAAGCGTGCCAGCGGTGCCCGCGTTTACAGGGCGCTTTATCTCTGCTGAGCTCAGCGCAAACCTTGCCCGTCCTGGAATCTGCCCAATTTATCCTCGTTTTTACCGCCGGTGGGGAGATAGATGAGAGTTGATGTGCCAAAGGCTGCGCTCCGAGTCAGCGGGGAGAGCCGGAGCCAGATCCTCACCCTCCACCTCCCGTGTCTCCGAAGGGCCGCTCCCTGGCCGGAGCCGCGGGGAGGATTTCCAAAGGTTTACGGGCAATTTTTTGCATTTCCCAGCCAGATCTTGGGTGTAAGAAATGGCTGGCTCCTGCCTTTATCTGCTAGCACAGGCTTCCTTCCCTCCGCGGTTTACCCACGGCTTCTAAAGCAGTTTGAATGTTTGCAGAAAGATATATTTGTATATATATATTTAATTTATTTGGGGTTGTGATTGCTTTACTTCTATATCCGAGCTTTAGGAAAATATGGTTTTGACAGTAACTGAACACACTTAAATATTAAATATTGATCTCAGCCACCTGCTAGTAACGAAATCAAGGTCGAAAAGGAGACTTCCAGATTTTTGGTCGGTGTTTTTCCCCGTTCCCGGCAGAAATCTCTTCTCAAGAGGCAGAAGCTCAAAATTCCCGGAGCTGGAGGTGGTTGGGTTTCCAGGGCGCAACGAACACGTCTCGCAAAGCGATTTCTTGAGATCTGCTAACCACGAGGATTGAATCCATGTATGTATGTATTTATTTATTTATTTATTTATTTATTTAACGTCATTAACTCGAATAAATATCTCCTTTCCAAACTTGCAGGCCCCCTGGCAAAGACCAGAAACTTTAGCAGGCAAATGACTACGACCAGTTTTGCAGCCTGACAGCAGGAATGAACCGACTTAACCCGCCGGTAATTACCCACAAGGTAATTACCCACAGACCCGCTCCCTTCCATTCCTCCCTAATTACTGGGGCTTTCTGGGAGCGCTGGCTCGGGCGGGCGGCGCGTCCTGGGGGCAACGGGCTTTAAAATTGCCTGTAAAAACCAAACGCTTAGGATTTTAATGTGGGTTTTTTTGTTGGGTTTTTTTTTTTTTTTAAGGTTTCGGTAAGGTGCGGTTTTGTAGCTGGGGGTGGAGAGGTGGACGCGAGCCTTGGGCAGGGAAGGGGAGGGAGGGGGCCGAGGAAACTGGGAGAGCGAAGGGAAACTTGGGGAGCAGCTGGGACCCCCGTAGAAAACAAGTGGGGTTTTCGCGGGGGGGGGGAAACACCCAGCGCTGCCCCGTCGTCTGCTAAGGGGGGAAAACCCGCACAGGCGATGAGACCCGCTCCTCTGGGATGCGGCTTTTCCCTTTTTCCCGAGTTTTCCCTGAAGAAATCTCGGCTGCCCTTTGCCTCCTTCCAAAGGAAACCTCCAGAGCTCCGGGAGTCCAAAGGTGTTTTGGCTGTAACCCCCGTCCGTACCCGGGCCAGACCAGCCGTCCCCGTATTCAATTGCCGCTCCTGGAGCACGCGGGGATGGCGGCTCCCTCCCGAGGATCCTCCACCCATAAAAACCAGTAAAACCCCACCATTTCTCAGGTGTTTATCCTGCCGGACCCACACCCATCTCCCTGGAGCGAGGCGCTGAGCCTTCGCGGCTCCCGTCGGAGCGTTGCGGCGCCGAGGACCGCGTCGGGGTTTACCAAACTCCGCGGCTCCAAGGATACGGCTGCGGAGGAATCCCCCTTTTCCACCCCGCAAACCCTCTGGGCTTCCTTCTCCCAGCCCACCACGGCGGGGGGCCGGCGGGTTTTCCCTGTTAGTGGGGAGGCGGGGGGGGGGGGGGGGTGACCGGCCATGGTGGCCATCCACCTTTCGGAGGAGATGGATGGCCACCAGGAGCGGAGCACGTAAGGAAAGGAAACACGTAAAGAACAGTACGGGTCGTATCTGCTCCGGATGTGCCCGTCGGTCCCTGCAGAGGGTCCCTGCGTGGTCTCTGCTGCTTCTCTTCACCCTCGGGGCAGGGGGGGGGGTTTGGGCTGGTGAAGTCCCAGGCGGCCGGACAAGGCGACGGCTGTCCCCGGCCAACCTCGCCGTTTGCTCTAAGGTGACTTATCTTAAGGAATCCGTCTGGCCTTCCTGCTTAGCTTTCTTGGCCGCGCGCCGTTCGACTAAAAGCAAGACTTGTCCAGTCAGCGGCTCGCTAATGAGGGCACTGCCGAGCCCTAAATAACCACCGAGCCGTTGCGTGCTCCCCGTGTTTTGGGAAAACGGGGCGTTTGGGTTCGGCTCTTGGTTTCCTCTCTCTCGAGGGAATTTTGCCTCTCCTTTGCCACCCTTTTTCCCGACGAATCCCGTAACGAGCCCAGCCGCGAGGCTGCTGTGTGCCCCTGGTGAGTCCCCGGGAGTTGGCCAGCGGGGAGAAACCCTCCTGCAGTCCTCTTTGCTTGAAAAATGAGCGCTGCTGAGCCCAAACTGAGCCAAAAGATGGAACTTTAAGTGCTCTTGGGTGAGGCTGGTGGGCCAAAGGGACTCGGGAGATGCTGACGGTCGAGATCCTGCCTGCTAGCGCCCGTTTCTGGCACACGGCGTGGGTACGAGCCCCTGGCAGCTCCGAGGGGGTGGCAGGTCATTTTCTTCCGCCCGGGACGTGGCTGCTGGGAGCCTGAGCCGGCTGCTCCGTGGGCAGGAGCATCGCAAACAGGCTGGGAAAAGCGCTGAGCCCGCAGGTAACGTGCCGACGGCCTCTCGAGGGGCTGAGCCGGGGGGCTGCGGAGCAGATGGGGGATCCCGTGCTGCTCCTTATTGCCGAGCGAGTGCACTGCCCGGCTCGGCGACCGCCCGGCCGGGCTCAGCCCCGGCTCTGCAGGCAGGGGCCATGGCACATTCCAGTCCCACCAGACAGCCGGAGGCTCTGGATGATCCCACCGGACAGCCGGAGGCTCTGGGCAGCCAGCTGGGGGGTGAACATCCTTCTGGCACAGCCCTCAACCGTCTTCCGATGGGATATTTTTATATTAAATATTTGGCAGCGTCTCCAGCTGGACCATCGCCTGACACCACCACCCCCCCTCCCCACCGTGGGTCCCCAGGTCCCCCTCAGCCCGTCCCCCTCCTGTCCGGAACTTTCTGGGGGGCAGAAAGGGAAGAGCAGAGGGAGCCCCCCCCGCCATCTGCTTTGCTTACACCACGTGTCTTTCGCTGCTGCGAAGCAAGAGGCGGCTTTTCGTCTCCGGGCTGATGTTTTCAGCCAAAGCAAACCCAGAGCTCGTGGCCTCAGGTAGCCACAGCCCTGGTGCTGGCCGGGGACCATCTTGGCTCTTGTCCCCCCTTTCTCCGTGTGAGGCAGCTCCGGGGCTCCCAGCGGCGGTGGGAAAGGAGCCGGTGATGGAGCTGGACCGGGGTGACAGGGGCTGAAAGAGCATCCCTGGCCCTGGGGGGAGCGTGGGGCCGGGTTCCCCTCGGAGCAGGCACCTCCGGCGCCTCGGATCATCTCCAATTAAAACCCCAAATTGCTCCTCTCAAAGTTGCAAAGCCAGCAGCGGACACCTCGGGGTGGCCGGAGCCACCCGGCCTCCGGCATCCCATCCGCGGAGCTTTTGCAAAACACCCCTAAAAATAGCGCGGGGCGTTTGCCGGCGGCGGGGAGAAGGACGAGGAGCGCTGGGGGCATTTGGGGACCTGCCGCATTCCCCCTCCCCGCAGGGGCTGGTGCAGCTGCCGGCGTGCCGTGGCGCGGTGGCCACTGGCCATGCCGGCCATTGGCCGTGCCGCCGGCATCGTGCTGCCACGTTGGCTTCACCAGCAGGAGCCGGAGGAGGCTGTTGCCGGGCAAAACCCGAGTTGTTTGTGCAGCGGCTCCCGTTTGCTGGACTTTGCCATGTGCGGGCTGTCAAGCGGCAGCAGGTTGTTATCGGCGCTGCTGGCTGGGGCCGCCCCTGGCTGGGGTTTTGTTATTTTTTTTATATATATATATATATTTTTTTTTTTTTACTGATTTTTCCTTCTTTCACCTTCTTTTGCGGGGTTTGGTGTCTGGTATTCAGGCGGAGGGGAGCTGGACGCCGTGTCGAGGGTGGGAGGGGGGCGCTGCAATGCGACGCAACTCTCGGGGGTCTTTTTCTGCCCCCGGGTGACTCCAAATGCTCCGTGTGAAGCTGGAGGCGGGGGGGACGGGGGACAGCGGGGTGGCGGCGGGGGGGACATGGCGATCGCTCACGGCCACGCGGAGCCAGGCTCTGTGCAGGTGGTGGGATTTCGGACAAAGACCCACTGCCCGTAAAAGTGCCCCTTTGCCATCGGGTTTCTTTTCCCCTTGGTCCCAGGGGACATTTTCTGTCATCCCCCCCCCGGCGGTGTCACAGGCTGGGGACATTTACCGCCCCCCCGCCCGGTGTCACAGGCTGGGGACATTTTCCACCCCCCTCCCCCCCTGTATCACAGGCCGGGGACACATTTTCTGTCCACCCCTCCCGTGTCACAGGCTGGGGACATTTTCTCTCCCCCCCCCACCGTGTCACAGGCTGGGGACACATTTTCTGTCCACCCCCCCCCGTCACAGGCTGGGGGCATTTCCCCAACCCCCCCCCCAGCCCTGTCACAGGCTGGGGACATTTTCTCTCCCCCCCCCACCGTGTCACAGGCTGGGGACACATTTTCTGTCCACCCCCCCCGTGTCACAGGCTGGGGGCATTTCCCCAACCCCCCCCCCCGCCCCCCCCGCCCTGTCACAGGCTGGGGACATTTTCTCTCCCCCTCCCCGTGTCACAGGCTGGGGACGGCGCCGCAGCGGGTCTGTACGGGGGGGTCCCGCCCTTCCTCTCGTCCCACAGACCGCGGGACACGACCCCCCCCCCCTCCCGACATTGTTCCCCGCACCCCCAGCGGGCTCGGGGCGGTGGCCACCGAGCTGCAGCCCGGCCCGAACTACAACCCCCAGCACCCCCCGCGCCGCCGCTCCCTATTGGCTGACGGCACGCCTCGCTCACGCCCCCTCCCCCGTTTCCACCAATGGCGGAGCGGGGGGGGCGGGGCCGCCGCGCTATGAAAGCGGAGGGGGGCGCGGGGCGCCGGGGCCGCGGGGAAGGTTCTGGAGGCCGAGGGTGGGGGGCCGGGGACCCCCGGGGACGCTCCGCAACCCCGGGGGAGGGGAGGTTTGCGTGGGGTGTGAGGTTTGCGTGGGGTGGTGGTCCCCGGTCCGTGCCCGCCGCCTAGCGCCCCCCCCCCCCCCCCCCCTCGCTGCCATGCTGGTGGCCGGCTCGCCGTGCCCCCCCGCGGGGCTGGAGGAGTACCGGGGCGGCGAGGTAAGGGCTCGGCTCGGGGGGGGGTCGCAAGCCCGAGGTGTCCCCGGTTTGCATACCTCCCCCCCCCCCCCCGCCTTTGTCACCCGGGATGGGACGGGGTGCTGCCACCCTGCAGCCCGCCCGGGGGGGGTCCCCCTGCCCCGGGACCGCTGTGTCCCCCCATCCCATGTCGTCGTCCCCCCCCCCCCCGGGGGCCATCTCCCCCTCTGCAGGGTCGGGACACGTAGGGACGTGCCGGAACTGCAGAAATAACCCTTTCGCTCGTTTGCAGCGAGCCAAAAAATAAAGGGTGCTGGGGTGGGGGAGCAGGTTGGGGCTGATGGGAGCCCACCCCGGGGCTCCTGGGGACAGGGTGGCCCTCTCCGGACGTTGGGGTGGCAGGGTGGGGAGCTCTGGGGGTGGCCCCGACCCTCCAAAGGCTGGGATGTGTGTGGGAGCCGGGCAGGGGGTCCTGCCTGCGGGAGGCGAAGGGAAACTGAGGCAGGGGGTGGCCGTGGGGTGTGACCACCAAGGTCGGGGCTGGGGGGCTCCGGGGGCTCCGTCCGGTCGTTCTGCACCTGCTGCCGTTCCCGGGATGGGTTTGGGGTCTCTCTGGTGTCCCCGTTAACCCAGAGCTCTGGGACACCCCTCGGCATCGCCCAGAGCTTTTGCCTTTGGGGGTCCAGTGCGCAAACTGGAGCCCCCAGGTGCCCGGGGGGGCTTTGTGGGACCTCCCTGGCCCTCCCAGGCAGCAGGACCCGTCTGTGACTTCAGTCCCCCCCCACCCTACTGAGTTCCCTGAAAAGTTGGGAATTGCCTCTATTTGTAAGACTTTTTTTTTTCTTTTCCCCTTTTCCAGAAAAAAAAAAAAAAAGGCACAAAATTTTGCGGTTTTTTCCTCTTCCTCCTGCGTTTCCCCTTCCCTCTGTCCCCAGCGGGGAGGTGTCCCCAGGGACGGCGGGGTGGCTCTGCCGGCGGGGAGTCGCCGGCTCCCCAAATAGCCGTGTCACCCCCATGTAGCCGCAGGGACGGTCGCTCCTGGCGTGGGGCTGGAAGCTGGAAACCCTGGGACAGGGGGTGGGAAATACCCCAACCAGCAGCGGCGCCGGGGGGGGGGGCGGGGGGCAGGGGGGAAATCCCCCTCTGGAACGTGTCCTGGTGGGAGAGGAAACCTGAAACTGGTGTTTTGGAGCAAACTGGGGGCAGGATGGTGGCGGGGATGTCACCGGCGTCTAGCAGGTACCGCCGAAACTCCGTGGGCTGGGGGGGACCTTCGCGCCCACCGCGAAGGCGCCTCGGTGGGGTTTGCGGGGCTGGCTCGTCCCGCTCTTCTCCGACAAGCCCCTCCGGGTTTTTGGGGCGAGGCGGGGTGGGATTTGGGGGTCCCTGGTGTTGGAGCGGGGGGGTGGTGGCGGCTGGGTTTGCTTTCCAGGGGTGGCCGTGGCTTGTGCCAAAGGGCTTGTGCTGGCCCGTTGGCTCCGTGCGTCAGGGGGGCCGAGACCCGGCACTGCTCTCGCCCCCTGGTACGGCCCAGGACTGGCCTCCTGCCCCATTTTTTTGGCAGGAACGGGGTTTTGAGGGCTTTGCCGGGCGGCTGCGATGGTGTTTGTTTAACCTCGCCTTATCGGGAATGGTTTTTCTGACACCTGACTAAGCACTGGCCCCAGCGCCGGCGGGGGCTCACCGCTCGGCACACCCGTCCTCCCGCTCCCAGGGGGTCAAACTCCTTCCCCCGCTGTCTCCGTTGAGACCCTCCACCCCCCCTGTGCCAGCCGGAGCTTGGGAGTAGGTCGCATGGGTCAGGGCATCGCCTCCGTGCCTCAGTTTCCCCATCGGCGGGAGCAGGAGGCGATGCCCTACGCGGGGGCGGCGCGGCGGGGGTTAACGGCAGCACCCCTGAGGATTGCTTAGTGCAGCAAAATTAACGAGCCTCTGCCCGGGGGTGATTAAAATCCACCTTCAAAGGTCACCCTGAGCTGTCACGGAAAGCAGCGGGGTGAACCGAGCTCGGAATTCCTGCCGTCTCCATCCCGGGAATTTGCCTGCTGGGATCTCTCCGTTGCCGTACCCCCCCTGCGGAGCCTCTTGGAGCAGCAAAGGAGCTTTTTCTCCCCAAACCGTGAGTCAGTGCCGAACCGGCTCAGCGCCCGGAGCGGCGATGGCAGCAGCCTGCTCCCGCTGTCACCCCGGTCCCGCGTCCGCGGTGACTCAGGGCAGGAGCATCCGTGTGCTGGGAGCGGTGGGAGCCCTGGGATGCGGGCACTGCTGGCTTCGCCGGGGGGGGGGCTGCGGCCCGGTGCCAGCCCGCGGCGTGCTGTGACACGTGCGGAGCGCGTGGCGGTGGCGACAGCTGCTGCGTGGTCACCTCCTGCCATTCCACGCCCCTTCCCCGCTCCGGAGAGGGTGCCAGGCTGTGCCCGATGCCACCGCAGTCGTTTGGAGGCAGCGGGTGGGAGAAGGCGCCCGCCATCGCCGGGGCTGTGCCTGGCTCCAGCTCTTGGGTCTCCGTCCCAGTGCCAGCCGTGGGGGCTCGTCCCCTCGCAGGGCATCGTGGAAAAGACGCCCCGGGAGAAGCGGCTCCCGGCCCAGTGGCTCCATGGCCAGAGAGTGGGTCATGCCGTCCTGCCATCGGCATTCCCGGTTGTGCGCGTCCAGGGTCCAGGCACCCTCCTCCTGCCGCCACCGTCCCCCCTGCCGTGACATGTCCCGTCTCCTGCAGGTGAATCCCGGCAGCGGGACCCTCACTGCCACCGTGCCACCGCCTGTCCTGCGGAGGGCGGGGGGGCTCATGGCGCTGGGTGCTGAGCACCGGGGGGGCAGGGGGGTTTGAGCTTCCCCGTCGTTACTGGGCTGGAGGGGGCCGGGGTGTGTGTGTGTGGGGGGGTGTCCGGCTGTGCCGTCGGCTTTGGAAGGCTTCTCGGTTTTGGAAAACGCCGCTGGGTGCCGTGCTTGGTTTTTCCCTGCGTGGATGCCGTGGGTTTTCCCGGCCCTGGGATGGCGGTGAGGGGCGGGGGGGGGGTGGCCGTGCCCTGCCCGCCCCCGTGGGTGGAGGGGGGTGATGTAGGGAAGGGGGAAAGGGGGGCACCAGGAATCGCCTGGCTGCAGCGCGGCCGGTGGGATGGGGGGAGCATCTGCCTGGCTGAGCCGTGGGAGGGAGGAATGCAATAAAACGAGGGTCGTGCCATTGTTGTCCCGTCCCCCCACCCCCCGCCAGCCCCCCAGGACAGCAAGAACCTTGCAGACCAGTGCGGCTCCCGCTTCGGTCACTTCACCCAGTAACCCAGTTACTGGGTGAAGGCTGCCCGCTTCCAGTCGGGAAGAGCGTGTGGGCAGCACCCTGCTCTCGCGGCTGGGGATGAGCCCTTTATTTTGGGGGGGCCGGCAGGGGCCAGGCACACCTTTGCTGGGACAGGGTGCCCGGCTCTCTCCGTGCCCCCAGCGGTGCAAACGGGGGTGACCAGTGGCCATTGCCTGCCCCATGCCCATCTCCTGGTCGTGTCTCTCCCTGCACCCGGAGCAAAGCAGGGTGCAGGTCTCCACCGGCCGAGGCATCCCTTGGGATGGGCCGCGGGAGCTTTGCCGTGTCCGGCGCCGTGGGTACGGCTGCTGCTGGCTCGGCTTCCCCCCGTGGCACCACTGGTCCCCACTGGGTTTGCGTGGGGGGGGGGAAAACGTGTGCCATGGGGGAACATATGCCATGGGATGGAGTGGGGTGGTCGTGGGCATCCCGGGACGCTGGGATCCCGTCCACTCCCTGGGCAAGCAGATCCGGATCCGGGGCTCGCATCCTGCTTGGGGCTGGGCTGCCATTCAAAGGTCCCGGCGGAGGTGACCCCGTGCTCGGGGACAGGTCCCAGCTTCACGGTATCACCCCGGCTCCTGCTGGCAGAGGGACGCCGGGGGTTTTCCGCAGGGAATGGGCAGAGGAGGCTGGTGCTTCCCCGCCCGGAGCGGGGCCCTGGGCACCCCCTCTGCGGTGGCGCCGGTATCCGGAGCGTGGGCTGCAGGACGCCGAGCTGCGGGCGTTCGTCTGCTGGGTGCCCTTTCTGCTCCCGCTGCCCTGTCTCGGTCCTGGTCCCACTCAAACACCGTGTCCCCCCTGTATGTGGGGACACCGTGCATCCCCCCCCACTCCTCCACCCCCCCATCCCTCTCTCCTCCTTCCCAGACCTGGGAGCACTTGAACCCTTTTCCACCTTCTTTTCTCCCACCCCCAAACCAGGTTCTGGGTCCTCTGTAGGTGTTTTGCAGGGATTATTTTAGCTCTTGGGGCTGGATGCTCTGTCTGTGTGTGTGTATTTATGTCTCCCCCCCCCCCCCCCCCCCCCCCGCCCCGGCCTGCGGTTGGCACCCATGGGTGCCGCTGTGATGCGGGCGCAGCCATGCCCCCTGCACCGCTGCCAAGTCGGGAGCTGGTGGGATGCTGCGTGGGGGAGGATTCAGGCTCTGCTGCATCCCCGTGTTGCAGCTCTGGAGGCGGGGGGGGTGGTGGTGGTGGGGGGGTCCCCACGGCCACTGAGCTCCCCCCCCGCAGCAGGAGGGCTGGGGCGAGGGGAGGGGGGGTGCGATCCTGATCCCGTTGCACTCCTGCTTGCGGCATCCCCGTCGCTGCCCCTGGGTGCATCCTGCTTGGGCGCTGGCGGGGAGGAGGAAAATTATCTGCTGGGAGAAAATACAGCGTGGAAACGCTCTTCCCTGGGGAGCTGGGGGGGGTATGGAGCGCGGGGGGGTGTCAAACAGGAGCTGAACCCTGTGCCGGCAGCGCGGGGAGCAGCAGCCGCCCTGTGCTGGGGTTGGGGGGGCGGTGGGGGGGGCTTTTTTCTGTCTTAACTGCATTAACGGATTTGGGGAGGGAGGGAAAAATTACCCGGTGGAGATGTTTGTGGGCGTTTTGTGGCCGGGGGTGGCAGCGGGGCCCCCGGGCACCCTGTTTATGGTGGCCGTCGGCCGTGGCTCTTCCCGGGGACCCCCCTCCCCGGGCTCCGCTTGTCCCCCGTGTTTTCCCATGGAGGTGGTGAACCCAGAGCCGGGGGGTGTCTCCGCTCTCCTGGCCCGTGTCCTGGCACGGCCCGTGGTCCCCACGTGTCACCTCTCCCCGGGGTGTGTGTGTGTGTGTGTCGGGGGGTGCGGAGCAACACCCCTGCCCGATTTCATCAGGCGCTGCCCGGCCTGACGCAAGGGCGCAGGGGCGATGGCCGCGCGTCCCCGTGGCCCGTGCAGGGGTGGCTGCCTGAGTCACCCTTTCCGGTGACACCGCGCTCGTCACACCGGTGGCACGTCCTCGTCCCGCTGGTGGCTGCCGGTTGCCCCGGTGCCGGGCTGAAGCCGCCGCTCTTTTCCTTCCTAGGAGGGAGAGGGGAAGGGTCCCAGCGCCTTCATCCCCCTGGGAGAGGTAAGAGCCATGGGGGATGGTCTTGGGAGGGGGTGTCCCTCCCTGCTGGGGGGGCTCCTCCGTCCCTCCCTGCCCTGGGTTTGGCGGGGGGGGGCTGTTAAGGAAGGATTCCCACGCCCCCATCCCGATTGCTAGTGCCCAGCTGGGGTGGGATGGGGAAGGGTCACCCAGGCGCGGGTGTCCCTGTGGCAGCGGGGGGGGGGGGTGTCTTGTTTTGGGGGATTGGGGGGGGGGGGCAGTTGTTTTTTCCTGCCCCAAGTCCCTGCCCTCCCCGTGCCTCAGTTTCCCCGCTCAGCCAAACGCAGTCGTCTTTCCTCTGTGCTGCAAAGGCAGCCCCCATCCTACCCTATCGTCTCTCCCCCCCCCCCCCGCAAAAAAAAAAACCCCGCTGTGCCCTGAGGTCCCCGGGGCTCCTCATGCCGGGGCACCCTCAGCCCTATCTCGCACCCGGCCTCGGTTTCCCAGATGGTTCCTCCTTGTCGGAGATAACGCCGTGGTTTCGTCACCGCGGTGGGGGTGGAGAGGCTGGAGGGGGGGTGTGTGTGTGTGGGTGTGTGGGGGGGGCGGTGGCTGAGCCCCATCTCCTCCCCGCTGCGCACCAGCACCCAAATAAACAACCCACCCCTCGGGCTGAGCCGGCCGGGCTGTGCGGGGTCCGGTATGGAGACCCCCCGTCACCCCCAGCCCCCCGGGGCCGGGAGGGGGGAGACGGGCAGCGGGGGCTACCGGCGGTGTCCCTACCGGGCGGCGGGGACAAAGGTGGGCACCTCCCACGGGGTGAGCATCCGATGCGGTGGGATGGGTGCTCCGGGGTCCTGCTTGATGGGGAAAAGGGGTGTGTGTGTGTGGGTGGGGGGTCTCCTTCTAGGTCAGAGGGGGGCTCTAACTCACAGCCCTTCACACGCACACACACACCCCCCCCTCGCCTCCTCTCCCCATCCCGGCAGATCCTGCGGGACGGCGCGGAGAGCAGCCTGCGGCAGCTCCTCATCGAGGCCTTCGTCTCGGCGGGCAGGGTGGACAACATCACCATGGTCATGGGGCTGCACCCCCAGTATCTCAGCAGCTTCTGGAAGACCCAGTCCCTCCTGCTGCGCATGGACGGGCCCCTGCCCTACCACAAGCGCCACTACATCGCCATCATGGTGAGGATCGGGGGGAGGGAGGGGGGGTCCCGTGGGGTGGGGGGGTCCCGTGGGGTGGGGGGGTCCCGTGGGGTGGGGTGGGGGGGGTGTCCCCGGGGGGTTATTTGTGGTCGCAGCACCTCCACTGGGTTTTGGGGCAGGAAAGCATTTAGGACCCCGCAGGTGGGTCGTGGCGTGGCGTGTTCCCCCCCCACCCCCCCGATCTGTGGTCCCAGAGGCTTGGAAACCCCTTGGAGTTGGTGCCATGGTGCCCACCCAGGGTACCCCAGCACCCCTCCCCTCCAGGGCGCCTGGGGACCAGCATTGATGGGGGGGGGGCGCAGGGAGAGACCCCTGTGTGGACTGTCTTCCCTAGGGAAAACCCTCCAAGGGCGATGTGTGTGTGGGGGGGAGGGGGTGTCTCCCTGCCTTGGCTTCTCCAAGGGCTCGTAGCAGGGTTGGGGGGTCCCCTGGCCGGTGCCGGGGGCTGACTGCCCGGCTCTCCCCGCAGGCAGCAGCCCGGCACCAGTGCTCCTACCTGGTGGGTTTGCACATGGGGGAGTTCCTGCAAGTGGGGGGCAACCCGACCTGGCTGCAGGGGCTGCACTGTGCCCCCCAAAAACTCAGGAACCTCAATGAGATCAACAAGCTGCTGGCCCACCGGCCCTGGCTCATCACCAAGGAGCACATCGAGGTGAGACCTGATGCTGCCAGCGCGGATCCCCCCCCCCCCCCGCCGCCCCCCCAAACACTCTAATTTTGGGGGACTTGGCCCCAAGGGCCACATCCCTGATTGCACCAACCCCCCCCAGATTTAACCCTTTTGGGGCTGAGGGAGTCTCTGAGGTGGTTTATGGGGGGGGCGCATCCCGAATCCCCTCCTGTCTCCCTGCCCTTGTCTTGCCCCGGCTCTGGGGTGCGGTGGGGGGGGTACGGTGGGGGTGCTGGGGGGGGGGGTGTCTCTCCAACCCCGTGGGCTTTGCAGGCTCTGCTGAAGACGGGGGAGAACAGCTGGTCGCTGGCGGAGCTGGTGCAGGCCCTGGTGCTCCTCACCCACTACCACTCGCTCGCCTCCTTCGTCTTCGGCTGCGGCATCAACCCCGAGGAGGAGCAGGATGGGGGGCACGGCTGCCGGCCCCCCTCGCCCCACAGCGACAGCAGCCCTGCCTCTGACGACAGCTCTGGGGTAAGGCGGGGAGGGGGGGGTTTGCCTTGCAGGGGAGGAGGGTGTGGGGTGGGAAGGGAGGGCATGGGGGGCGTTTTATGGGAAGAATCTCCCCAGGGAAGTAGCAGATTCCTCAGCGTTGGATGCTTTTAAGAGTGTGCTGGGCCCCCTTGTCTGGACAGTGCTTTGGCCAAGAGAGGTTGGACCGGGTGATCCTTGTGGTCCCTTCCAACCTGGTGTTCTGCGGTTCCTATGATTTATGGTGCTTCTCACGGGGAACTGCCCCAGGGCCTTTTATTGGGAACAGCAGGTGCTTTAGGGCTGCGCCGTGGCATCCTCCGCGCCGTGGCATCCTCCGCGCCGTGGCATCCTCCGCGCCGTGGCATCCTCCGCGCCGTGGCATCCTCCCCAGGGCTTGTCCCCTTCTTCCCAACCCTTGGGATAATTCACAAGAGCAGCTGAGATCTGGGCAGGACAAACCTCCTTTGTCCTGCAAACAGTTCTTTAGAGCAAGCCCTGGGGTTGCTCCAAGTGACGGCAGAGCGGAGAGCGGCTCCGTGCTCCTCTGGGCTGGCAAATCCCTCTGCAACCTTGCTCGACCCGGGGCAGCGTTGACTCTGCCCTCTGCTTCTCCAGGGCAAGGACGCCATGCGGGAGGTGGAGGCGCTGATGGAGAGGATGAAGCTGCTGCAGGAAAGCCAGCTGGAGGAGGAAGGTGTCACGCAGGAGGAGATGGCGACGCGCTTCGAGCTGGAGAAGACGGAGAGCTTACTGGTGGCTCCGGCAGGTGAGGAGGTGGAGGGGGGGGGACAGCTGGCTGGGGACGGGGTTCCGGGGGGCTGGGGAGGTCGCGGGGGATTGGGAAAGGAGCCGGCGTCTGCCCGTGGTGCAGCAGGATCAGGCCCCCAGCCGCAGGGCTGGCTCTCTCCGGGGTCCCGCCACGTCGCTGACGGCCACTGCGGTGGTGCCTTGTAGATATTGCGGATCACTCCCTGCAGTCCAACGTCCTCTGCTTCGTGGAGGACCCCGACTTCGGCTACAAGGACTTCACGCGGCGGGGCGAGCAGGCGCCCCCCACTTTCCGTGCGCAGGTGGGTGCTCAGTGTCCCGTGGCGGGGAGCTGGGTGGCAGGTCCTGCTTGTCTCTTGGTCCCAGGGTCATTGAGGAGGGTGTAGCGAGGTGAGGGTCGGTAACTTCTCCCAGGGAACAGGTGATGGGACAAGAGGAAATGGCCTCAAGTTGCGCCAGGGGAGGTTTAGGATGGATATTAGGAACAATTTCTTCACCAAAAGTGTTGTCAAGCGTTGGAAGAAGCTGCCCAGGGCAGCGGTGGAGTCGCCATCCCTGGAGGTGTTTAGAAGCCGGGCAGACGTGGTGCTGAGGGACTTGGGGTAGTGGTGGCTTTGGCAGTGTTGGGGTGATGGTTGGACTTGATGATCTGAAAGATCCCTTCCAACCTCGACAATTCCATGACTCTGTGACAGTGTGGGTGCAGGGGACGAAGGGCTGGGACCAGGCTGGAGCTGTCTGAGCAGTGCGACCAGATGCTGATAGTTGAGGGAGTCAACATGGGGACAGCAACAACCCCAGCTTGTGTCCCTGGCTTTGAAGGGACCCCTTGTTCCCCGTCAAGCCCCTACTCCAGCATACTTTCTCCGGCAGGATTACACCTGGGAGGACCATGGCTTCTCGCTGATCAACCGTCTCTACCCCGATGTGGGGCAGCTCCTGGATGAGAAGTTCCAGGTGGTCTACAACCTGACGTACAACACCATCGCCATGCACTGCGGCGTGGACACCTCCATGCTGCGCAGGGCCATCTGGAACTATGTTCACTGCGTCTTCGGCATCCGGTAGGTCCCCGAGCCATGAATGGAGCCTGTTCTCCACCTTGGGTAGAGCCCGTGAGCAGGTCCAGCCTGGGGCCTGTGGCTTGGTCTTGCTGAGACTGTTGCTGCTGCTTAGACTGAGGCGAAGTGATAGAATTGTAGAATGGTTTGGGTTGGAAATGATGTTAAAGCCCACCCAGTGCCACCCCCTGCCCTGGGCAGGGACACCTCCCACCAGCCCAGGTTGCTCCAAGCCCCGTCCAACCTGGCCTTGAACCCCTCCAGGGATGGGGCAGCCACAGCTTCTCTGGGCAACCTGGGCCAGGGGCTCACCGCCCTCACAGCCAAGAATTTCTTCCCAAGATCTCATCTAAATCTCCCCTCTTGTGGTGTAAAACCATTCCCCCTTGTCCCATGGCTCCCCTCCCTGCTCCAGAGTCCCTCCCCAGCTTTCCTGGAGCCCCTTTAGGGACTGGAAGGGGCTGGAAGGTCTCCCCGGAGCCTTCTCTTCTCCAGGCTGAACCCGCCCAGCTCTCTCAGCCTGTCCCCACAGCAGAGGGGCTCCAGCCCTCCCAGCATCTCCGGGGCCTCCTCTGGCCCCGCTCCAACAGCTCCGTGTCCTTCTGCTGTTGGTGCCCCAGCGCTGGAGGCAGGACTCCAGGTGGGGTCTCCCCCGAGCGGAGCAGAGGGGCAGGATCCCCCCCCTCGCCCTGCTGCCCACGCTGCTGGGGATGCAGCCCTTTTCATGCTGTTGGGGGGCTGGGTTTAAGTCCAGAAAGACCCCCGGAGGGTGCGAAAGGGCAGGGGTTATGCCCGGGGTAACGTCCCTGCTTCCCTCCCCCAGCTACGACGACTACGACTACGGGGAGGTGAACCAGCTCCTGGAGCGCAGCTTGAAGATCTACATCAAGACGGTGGCCTGCTACCCGGAGAAGACGACCAAGCGGATGTACACGCAGTTCTGGAGACACTTCAAGCACTCGGAGAAGGTGCTGCCCCATCCCTTCCCTTCCCGGCAGGGCGATGGGGGGGTGCCGAGCCCCCCCCCCCACGGTGCCCTGACATCGCTCTCTCCGCGTTAGGTGCACATCAACCTGCTCTTGCTGGAGGCTCGGATGCAGGCGGCTCTGCTCTACGCCCTGAGAGCCGTCACCCGCTACATGACCTGACCGGCCTCTGCTCCCTCCTCTTCCTCCTCCTCCTCCTCCTCCTGCCCCAGGTTTGGGGAAAAGGCCAGGAGGGAGCTGGTGCCTTAAAGACTCTGCTGGAATATTGTCTCCCCCCTTAAGGGTCTGGAGCTGCTGGAAGGAAAGAAGCGGGGGCATCCCTGCCCCTCATTCCAGGAGACGGGATCCCCAAGGAGCCGTTGGCGTTGGGAAGATCCCGGAATGCTGCCCTGGGCTTGGCAGAACTGGGGGTGCTGGGCTGCTCCACGCCTTTCTTGGGGTGAGCCTGAGCGATGCCAAACCGGGGGTGTCTGTGGGTGCTGGCGTTACCCCTCGGTGACCCATCCTGCCACCGCGGAGGACTGTCCTCGAGCCGGAGATCACCACGGGTATCGTGGGCTTCACCCCTGCTTTTTTGGCGTCTCGTTGCGCTGGAAGATGCGCAGCTGCTGGTGGGGGATGCTGCCCGCCCCCGCACCCCCTGCCCCCCACATCTCTAGGGCACTGCAGGAGAGGTGGGAAGGGTCCGACCACCCCGTGGGGCAGCCCCCGGTGCCACTCGTCCCCGAGCTGAATCCCCCCCACCCCCAATTTTAGCATACGAATGGCTGGGGGGAGAGACTGCGGCTCCCCTCTGCCCTGCCCCAGTGATTCTGCTGCCTTCAGTGACACGGGGACGTCCCCTCCGCGGCCGGGGGTGCCTGCCCGCGCCCCCTGCAATTTGGGACGCGAAGTGCCTCTTAACCTGGGTGCCGGGACAGGAGCAGGATGAAGGTAGAAGTGCCTGCTGTGTGTTTTATACCTTTTTTTTTTGTTTGTTTCTTTTTTTTTTTTTTTTTTTTTTTGGTTGGCATCATTTTTCAGCCACTGGCACATCTCCGCTGCCTCCACCTTCGGGGCTGTGCCAGGGGCGGGGGGGGGCTGCCGGCGGCTGAGGGTGACAGGGTGGGACGTGGGGTGGCCGTAGCTTTACCCAGGGGTGCCCGAGCATTTCCCAGCGGCGCGGGTCGCCGGTGGCGGGGTGAGGGGGGTGCCCGTTTGGGAGAGCCCCCGCTCCCGGCTCTGCTGGAGCGCGGGTCCGGGTCCAGCAGCATCGCCTGCTCTCGGTTTGTCTCTGCGGATCCTTAGCTCCAGTTAAGTTATTTCTTTTTTTTTTTTTGGGGGGGTGTGTGGTGTATTTACTCCTGACTGGGCAGGGAAATGCTACTGTGACTTTGCTACAGATTAGGTTTGAAAAAATAAAATTATTCCTTTCCCCCGCCGGCCTTTTTTCCTTTTTTTTTCCTTTTTTCCTTTTTTTTTCCTTTTTTTCCTTTTTTTTTCCTTTTTTTTTTCCTTTTTTCCTTTTTTTTTCCTTTTTTCCTTTTTTCCTTTTTTCCTTTTTTCCTTTTTTCCTTTTTTCCTTTTTTCCGCCGGGCAGAGCCGGGGTGAGCCGCAGCTTCCCTTTCTCCCTGCTCAGCCCCAGGGCCTGATCCTGCATAGCAGAATAGGGAATGGGGGTGTCCCACTGCTCCGGGAGCGACTGGGAGCAGCCCTGGGTTATCCAAGGGGACAAACTTGGGGGGGGGGGGGGGGTGTCCATGCATTCCCGAGGGGATGGGCTCAGCTCCGGTGTGCCCCCGTTGCTAACCTCTTCTGGGTTCAGCACCCTCCTGGAAAGTTGGGATTTGGGGCGCCGACACTCGTCCCGATGCGGGTGTCCCATGGGATGCACCAGTCCTGCTCGGGGGGGGGGAGTGAAGCGGCACTGGGGGCACCCCAGCCCTGTGATGGGGAGCCCAGCACTTATCAGGGTGGGGGCAGGAGCCGCTGGCAGCTGCTGATAAGAGCCCTGAGGAGGGACCTGCCCGTCCCCCTGCTCCAGCCCCACGGACCCAGGGACGTCCCTGCGCCTCGGAAGCAGGGGGGGGGCCCGATCCTGGTTCTGGGGCAGCCGAGACCCTCCGGTCCCCACGGACAGGTAGGACCCACCACCTTTCCCACCTGAGCGGGGACGTGGGGCTGGGGGCAGCGAGGCTGGATGGGGCTTGGTAAGGGTTTGCTGGGGGGGGTGGGGCAGAGCCTCTATTTGCACCATGCACGGGGTGGGGGGGTGTTCTGGGGGCAGCTCAAGGGCACCGGGGAAACTGAGGCAGGGGAGCAGGTCTCCGTTGGCTTTGCCGACGCCAAAAGTCCCCGGGCCGGCGTCCCCCTCCACGTTGTGGGTGACTGCGGGCGGCTTTAGCAAACGTCTCGCTTACAAGACACCGGAGAACACCCACCCTGGGGTGGGGGGTGGCGGAGGGGCAGGGGGGGGCGGCCCTGAGGGCTGGCGAGGCGCCGAGCGACGTTCCTGCCCTGAGTCACAGCCTCCAAATATTTCCCAGCGTGTTTTTTTCCAGCCCTGGCCCAGGAGGCTGGAGCCGCCGACGGTGCCTTCGGGCTGCGAAGAGCAAAGTCGTCGTGTGTCGTGTCCCCGTCCCCCCCCCAGCCCCGTGCTTCCCAAATGCTGTTATTTCCAGGGTGTCACCCAGCCAGAGAGGGGACGCCGCCACGCAGGGACTTGCGGGTGCTTGGGGGTCCCTGGGGCAAGGGTGGCACCTCCCTGCCCCCTGGCTCCGGTGGGTTTATTCCCCAAATATTATTTTTGAGCTTATTTTTAGGGAGGATGCTTTGAAATATTTTGACGCTGGTGCCTTTTCTACCCTAGATACGGAGGGGTCCGGCCGTGGGGACCTGATGTGGCTTGAGGTCCTGGGGGGTGGTGGCACCAGCTGCAAAGAGCAGGGAGGGGAAATCGTGTTTGTGTGTTGGTTTTTGGTTTTTTTGGGGTTTTTTTTTTTGCAAAAAGAAGTGAGAAAAATGTCATCTCTCGGGGAACTGAAACAGCTCGGCAAATCAGAGCGTCGTTAGAAAAGGGTCAGGTCAATGGGGAGATTCTGGCCGAGGAGGGCTTTATTTT
This sequence comes from Chroicocephalus ridibundus, assembly GCF_963924245.1. Classification (NCBI taxonomy): domain Eukaryota; kingdom Metazoa; phylum Chordata; class Aves; order Charadriiformes; family Laridae; genus Chroicocephalus; species Chroicocephalus ridibundus. The sequence continues at coordinate 5,462,095 of NC_086302.1, forward strand.
TTTTATTTATTTTTTTTTTCCCTGCTGCCTTCTGGCTCTCTTTGAGGCATCCGAAATATTTTGTTCAAAAGGAAGAAATCCTCCAACTACAGGCGGCGTTTCTGGTCATAAAGTCATGCTGGGAGGGGCTGAGCCTTTTGGGGGAAAAAAAAAAAATAGGGGGGGGGGGGGGAAAAACCCCTTCCTCTCTTTTCTGCTGCAGTTTTTCCCCCCCCGCCCCCCAACCCCAGCGTGTCTGGCGAAATCGGCACCGGCGTCTTGTGGGGTCACCGCTCGGCGTCCCCTCCCCGTCTCGCTTTTTCCCAGCGACATCAAATAACTGGGATGAGACGGAGCCCAATTTGGGAGTGGTGGTTTGGGCTCGGGGCGCAGGGGGCGTGAGCTCGGCTCACCTCCTCCAGTACTTAAATATGTATATAAAATAGATTATATATATTTTTATGTATATAAATATATTAAAAAATTCTTTTTTATTTTCCTATATATACAAATAAAAAAAAATATATCTCCATGGGGATGTATCTGGGCTTTCGGGGTGGCCGGCGGCATCCCAAGCCGCAGCACCCCTCTCTCCCAGCCCAACATCCCAAGGTTTTTCTCCCCAGGAGACCTTTTGCAGCCCCATGCCGTGGCGTCGCGCCCCCCCGCCAACCCCCCCCACCCCCCCCTTCAGCGGCCAGGAAGGGACAAAATATCTTTTTGTCTTCGTTTTTATTGTTACTGCCCGTCCCCTGCTGTGTTTGCAAGAGGACGGGGAGGTGACACCCCCCGCTCTGGGTGGGACGCCACCTCCCCCGTCCCTCGTCCACCCCATCTTTGCTGCTCCTCTCCTCCGCCGAGGCCCTATTGAAGTACCACCCCCCACCCCCCGGCTTTTCCCACCCCCACAGGCACCCGTGGGTGTTTTATCCTCATATTAAAAGCAGAGAGAAGCGGGTGCCCAGGACCCAGCAGCTCCCCCCTCCCCAAACTGGGAGCCGGTGCCTGGAGCCAGCATCACCCTGAGCATCGCAGGGGGGAGGCGGCGGCGGCGGCGAAGCAGGAAAGCTCTTCAAAAGTGCTATTTTTTTTTTTTTTAAATCCCTTTTTATTTTCCCCTACGCTCTCGCAAAGCTTGGCCTTAGCAGCGAATCCCGGGTTGGGCTCCAAATTTCCCTCCCCCCCCCCGCCAAGATTTATTTTAAACCCACAAAGGATTTACCGTGGGCACCCGGCGCTTCCCGTGACGGAGCAGCAGCACCCAGGCAGGACCGGCCCGTTGCTTTATTTTTCTCCCATTTTTCTGCTACGGTCCCAAATTTCTCCCATTTTTCCGCTCCACCGCCCTCCTTGAACTCATCGGATCAGTTTTAAACACACACCCCCCTTCCTTTTTTTTCAGGTGGTCACAATTATAACCCAATAAATCCCTCACCCTGCGATTTGTATGCCCGCGTGTGTGTGTATATATATATATATGTATCTATATAATTTATTGGCAGCTTTTCTTGTCCATCTTGCGGGGCAGAACGTGTGCTAATAACCTCCCTACCTGTAGCTCCTGGGTATGACCCCAACGCGTGCAATTTTTTTCGCGCTAAAATTGCCCTCGATTTGGAAACGTTACGTGTTGGCGGTGTTTAAAATGCAGCGGCGCAATGGGAAAATTAATAATAATAATAATAATAATAATCGTGGGCTGTGCTGAATGAGCGTTTTAAGGTTGATGGAGGCCAAAGTGCTTTGCAAAAGGGGCATTGTCGGGGTTGAGCCCCGATACGGGGAGGGTGCGGTGGCATCGCGCCGTGCCAAAGGGTTGTTTCTTGCTGAGCCCGACACCGAACCCGGCGGCAGGTGGGATTTGGTGCAGCCAGGGACGTCCGCACCCTGGAAATCGGCCGGGATGGGGCTCAGCACCCCCAGGGATTGGTGCGGGGCTGGAGAGGAGCGGGGGGAATATCCGTGCCGTGATTGCCCCACGGCTGCCAGGGTGGGATGGAGAAATTTGGGATGGAAACCAGGCAGCTCCTCCAGGTGAGGGGGACGTGGAGGTTCAGCTCAAGCCAGGGTGATGGCGGGCGCAGTCTCTGCCCCATTTTCGCCCCAGTGCCCATGTCCTGGCCGTGCGCAATCCCCCGTGTCTCCCGTGGGACGGCACATTTCCCAGCGGGGAGCAGCCGCCTGGGCAGAGCCTCGGCCGTGGTCGCCGCGGAATGGGATGGCATTGACCCCCGCAGCCCCAGTGTTCCCAGTCCCTTCCCAGCAGTGGAGCCCCGGAGCTGCCCAGGGACCCCGGTGAGGGTTTTGTGGGGCGGTGGGTGGGTGGGTGGGTGGGAGGGAAGGGACCGGCCCCCGCTGGCTGCCTGAGCTCATGGGAACAGAATGTGTCCTGCCCATGGAAGCCCAAAAATATCCCCTGGCACCGTCCGTGCCCGGCGCCAGCCCTGCTTCCTCGCGTAACCCACACCGTGCCCAGCCCCGCCGGGGCTGCCAGCCTGCGGCCGTGCCACCAGGTCAGCGCCACGGGGTGGACGCTGTCGTCGGGCTCAGGCCGCCCAGCGTTTGCTTTTGCAGCCGGGTTTTACCCAGATACGTGGGTTTGCGCCCTGCCATCACCCAGCCTGCACACCCAGGTGGGCACCTTTGGGTCCCTGGGGTGGCAGAAGCCAGCCCGCCGGTGGCCAGGAGCCAAAGTGCCTCCACAAGCCCCTCCAAATCAGCTCGATCCTTGCGGGCGCAGAGGGAAAGCTTGGCAGGGTGGGGGCAGATGAACACCCAGCCCTCTGCTCCTTTGCAGCAGGTAATAAGCTGTTTGCTGGGGATTTAAGAGTGACAATTCGGCTGTCACCGGGAAACCGACTCACTGTCCTCACTGGGGACAAACTGGGCTTATCCCGGGGGAAATGCAGGCTCTGGGCACTGCGGGCTGTAAATCCCAACTGGCTGCTGGAGCATTTTAGTCCTTGAAAAGCAGCCAGGCAGCAGCGATGGCACGGCGGCGTGCGGGGAGGGCGGCCGTAATCCATTATGTGTCCCCGAACTGCTGTCACCTCCCTCTGGGTGCCACCTTGCACCCCCAGCTCCATGCCAGCCGGGGGACGAAGCACCCCGATGGGTGCAAAGGGGTCCCCATCACATGCCCGTGTGACATTGGGGAACAAACCAGCTCCGCGGGCACCGCTCACCCCTCAACCCTCTATTTCTTTGCCTGCCCTGGGATTTTCAGCCCAAACGACCCCCGGCCGAGCGGTGCTTCCCGGCTCTGGCCCGGGGCGACCTTCCTACGGCCAGGTGGGACCGGCCCGGGCTGGAGGAGCTGGGGATGGAAGGGCCGGGGATGGAGGGGCCGGGGATGAAGGAGCCGGGAATGGAGGAGGCAGGGATGGAGGAGCCAGGGATGGAGGAGCTGGGGATGGAAGGGCCGGGGATGGAGGAGCCGGGGATGAAGGACCCGGGGATGGAGAAGCCAGGGATGGAGGAGCCAGGGATGGAGGAGCTGGGGATGGAGGAGCCGAGGCTGAAGGATCCGGGGTTGGAGGGCCCGGGGATGGAGGAGCCGGGGATGTCCGGTCCCCGCCGCTCCCGGCTTTCCTGGGGCGGCAGCGCCGCTCGCTGGGGACCGGCAGCAGCGCGGCCAACCGCCCGCTGCAAACCTGCCCCACTGCAAAGCATCCCTGCTCCAAACCAGCCCCACGCCAAAGCATCCCTGCATCCCTGCTGCAAACCTGCCCCACGGCAAAGCATCCCTGCCTCCCTGCTGCAAACCTGCCCCACTGCAAACCTGCCCCATGGCAAAGCATCCCTGCATCCCTGCTCCAAACCTAACCCACTGCAAACCAGCTCCACAACAAAGCATCCCTGCATCCCTGCTGCAAACCTGCCCCACTGCAAACCTGCCCCATGGCAAAGCATCCCTGCATCCCTGCTCCAAACCAGCCCCATGGCAAAGCATCCCTGCATCCCTGCTGCAAACCTGCCCCACTGCAAACCAGCCCCCATAGCAAAGCATCCCTGCATCCCTGCTGCAAACCTGCCCCACTGCAAACCAGCCCCCATAGCAAAGCATCCCTGCATCCCTGCTGTAAACCTGCCCCATGGCAAAGCATCCCTGCTGCAAACCTGACCCACTTGCAAACCAGCCCCCATGGCAAAGCATCCCTGCATCTCTGCTCCAAACCAGCCCCACACCAAAGCATCCCTGCATCCCTGCTGCAAACCTGCCCCACTGCAAAGCAGCCCCCATGGCAAAGCATCCCTGCTCCAAACCAGCCCCACGGCAAAGCATCCCTGCATCCCTGCTGCAAACCTGCCCCACTGCAAACCCACCCCACTGCAAATCTGCCCCACATCCCTGCTCCAAACCCACCTCACTGCAAACCTGCCCTGCATCCCTGCTCCAAACTGGCCCGGCTGCAGCCTTGCCCTGCATCCCTGCTGAAAACCTCCCTCCTGAAAACCTTCCCCGCATCCCTGCTGCAACTCTTCCCTGCTGTAAACCTTCCCCACTGCAAACCATCTCCCCATCTCCCTGCTGCAAACCTGCCCCATAGCCCCACTGCTGGCCCCACTGCCAACCCTCCCTCTGTCCCTGCTGCCAACCCCACTGCAAACTGTCCCCGTGTCCCCGCTGCCACCCCCACTGCCAACCCTGCTGCCCGTTGGGAAAGGCCCCCCCCCATCCCGTTTTCTTGCTGAGAGGCTGGATCACGGGATGGCAGGGGGACAAGGGCGCACTCCAGGAACCAGAAAATGCGAGTTGCAGCCTTCCCTCTCCCATGGGGGATTTGGAGCATCCCTGTCCCTCCCGAGAGATCGGCAAGACCTGGCTGTCCCCCCTCGGTGCGGTGGGTCTCAGACCCCATCCCCAGCGCTCTCCCTGTGCCGCAGTCGTGTCACAAAGGAGGGAGAAGAGCTGGGACCGTGTCCAGGACCCCAGCCTGTCCCTGACTGGGGGCTTCTCGGAGCAGCGGTGCCACGTACCCGGCAGAGCCCGAGCTCTGCCCGCAGCCTGCCTGGATGGCAGCCGAGGGAAATGCCCCATTTTCCTCCCTTCCCACCGGGCACAGCCATTGGGATACTCCCTGGGGACATGGGGAAAGCGTGTGCACCAAGGGCTGGAAGCTGTAATACGTAAAATGTGGGTTCTTATCTAAAAACACCTGGAAGGGGAGGGAGGAGCGGAAAACAAAGGTTCTGGGCAGCACAGAGCCCCAGCCGGGCTTCACGGCTCCCCGCAGGGACCGGTTGCCTGCGAGCAAACTCGCCAGCACCCGGCGCTTCCCAGGAGCAAAGCCTTTTCCTCTCATTATTTTCCTGACACCTCGAAGAGGTCCCTCGAACCGCCGGGGGGACTTTGGGGAGGAGGGTTTGATAGCCAAAGCCGGAGTTTTTAGCGGCTTCCATGGGCTGTCACAGCGGCCCGTGCCTTGCTGGAGCCAGGCCACGGCCCTTCGGCTCCGCATTTCGCTCCTGCGAAGATGCTGCTCGGCATCCAGGAGGTACCGGGGGCAGGGGGGGGGTTTGTGCCCTGCCCTGACCCCCTCGCAGGGTGACACCTCTGCTGTTTAATCACCCGCCGGGTGGGCTCCGAGCACGACGCATAAAATACGGCTAGTCCTGAGCGGCTGATGCCAGCCCCTGATGTGACCGAGGAAAGAGGGGGACGAGGGGGTGGCTCCGAGCACAGCACCCTGGGGTGGGCTCGTTGTCTGCTCTGCCCTACCCCCCCCACCCCCCCACCCCGCACCTTTGCACCCATGGGGTGCAAACACCGGGATGGGGACACAAGGTTTTTTCCCGTGTGACAGACCCGGTTGGCATCATTGCCAGCCACGCGTGCGTGGGACACTGGTCATACTGGTGCTGGGAAGGGCACGTCGCCCGGCGGTGGCTTCTCTGGCTGATAAAAACCGCTGTTCCTGGCTAAGACATTAGAGGAAGCTCCTTGCAAGCGCTGGCTTTGCCTTGCTAGCTCTCCAAGACGGGTTCTCTGGGATTTAGAGGCCCTGGAGGGAGCTGTCGGAGGAGGAAGGACAGGCACGGAGGAGCTGATGGATGTCCCTGGCCATTCCTGCTGGGACGGAGGGTGAGCTGGCAAGCGTCCCACCGCAGCGCCGGCGCGGCTGGAATCCGTGGGACCCCGCCACGAGCTGCTTTATCATCCCGGGTGTTTAAGAAGGGCGGTTTACGGCTTGACCCTCCCTCCTGGGTCAATCCCAGGCAAGGCTGCCTTTGGGTTTTGCTTTGGGGCGAGCGGGATGGTCATCATCATCCTCACCCCGTGCCGGTGCGGAGGCAGGAGAGCCATTTCCAGCCACCCCGGTGGCTTCTCCTTCCGTGGTTGAAACGGGAACCCCAACCGCGGCTGGAGGATGAGTCACGTTTCCCAGAGCCGGCTGCAGAAGAAGGGAATTAGACACATATATTCATGCGGAGGAAGGGAAGAGCGAGCTCTGGGCCTCTGGGCGTGTTTCCAGGGGGACTTAGCCAAAGCCGTGACACCGGGAGCCTGGGGTTTGTCACGGAGGAAGGTGACCCGTGCGTCGCGAGGGGGTGGTGGGAACTGGTGACCCCCCGCCCGGGTGATGGAGCCCGATGGGGAGAAGCCGCTGAGCATCAGCAACGCGCCCACACGCGCTGTGGGAAACCAGAGCCGTACTGGGAGCTGCGGGAGAGTGGCTGTGAGTGATTTTGGTTGTGGATCCCGACGTCGCCTGCTTTCTCCCGGCATCCCGGCGGTGCGTGATGCCGGCAGGCTGCCTGCCTGGCTCTGCTGGAGGCGCCGGGATGCTCCTCGGCTCTCTGGGCAGGGAGAGCTCACCCAAATCGGGGGGCAGGATGCTGCAGCCCCGCCGTCTCCTTGCCAGCATCCCGCAGCTGCTGGGAGCACTGGGATGACTTGAAAATAGCATCAGTGTCACCGGGAGAGTAAAAGCCGTGGTTTCCCGGCTCGGGAGACGGCCCTGGTGCAGTTTTCCCTGCAGAAATCCCTCACAGAGCCTTGAACATCCCAGGATTTATTTGCCGGAGAGCTGGAGGCCACCAATTAATGAGGCTGCGATGGAAATGTGGCACAGAGGAGCCCAGAGGTGGGGGCCAGGGGGCCTGGGGAAGGGGGGTTGGGGTTGTAGGGGATCAGGAATCCCTCGAACAAACCCACCCTGTCCAGGTAAGCGACCTGAGCGCCACAGCCCCCCAGGAACGCCGGGGTTTCGGGGGCCAGCTTTCCCTCACCGGGGTGCCAAGGGCTAAAGCCACCACCCGGGTGACCCAAGGAGCGGCATCTCAGGCTCCCCATCCCTCCTGCCGGGGCGTGGGGGGGGGCGAATTTGGTGCTGGCCGAGGCAGGGATGCCGCGGGGCCGGGAGATTTTGGGTGGTTTTGCAGTGATTTAGGGTTTGCATGGCGGTGCCAGGAGGTGGGGATGACGGTTGGGTGCCGCCGCAAACCCACAGGGTGCCCACCCCGGGAGGGGTCTTAACGCCAACGGGAACAAAGGGCTTTTGAGCCCCTCTTCAAGCACAGCAGCGGATAAAACCAACCTGTTTTATTATATAAATGTGAAGTTTTGCCTTAAGGGGATCTGACACTTGAACCATCCCTCTGGATGGACGTGGGGATCCACTAACGGGGGGGAGCTGAGCGAGACCGGCCCCCACCGGGGCTCCCCGGAGAGGATTTGGGGTTCGGCGTGGGAGGGCGCAGGGATGCAGGGGGGATGCAGGGGGGGGAGATGCTGCGGCGGGAGGGAGCGGTGTGGCCAGACAAATGGCACGGACGGACAGACAACCGCCTGCCGGGACTCGGGGGGTGGCAAATGAGCGGACAGCCGGGCTCGCCGGGCAGCGGGGTCTCGCTCGCGCCGTGGAGTCGGCATTAAGCTGTTGGCGAGGACCAGATTTTTGGGTTTTTTTCCCACTCTGGCAAGCGTTTCTGTAATCTAATGTGTTGCAGTGATTGAAAGCTTGAATATAAAAATTCATCCAAGGAAAACAGGGGTTTGGTGGTGTTCGAGCTTTCGCCGGACAGAATGGAAATTAAAAATATATATTAAAAAATATAAATAAATATCTATTCCCTTGTTTTGTTCAAGGATGTTAAACGCTCCCTCCCTCCAGCAGGTCAGATCTGAAGCCCCGTGTGTGCCCCAGGAGTGTTTTAATCCTGATTTTCTGCCCCTGGGCCAGCCGGTAGCCCCATAAAACCCCTCGCCCCGCGATTTAGGGCCATCGCCCAGCGGGGAAGGGAAGGGGCAGCGGGGTGCGGTGCCTCAGGGATGTACCGATGGCTCTGTCCCCTCGTCCCCTCATCCCTGGCTGGGCCCTGCTGCCCGAGAGCCCCTTTGGGGGTCGAGGATGTGTCACCCTGTTTCCCCAGGGGCTCCCCCACAAGCGGATTTGAACAATTAGAGAGTAAAATCTTCCCCCCACCAGTAATTAGACAGGCTGACGTGGAGGGCGGTGACAGTGTCACGTCCCTTCGGAGCCCCGTTGGGGTTGGGGTGCGGGGAGGGGAGGGGTCCTGCCCCAGCGCCCAGCCCCGGTGGGAGATGCCTTTTGCGAGGTTTTCTCTCCCCCATCGTCCCCGGCTCACCCCACACCTTGCCCCACTCCCCCCACTGTCCCCCAATACCCCCCCAGCACCTCATCGACACCCCGGCCCCAGCTTCCTCCAGCCCCCAGTCCCCCCGTGCGATGCCCGAATTGATGCCAAGTCCCCACCCGGCAGCTCCCTGTGTCCCAACTGCCCCCCCAGTGTCCCTTCCCCCCCACAGTACCCTGCTGTCCCACTGACCCCTAACCCCCCTGTCACCCCAAATCCCTCCATCTGCAGCACTACATGGCCCAAGACCCCCACCCCACAATACACCAATGCCCCAGATGACCCCAGTCCCCCCCCCAATAACCCCAGCACCCTCTTGGTCCCCAGATCCCCCCAGCCCCAAGTCCCCCAGCACCTGGATACAGACCCCAAATCCTCCTGTCCCCAAATCCTTCCTGTCCCCAAATGTTCCCCCCAGGGCACCCCATCACCCCCTGACCCCAAAGCCTCACCCCAAACCCCCCATCACCCCCTGCCCCAAACCCCCCAGCCCCCCCTCACCCACAGTCCCAAAGCTTCACCCCATCCCTCTCAGCACTCCATCACCCCCGCCCCAGCCCCCCTCGGCGCCCCCTACCCCAAACCCCCATCACCCCCTCGTCCCTTGACCCCAAAACCTAACCCCCCCGCACCCCCGCTCCAAATTCCCATGTCCTCCCTCACCCCAGATCCCCCCCAGCACCCCATCATCCCCCACCCCAAACGCCCACGACCCCCCCCTCACCCCTTGACCCCAAAGCCTCACCCCCACAGTCCCCTCACCCCCAAACCCAAAGCCTCACCCCAACCCCCCTGGCACCCTGGCACCCCCCACCCCAAACCCCAATGACCCCTGTCACCCTGGACCCCTAAGTCGCACCTGAACCCCCCCAAGACACCCCAGCATCCCTCACCCCAAATTCCCACAGCCCCCCCCACCCCAAACCCAAAGCCTCCCCCCAACCCCCCCCAGTACCCCCCACAACCCCTGTCAGCCTGTGACCCCAAAGCCTCACTCTAACCCCCCCACAGACCCCCACAACCCCTGTTGCCCCCCGACCCCAAAGCCTCAGCCCCCCCCACCAGCACCCCCACAGCTCCCCTCACCCCCAAACCCAAACCCTCACCCCAAACCCCCCCCGGCCCCCCCAGTCCATTCTGCGCCGAGGGGGCGTGGTCTGTCGCGGGAGGCGTGGCCTGCACCGGGGGCGTGGCCTATCACCAGGGGCGCGGCCCCCCCCGCGGGACGGACTACAACTCCCGGCATGCTCCCCGCCCCCCTTCCCACGGAGGCTTCCGGCGGGGCCGGCCCGGGAGCGGCGGAGGGAGCCGGCGGCGGAGGCGGGCGGCAGGTGAGGGCGGGCGGCCGGCCCTGCTGGGGGGTGGCCGGGCCGGGCCCGGTCCGACCCCTCTGCCCGGTGGCAGCGCTCCGGGCGGGGGGCGGTGTGAGGATGAGGGGCGGCGGGAGGTGAGAGGGGCCTGTGAGGGGTGGGAGAGGCCTGTGAGGGGCGAGCCCGTGGAGGGTCCCTGAGGGGAGGCGGGGGGGAGGACGGGGGCCGAAGGCCGTGCTCTCCTCACCGGGACCCCCGGAGGCTGGGGCTGTGCCGCCGGGCCGGGGGCTTCCTCGGCGGGGAAATCCCTCCGGGAGCCGGCTCGCCGTTCAAACTCTTGCTATAAAGTCGCTTTAAAACCCAAGCAGCGGCAGTTTCTCTGCGCTGCTCCCCTCTGAAGGGCTGTGACTAAAAGTCAAACCCGGTTTTCCGCCAGTGTTGCCGTCCTGGCGCTTTCTGTGGGAGCGCTTTCACCTTTCTTTCAAGTTCTTTCCGAGTCAGCCCCTTTGGTATTTCTTTGTTTGATCTGTTCTGGCTGAATGTTGGCTGAAATTTGAAACGTCCCCGCTGTGCTTTCTCCTTTAATTGTTCTTTCCTTCTGTTTGCGTGCAGATGAATTATTTACCTCTTTGCCTTTGCATTGGGTTGTGTTTGTCCAGGTGAAGGTAGGTGAGGGCTTGGTGCCCCTCTCTGGGGCTGAAGGTGCTGGGGGGGGGGAAAAAAGTGAGTGATGCGAGAAGGTGCTTAATGGAGGCTGAAACGAAGTAAAAAGCTGTTCTCAAATGTTAAGGTGTTTAAACGTTGCTTCTGCAAGCCTGGAAAGAGAACCGGGGATGCTTGTCATTGCTCCTCTAATAGATAAAGAAGCCTTGAGTTATATAGGAGTGAGTTTTAAACTTGAAGCTTGCCTTGGGAAAATATGAATATCAGCAAGTCCTGGGCAGAGCTGGGTTTGCTCGCGGTGGAGGGGGAATGATGAAGTTTTCTGTGGGCCGTTCTTGGTGGGTAAAGGATGGATTCAGCTGAATTAGCCTGATGTGCAGGTGTTATAGAAGGTGCACAGGAGTATAATTAAATTCGTCTGCTATGATTTCAGTATAAGTGCCGGTTGCTCTTCAAACGTACCGTTTAAATTAATCCGGATTACTTTTAAGAGTAGACAAGATCTAAAATTGTAACTTTAAATTGCTTCTCAAGTGAGAGTGTAAAAAGGGGGGAAATAGAGCCAAAAGGAGGTCACTTAGAGGGAGCCGTGTTGGCGCACAGTTATGCCAATTGAAGTTAATACCTTGGTGAAGGTGATGGTAAAAACCCCTTTTCCCGTTCAGAGTAGGTTTAAACTTGTTCTTCCCATCAGTGCTGGAAATGACTGCACTGCTCTGTCCTAAATTAGTGTGGTTTCAAGTGTGTCAGCTTGTACTTTCACAGGGCTTGCTTTGTTAGCGGATAATATCTCAAAGGGTGTTTTTTTGTAAGGAATGTTTCCTTTCTGGACTACCAAGAAATGGCTGGATGAGCTGTATCTGAGGCACAGAGCATCCTCGAGCCCTGGAGGATGGGGAGGGGGGAATCATTTTGGGAGTATGGGGCACTGTCAGAAACAAGGGGAATGTGATTGCATCCTTGTTTTCGTGCTGCTGGATCAGTAATCTGTGATTATACAGCCTTCTACTTCATTCAGTCACTGGTTAATTTGATTTCCAGTTTAATTTGATGACAGTTTTGAGAGCCAAATCACTTGTATTTAAACAAATGGCTTCTATTTTGATCAAATTTCATTGTGTTTGGCATGTGGTGGGGCATTATATGTATTAAAAATCGCTGAGACTGCAGTTCCTGCGGGTCTATTAGTTGCTGATGAATATTCAGTTACGAACTGTACAAAACCTGTGTCTGGCAGGGAGCGGGGGGGGGGGGGGCTTAAAGCAAAACCCACGCGATGCTGGAAGTTGCACCGATACTGGTTTTTTGTCACTGGTCTAAGTGATGCCATGCACAAGACAAGTCACAGATATCCTTGGGATCATCTGGGTCACCTCAAAACATGCTGATTTTTCAGGCAAAACCAGAACTTTGGGAGTACAAGGAAGCTGGTAGGGCTGTTGGGGGCAAAGATGTCATCTCGTTCTTGCTCCCATTAAAGGTGGGAGTGGGAGAAATACTCCATGTCGTTCAGAATCAGTTCCCTAATTTTGTTTAGTTGGGATTTTCTGCCATGTGGGGGTTTTTTTGTTTTCCTGGCGGGTTTGGAGCCCGTGGAAAACTAATGGATGTGTGACTGCGGCAGCGTCAGGCCTTGGCTTTGTGTCGAGGGGAAAAAAAAGCCCTTTCAGAGATCTATTTTTATCGTTTAATTAGTAGCTCTTGCTGACTTGTCAATGCTGCGGTGATAACTATTTCCAGTTCTTTTCTGCGCAGTGGGGTCACGCATTAGTCAGACAGCGAATGCACCAGCCAGCAGTCAGACCTTTGGCTGGGGGGTTTTAACTCCTTCCAAACTGTTCCCCCAAATCCCAGGGGGCAGATTCCAGGTGCGGAATCGGTGTATAGACGTACAGAATTCTGTGAATCTCAAGGTGATTTCCAAACGGTGACTGTCCTTACTTAATTTTTCTCTGCCTTAAGGACTTCCTGTATCTCCCAAGACACTGAGGAGTGGGGAGGTTGGTGTGGCTTCCTCATGGCTTGGGATCACCCGTAGACTGCAGATTTCCTGATTCTGGCTCTTATCTGCTGGTTTTGAACGACTCGGGTCAGTCTTTCAGGGTGGAAGGTGACTGTGAAAAACCTCTAGCGATGACTAATTATGCGTCGTTATTTATGCTCCTCGCAGATGGGGAATTGTGTTTTCCTGATGTCTAAGTGCCGAAGCCCTTAATCTATAGATACTGTTCTCGTGTTGCTGGTTCTATTGCTTGTGGTGTTGACTTGTTTTTGATTATCAGCTGTGCCGAGATGCGGAGGTGAGAGGCAGCTTTCGTCCCCAGCTACAGCCTGGTTGTCACACTATTTGAATTTCTTTGTTTACTGATGACTGTACGCTCTTTCCACGTTGCACTGGGGAAGGGATGGGGGAGGGAGGACTAATTATCTCCAGAGAGAGGCTTTTAATGCTATTAGTCAAAGGAACAGGCTTCATCTCGATACTGAATGAATTGTGTGAAATAACATGAAGCACCGGTGGCAAAGATACGAAAATTGAGAGCAGTCCAAATGATTTCTGTCTGCTGAAAACTGGAAATATATCTATTTTTTTCCCCAAGCGGTTGGCTAGCAGCAGCAATTGGAGGAGGGGGGAATGGGTAAACAGATTGTTAACTTTATTCTTTTGTGTTTGTGCTTTTGGCATGCTGATTACAAAACACGGTTCAGAATTGCTTACCTACCAGCTGCACAGCTAAGTTCAGAAGTCATGATGGGCAATGCATTATCACGAACTAATTAACCATGTCTGCTGAATGTCATGGGGCAAAATAAGGTGCATACTGATGAGGTCGGTTTGTGCAAGTCTGGCACTTCTCTAGCTCCTGCACTCAGCTCCTAGTCTGCTCCAGCTGCGGTGCCTTTTGAAACAGATTTGGTAAAGATCCTTGGACTTTGGTAAAGTCTAAAGGCACTTAAACTAGAGGGTTTGAACCTTTTCACTTTGCTGGCTCCAAAAGTACAAACCTCTTTGCAGACAATTGAGATTCTGGCAGCCAGGTTTTCCTTTAGTTAAGCAACCCGCAAAAGTGAACCCCTTGATTAGAGCTGTGTTGCCATAGACTTAGTTGTCTAAAATCCATCAAGATTAATCCCCACTATTGATTTTAAACCAGAGGCCGCCCCTTACAAGCTTCCTTCCTTGCCTTCCGCTTGCCTGCAGCAGGGCTGAATCTCTCTGAATGTGCCAGCCTTTCTCTCCTAAAGATAGTTAGCTTTTAAGGGTGCAAGCAAGAAAAACTTGGCCCGAGTCCTACTGAGAAGCTTTAATTTGTAAACTTGGAGCAAAGTCTAAGAGGCACTGTCTTGTTTGGTGTCTGCACAGCGTTTCAAGGCTCAGGGCGCTTGGTGTTACAAACACCATGGTGCGGAGGGTGTCTTAGCAAAAAAGGAGGCTATTGCTAGATGTGGCCATCAGGTAGGAGGTTTAGGATCACAAGCCGTGTCTCAGTGGGTTCACAGAGCCTTCTGCTTACAGAGGTGAAGTTTCCAGAGGTGCTTATGGACAGGGGAAACGCCAAAGGTCGTCGCCTCCGGAGAATTTGAGCTTTGAACAAAGCATGTAACTGCCTGAGCCAATTTTAAGGGGACTTTGGCATTAGCTGTACTCGCATGCCTTTGTGAAGGTTGTGTTCCCTGGTCTAATTCTTCTCTCCTACTTAAAGTCAAATCAGTGATGTTTCTGTCACCGACTAAATTCGCTGGAGTAATCGGCTGTTCTAGCAGCGCCTGCTGGAAGCATGATTCCTATCAATATTATTTCTGCCTTGGCAAGAGCTCCCCTGCAGATGCATAAAAGCACCGGTGGTGGTATGTTATTGATTACTCTCCTCTCCAGAGCTCTCTAAAAGTTTCTGCAGGTTTGGTGTGCTGCCAAGATCCGCAGGAGGTGGGTTTGCAGGTACAGCTATTACCAGCAAGCCTTCGTGTCCTAGTGCGGAAGACAGTTCGGTGGCTTTGCGCAGGGATAGAAATGGGGTCAAGAGGGTTTGGACTGGTCTTTGCTGGTTGAACAGGCTGCCTCAGGTTCTCTGGGAATGCCTTTTTTTTTTTTTTTTTTTTTTTTTTTAAAAGCTGCTTTGCTGCAATATTGACAGTGGAAATCTGGATGGACCCGCAGAATTTCAGTTGCTGATCTGTGCTCCTGTGTGGTGTGACCTTGTGCTGCCCAGGTTATCTTTATCCGCTGGGACCTAGAAGGAGGAGGATAATAATTACTGAAATAAGTGATAGGCTGTCTGATTTGTGCTAGCAAGGTTGGTCTTTTGTTGTTGGGGATATTAAGTCTAGTCTATCTGTTGCAAACCAGGTGTAATGGCAGAAGTAGGAAAAGGGCTGTTAAGTCCATTTGGGTTTGTTCCCCTGTAAAGGGTGTTTGTGTGATGCCAAAAGAGAAGAAATATTGAGACGCAAAGGCTTTTTCACGTACTTTTTTTTGATTAGCAGCAGGTGAGAAGTGGCTTGTCCCCTGTAGGGTCACTGAAGCTTCATTTACCTTGTGCTGAGAGTTAAATTAGTGCTTACATCCTGCTCCGAAGTTGATCTGTCTCCTGTTCTTCCTGGCTGTGGATCAGGGCCAGAGGTGAGCAAGGTCGTAGAATTTTTCATCTTGTACTTCCAAATCAATTTTTAACACAGACTCCCACAATTATCGACAGAAAAAACTGAGGTTGTGGGCATGTTTAAACATGATGTCTCTTGGCTCAGCTGCGCCTTTTTAGAGTAACATCAACCTTTGGGTGGAATTGTCAAATGAGTGCTGTCAGGCTCTCTTGGCTTGTGCTATTTTACAGCAGTTTTGGAATTAGCTGTGGCTTTAGGCCATCTGGCTCTTCTCTTACCTGTTCAGCACAAAGTGAAGACAGTTAATAGAGGGCCAGCGTTGGCAGAGCGGGGAAACTTGAGGAAAATTCGTACCTGCTAACTCAACCTGACACCTAACATTACAAGCAGTGGTTTTTGCTGTTGTTATTGTTCTGTTTCACTTGTCTCATAAATATTGGATTTTTTTTGTTTTTGCTGAATAAATAGAGTTTGCAGGGGGAAGTGCCTGGACTGGAAAACTTCACTTGTGCCTGGGCTGCTTGGTTGCCGATGCCTGAGTTCAGCCTGGCTTCTTCTGTACTTCACCCAGCGATGCTGTTACTGGGGAGCGTTAAGAAAGTATCCAGCATCTCTGGGGGGTGCTGGTGGGCTTACACAGAATGCATCTGGTGGAAAGAAATCAGGGAGTTTTCAAGATTAATTTATTAAGCAGGCTTTGTGCGGTGTCTAGAAGACGTTGCAGTGCGTGCAGTGGCATGCTGAAACCTGGGTGAACGCATCAGGCTTTGGAAAGCAGAACGAAGGAGCACTGCGAGACTGCTGGATCTCCAAAACCAATCTGACACTAGTGATTACATTAATCAGTACTATTTCTCATCTGCTTTTAGTTTCAAAACGAAGCCTTCAATCTGGATCCTAATGACTGGGTTCTGTCTACCTATCAAGTAGGCTGAGCACAGGGAAAATAAGGATGCTTGGGTGGACAGAAGGCTTAATTTAGCTCCCAGCTGCGTTCCTGCCGCGCTGTTTGATGTCAGGCAAGTCACTTTTTCCCTGTACCTGTCTCATCCTCTTGCCTGTCCTCTCTAAGATTACATGTGCTCAGCCAGGGCGTAGTCACGCTCGTGTTCATAGCTCGAGGGACGTGTTAATGCATTTCAGCCTTAAGGGCCATAATTAGCCGCCAGGTTATACTGGTCTAGGTCCCATCGTACTACGTGTTGTACGGTGTGTAGATGGGGCCTTTAGTAAACAGAATGTGAATAACAGGAGGAAGCATTTGTCTGAGTATGTTGGGCAAGTCCGGCAATGCAGATGGGTATTGCTGCTGTGCTCGGGTTGAATCAGCAGTGTTCAAGTACTTGTGTCTTAATTTGCACCACGTCCTACATTTTGTGAACGTGTAATTTGAAGTTTTAGCTCTGCATTATTTTTTTTTTTTAATTTGAATGTTTTTCCAGGTTTCGTGCTGGACTTTTCTCCCCATGTTTTCTGTGTTAAGTCCCTTTGCAGGGGAGGATTTTTCAGAGCTTTCCTAGTGTAATAAGAACAAGTTTGCCGTGATTCTTCAGTAAATTACTGCCGCTCTTGGAAAGTGGTATTTATAAAGCTGCTGTGTGACATTTCAGTGTGGAAAGGGAGGTGGGGGGAGAAACTAGGAAAAATACTCTTCTTTAATATGAAATTGTATAGGTGATGCTCATGCATGGAGAGAGCAGCAGTCTTTGCATAAACACTGGCTATATTAACATTTATAACTAGTAAATTTATGGATAATCTCTTCTTTTGGAGGATTTATTCTGATTTGAGAGCATTAGTCTCCGGGAAAATTAAACCTCTTTTAAATCCACTTTGTTCAGACTCTGGACTGGGGAACTGCTGGTAAGCCCTGCCATCTTCCCCCGGCTTTTCTGTGGGCTTGATTGGAAATGCAGTGCAGAGAGCTGCAGCTGGTCCGGAGGCACCTGGGGCTTGGTTTTAGGTGCTTTATCCAGTTGTGTCAAAATGGATTTGGAAACTCTTCTCTCTGTTCCTGTAATGAGTGCGTGCAGCTTTAAGCACTGCCAAAAAAATAAGAAAACACCTAACACCCCCCCCCACCCCCCCCAAGAAAAAGCCCCTAAAGCAAACAACCCAAAAGGTAAGACAGATTAAATGTTCATGGGAACTGGGAAAACTCTTAAAGCTGCTCGTCTGGACGATGCTGTGGTTTTGGGATGCTGGGCAAAAGTGTCTTCAGTGGCCGAAATGTCGGTGTGCCCGCTAGTGCTGGGCGCTTCCGTGATCGCCGAGGCGTACCTTCGTTTCAGATAGCTGATTCATGGCCCTGTGTGTTTAATCATAGTTTCTATAGCAGTGAAATCTCTAACGAGAGGGTGGAGTTCACTCTCAGTTCATCGTGGGTTTTACGTGAATATTATGGCCGATTTATTAATGTCTGCCGCTGATCAGAGTCATTTTTATAGGGGACTGATGTTGAAGGATATTCTGCATTTGTGGTGCATGTAATGAATACTGAAACAACTCTTTTTTTTTTTTAATAGTCGGTATGAGCATTTCTTTAGGTTTGTTTTTACTGTGCTGTGTGGCAGCCTTGCTAAGTAAATGCAGAGTAGGATTCCTTATGTTGGTGTGAGGTGTTTAGTTTACTACCTTTAGATTATCAGTTAAGATAGAAGAACCCAATCATATACGGGTGGATGGCGGTGAGTCCTCCTGCGGCTCTCCCACAAACCGTTCCCTCGGGGTTTAACATTATCTGTTGGCTCGTAAGTTCTCGGGATGCTCTTCACAACTGCGGTTTAATCCTGTCTTACCGAAAGCTCCAATTCTTAGGTATTTCCAAGGTGACTTTGCTGCAGGAAGCAATTCGAGCCTTCCTTCTTAATGCCAGTAGCAAGAGTTTTGATTTGCATGATCAAGATAATGCGGTGGATAGCGTTTCTTTGTGTATTTAAAGCTGCATGTCGTCTCGCTCTCGTGTCCTATAAAAATGAGGTGCATTCTTGAACTTAGAGCTTCAACAAAGCCTGGTGTGAAACTGGTGTTAGTGGTTGCTCTCGGGAAAGTGTGATGGCTCGTGCTGTCGTTTGCCTGCACCACTTGTCCATTCTCTCCATCCTTGCACCCCTTTCGAGCAAGAATGCTTTAAAAATAAATAAAGCTTTCTCCTCCAGAATTCTGGTTCTGCTGTGGCATGTGACTTGCTTGTGACAACGACGGCGGGTGAAATAGGAATCTGTTGGGAATGGGTTTGTATCTGCATTAAACAGAAGGAGAAGGTGTCTATTGCCAAGAGTCTGTCAGGGAGATGCTGGTTAAAAATCATTGTGTTTAACTTACCCTCTGCGGGCTTCACCGGCAGCAGGGTGACTTTTGCCCGTGTCCCCAAGATGAATCATGATTGGGGTTAAACCGCCGTTCAAAAACAGCCGGTAAAGCAGCTGAGAATGTGGTGCACGAGGGGCTGGGGTGGCACATGACAGCATGCGGCTCGGCTCCATCGGCGACGTTACTGTCACCCTCCGTGGTGATTAGCTCCGGCATTATTGTAGGTGTCCCTTGAAGTTGAGATCAGAGAAGCTTTGCCAGTTACATAGGAAGTTTGCAGGTAAAGTGGAGGTCCTGGATTATTTGCCTTTTCCCTTACAGTATCCAAGGCAGAAACACTTTGGTCCTTGCTTTCTGTCTGTAGTAGTTGGGACGTGAGATCTTCTATACCTGTGTTTATGGCACTTTGTCGCAGTTGCAGGCTCGAGTCTTAAATTCAGAGTCCCCACAGGCTGCCTTCAAAAAAGGATTACTTACTAGGAACTTGTGTTTCTGACGGCTGATGCTAACTGAGCTGAGCTGCCTTGCAATTGCTGTTTGACTGGGTTTGAAGTAGCCATTGTGGGGTGAAATGTTTGCTGTCTTTTCGCCGAGTGCCTGTCAAATAGTTTCATTCAGCGGGCTCAGCTTTTTAACAGATGGGATAGATTTTTGTGAGTCTGGGCAACCACAGCGATTGTTTTGCAAGGTGAGACGTTTCTGTTTTGACGGGCAGGAGAAATGATAATGTCGTGTGATTCATAAGATTCATAAGAGTCTTTGGTTTTTGGATTGGTGAACTTTTTTTTTTAAAGGCTATTAGCATTTTTCTTCAAAGAAGTCTGAGTTGAAAGCCGAAAGTTATGAGAAACATTTCCTGCGTGGTGCTGATAGGGTGGGTTCTGTGGATAGAGCTCCCAGTATGTTTGAACTGGGAGAACTGGTGCTTAGGTATGTGAGCCGCGCAGCATCGTGCTCACAAATTCTTCCCCTTGTGCTCGGGGTGCGGAGAGGGAGGATGCCATGGAGGGCAGTGCTGGGTGAGTGAGAGCTCTGCCTGTGTGCCGGTTGTTGCTGTACTGGCAGATCTGCTTCAGGTCTGCTGGGGAAATGATTAACCGCACCAGCATCCAGCCCTGCCAATAGCGCCCGGTATTTCCCATGGAGGCGTTCTGCGGATGGCCAGGTTTGCTAAACGACACATGGGGACCACAAGTACGGGGAGAAAGGCAAGAGATTTCAGTCTCTGGTGCTTGGCGTGCGTTGCAAAGCACTGCAGGAACAGCCTCTCGCACTGATTTTGCGTCTTGGCAAAGGCAGCGGCAAGTATCTGGTTGAATAATCAGCAGTCTCTGGTGGCCAGGAGCTCTGTTTGCAGAGTGCAGCCCGGCTCCTGCTGGGAACCCAGGTCTAGCCCAAATGCCTGCAGACCTGAGGGATTGCGCTGTTGAGGGCAGGTCCTGCCCGAGTGAGAAAAGCAGATCAGCTCCCACTTCAGCATTTTATTGCCTGCTCTCAGGGCTATTGCTTCCTCTGCAAAGGGGTTACTTCCTTCCTGTAACACGGTATTGAATGGGAGGAGGGTGTGCAGAAAAAGTGAAAATCTCTAGTTGTCTGTGGTGAGGACGGAGCCAATGCATTTTAAATTTAGTCACATTTACTGTTGCTATCCGGGGATATCTGGGGCAGGTGATGTGTCAGCTGGATGGCAGGACCTGTGATGCCAGTTGAGAGACACGCTCCCCAGAAGTCAGAGAAAGTGCCATGTGTGTGTTAGCGGATTGTGAGTTTAATTGGCCTAGTGTGAGTTTGAGCTGTTTTTGTGGCTGGAGGATTGCTGATTTATGTTGTGATCCCTTAACAAAACACTTCTTGTGGAGGCAGGCTCTGCCATTAGGCTTTGTGTCTCCGGCCGCTGGAGTACAAAGGCTTTGCTGGAAGTGGAGCGGGTTTTCTGTGCCTGTTGTGTCCATCTGTCTGCGCTGGCTGAGGGAGAGCTGGAATTTGGAAATGCTTTTAATTGTGCGGGGAGCAGGTGGCTTTCCATTGCATCGGTATACAATGAATTGTTTATTCCGGTGTAGATTGGGGTAGGGTTTTGTTGTTGTCTGTTGTTCCAAGAAAATGGGAGAAATGAGGGACAGAAGGGGTGGAACTGGTTGAACTGGAATTCCTGGGTCATTGGGTTGTGAACAGCAAGGTCCTGCTCCTTCCAAAACCTGGGGCTGGCAAATCCTGGCGCATTGGGATCTGTTGGCCTTTCAAGAGTTTTGCTCCTAAGTCGGAGGAGTTTAATAATAGTTTTGTAGCAGAGATCTCGTAAATATGAGTAAACAAGTCCTGTTTTGTCACAACATTAGATGCTCTGGGAGTATCTGTCATAGGTACTCGTGGCTTGGTGATCTAACTGGTTCAAACAGCATGGAAAGATAAGGATGGCACCTTCGTGTTTGCTGTGGAAAAAGGAATAGAGGAGTGGGCAGGATCTGATGATTCACGTCGGATTTTTCAAGCCTGCTTGTGGTGCTGGGAAGCCTGACTTGATGCCTTCCTAACCCAGTCTTACCCCTTCTCTGGCAGCAAACTGTGCTCTCCAGTGTGAGACCCCTCTTCTGGGTCGCAGCTGTGTCAACACCTAAAACTGCTCTCGCTGCTGAAGAAGGGGTCCTGTGTGTTCACTCCCTTCCCTTACACTCAAACAACTGTTTGTGGGCCATGTGACAAACAAATTGAGGAACTGAATTGGATTAAAACCAGCTGTTTCTGCACCAGGCTGGTTTCGACCGGGATCAGCTGCTGGGTGAGATTCCTGATGCCAGCAGAGAGGAGGGCAGCAGAGCTGCTCTGAGCGCTGCGAAGCGCCCGTCAGCTACGGCTTTCCTTGCCTTCCAAACTGAGGTATTTTGGGTTCAAGCGCAGTTGCTCTGGTCTGTGGTTGTGCCTGCGTGTCCTCACCTGGTGCTTGACACTGAATTGCTCCCTGGAGGAAGCTTTCAGGTTTAGGTGTTTCTCCAGTTTTGTTTTCAGTTCAAACTAACCCGAAAGAGCCAGGAGGCTGCAGGTATGGAAGAGCTCCACTGAACTCCACGGGGTCAGGATGGTTTGTCACTGCGGGGCTCTTCCTCATGCCTGTTAATTCTTGTGGGGAGCCTGTTCTTTGGCTCACACAGATGAATGCTTTCTCCTGAGAAAAAGCTCATTTTATCCCAGATGCACTACTGTTATATTTGTGCAAGACATCAGGGATATTGGGGTGCTTTGGTTCTTTTTGTGGTGTGCTCTCATTGCTGCAAAATACAGGCGTGCAACATAAAAACCTAATGTTTGTGCTGTGGTAAAAGCTACTCAAAGCTTGGCTCTGCAGCGAGATAGTTAATACCCAGAGCTAACCCAAGACTGAAGGCAAGTCTTAGTGATGGGAGGCAGCTGAGGAAATCAGGCACTTCATTCCTTTTGGCTGCTGAAGCTGGGATGGAGGTAGGAAAGTGTTACAGCTGAGTGATCTGAGCTAGTCCCCACTGCACAGCAGTTACAGCTCTGCCTTTCCCTGGAGCTCCCTGGCCCATCTGGAGGGACAGGAGAGGCTGCAGAGAAGGTGCAGTTAAAGGTTCCAGCAGATAAATTTACAGTGAAGCAAATGACTGAAGCTGGCAGAGCTCCTGCAGCTTTCTGCCTGCTCCATCCTCGCTGTTGGGATGCGAGAGTGCGAATCTGTTAGCTGCAGTCCCGGTGAAAGCTGCTGGAGGTTTGTGTTGGATTGGGTGTGGGTGTTTTTACAGCTCACTGCGTTCTGGGGTGGCTCTTTATTGCTGTTACGCCACTGTTGTGTATCTAAACACTGGTTTTTATGGACACCACCTTTGTGAATTGAAGTGTTCCTCAGATGGAGTCATTTAGGAAATGTCCCATTTATAGGCAAACCCCGAAGCTGGCTGATAAATACCCTCTGTGGCCTTCAAATGGATTACATCATCTGTCCAGCTTTGCCTTGTGTCAGAGGGGAAAAGGATACCTCTCAATTCTGAAGATTGCTGTGAGCATCATTAATTTAGAGTGAAGCTGGGTCAGGTTGGAACAAGCTTCAGTTCCTTCTTACATCAAAATAGCTATTCCTCAATACCCTTTCTATTGCAGAACTGAGTTCCCTTTTAAGCAACCTGTCCCCGTAGGTCAGTGTAATCTGCACAAACACTTCCTTTGGCCATCTTACTGCGAGGTGTCCTCCTAGAACGGCTGAGCTTGACATTTGGAAGTGAGAAGTGGTGGTGTGCTGGGAGTTTACATGCGACAAAGAAATCCCTCTGTGCAGGGATGGAGCTCTTTATCTCGCCTGGCAGAGGTATGCAGTGAATATGGGCCCTTGCCTGTGTGCTGAGCCACCGTGTACGTGCTGGAGGTGACTGTCAGCAGTGAGTGACAAAGTGGTGGGTTTTGTTCCTTAGAAGGTCGTGTTGTGCTGGAGTAGGGATGGAGAGGGCTTGCCGTGGATGCATCTAACAGGGTGAAGTGCTGAATGTGAGTGGGTATGTGTTGTGCAGTCTCTCTGTGGCTAACGACATCTCCTTGGAAGCAGGGGCCACGCCGAAAAATCTTTCTCCTCCTTAAAATGGAGTATTTGGAATATTTCGTCACCTGCTACCTTCTGTAAGAACTGAACCAAGGCGTGTTTCGCATGACTGATGCCAGCTTTCGTTTAAAACAAGTGGTCCTGCTGTAGGTAAGGATACAGTCCTAACAGGATTTCAGCATATTTTTACATTTCCAGAGACGCTGTCAGCTTATACGTGTGGCTGCCCGATGCTTCTAACTCCTGAGGCTTATTCAGAGCTACCTTTGAAGTCTTAAAAGCCTTAGCAAAGTGCTTTTTGTTTATATGGCTCGATATGGATTTAGGTCCTGCTAGTGTTAACACTTTTTCTTAATATACCTTTTGCCTATTGCATTTTCTAAGTGATCACGTTCTCCTTCAATTTCACTCCTTTTCAGCTCTTTTTGTTGCTCTGATATAGTTAAGTCCATGCCCAGAGACCTTCTTGTTTAAAATTTGCTGGGAGTGCTGGCGTGGGTGGAGGGAACGGGGGGTTTGTAACCATTCCTCACCCTGGCACCTATCAAAAGGTCTTGTTTGCTGAGCAAACCAGCAGTTTCAGGCTTGTCGATAGCTGTGCTTGGGAGTGTGGGGGGGGGTCACGGAGCGCGTTAACGAACCTGCTCTGATGTCCAAGGACACAGCAGTTGAACAGAACTGAAAGGCTGAATCTGGCGTACAAGAGAGGTCACCAGAAAGTCGTAGCCTACAGTTCAAGCTGCTCATTTTTTAAGCATTTTTTCCTTATTAGATTTTAATTCTCTTCTGAAGCTTCTAACAGGCTCTTTCTGGTGTTGGGCTTCTATTATATCAGCTTGTGAGGTGGATATAATTCTTGCTTAGCTCTTAGATGGGTTTATTCAAGGTGACCTGGCAAACCACTCAGGTGTGCTGGTTCCTGAGGCAGGGCTGTGAGCCGCTGGATGTACCCCGAGCGCTCCTCTCCGAGGCATGTCCCATGTGGGAGACCCTCTGCTTGTGAACTGGGAGCTCACCAGGCCAGGTATGCACACCAGAGAGCCAGCTCCAGAGAGCTTCCAGTGAATACACCCCCTCTGAAGGCATTTCCCCAGCTAGCAGCTTCTGTGTGATGGAAACGTGTTTGAGACGCTCGATGCTTTCTCCTTCTGTGTCCTGTCTCATCACTGATCTGCTGGCTGCTGTTGAAATTGATTCCTCTTGTTTAATTTTGCACAGTAGGTAGAAGAGCAGTTTTCACTGTGTTGGCTTTCTTGGATCAGATCAGCTTTAGAGAGCTGGAGCCCCTCTGCTGTGAGGACAGGCTGAGAGTTGGTGGAGAGAAGGCTCCAGGGAGACCTTCAAGCCCCTTCCAGTCCCTAAAGGGGCTCCAGGAAAGCTGGGGAGGGACTCTGGAGCAGGGAGGGGAGCCATGGGACCAGGGGGAATGGTTTTACACTGCAAGAGGGGAGATTTAGATGAGATCTTGGGAAGAAATTCTTGGCTGTGAGGGCGGTGAGCCCCTGGCCCAGGTTGCCCAGAGAAGCTGTGGCTGCCCCATCCCTGGAGGGGTTCAAGGCCAGGTTGGCCGGGGCTTGGAGCAACCTGGGCTGGTGGGAGGTGTCCCTGCCCAGGGCAGGGGGTGGCACTGGGTGGGCTTTAAGGTCCCTTCCAACCCAAACCGTTCTGTGATTCTATGAACTTGCCCGCCTGCCTGCAGGGTGTGATGTGAGATTTACTTGTTCAGTTGGGTGTTTTTCTAGCCATTGTTACGGTTGAAGGTCCTTTTGTGGCCGAAAAGACTCGGTGATAGTTTGTTGAGCTCTTAATGCAGCTAAATGTGTTGGCTGCAAATTGAAATAACTGAATTGAGAGTTAGTAGAGTAGCAATGAGAGAATGAAAGAGGGCTGAAAAAAAAAAAGAATTCCTGTTGATGGAGTTTCAGGAGATCACCACTGCCTTTTGGGGCACTGTGTCAGTCCAAAACCTCCAACAGGCCTGAAATAGCAGCGGCCGTGAGTGAATTAGCAATGGTATTGGTCTGTGGTATTTATTCCTTCCCCTTTGGAAGAGCCTTAAGAAAGGCACAACTTTCCCTTCGGATTAAGACCCAACTTGGGGCATGTTAGGTCAGATTGCTGTAGTAAGCACCATCCTCGTGCGAAGGGTGTTGCTGCTTCATAAACTTCGTGCACAGCAATGAGAACTACAAATAATTATTTTTTTTTTTTTTTTAGAGGAAATGTTCTTGTTCAGAAACTTTATGGGCTTATTTTCACGGTGGGATGCCTTGCTGCCTGTACTTGTGTTGTAAAGAGTTTGCCAGATCAGTAGTGGGAATTAATTTCTCTGTTTTCTTAGTTATGGCTGGGGCACCTTTTTATTAAAGCTGCGGAACACAAGAAGAATAAATTGCCCGGGGAGGGTTTCTTTAAGGAAATTCGATATCTTAATCAGAAGTAATTAGAAATTACTGTAATGAGACTGTGAAGAAAAAAATAAGGCTTCAACTGAACTACAAAATCTACCTGAATTTCTTAGTGTTTGACAAAATCTGAATTAAAAAAAATGAAATTTAAGGCTGCTGTAGATGCAGTGACGTGATTCCAGAGCATCCGTTCAGAAAGAGCTTTAGTTTTAAATAGCTGTGTCCAGTTAACATATGTTGACTCTGTACTTGAAGCTGATAAAGACACCTACACAGCACAGGTTTCCTGTATTTCGTGGTGTTTTTTTTTTTCAAGTGGGAACATTGCGTTGCCTTTCAGTATGCGATTTGATTAGAGGTGCCTGGTTTATGTACTCGAATGTGCACCGGTGAAAGCACGGGGGTTTAATCAGATTGCACGTACCCTGCGGGGTGTTTATCCCAGGAAGGAAGGAACGCGCGAGGTGCTTTGGGAAAGACCCATATGGCGGGACTGCAAATCCAGCTACTGCCTCGACCGCTGCTGGCTTTTTCGGAGTTCAGGTGAGCTTCTCGACAGATTCCTTTTAACGCTTTGATAGTGGCTAAACTCATTCCTGTCGTCTCTTAAAAAGAGGCAAAAAGAGATGCTTTGCAAACTGGTTTTGCGGTGGCTGAGCCCAAGAGCGGCCTCATTTCGGTGAGGAAACGGTGGTTGCAAATGAAATCATCTATCGAGTCATAATTACGGGGGCATTACCACAGCACTGCAATCTCTCCTCGGCTACTTTGTTTTCATTGAAAGTTTGACGAAAATGGAAACCGCGAAACTAAGGCAAAGTTGGGTTTGTATTTTACCCCAGAAGCCAGAGGGAAATAAGTAACCCTATTATTATGCGCCTTTAGGGTGCGTGGTATGGCGCAGTGCAGACGCAGGTTATATAGAGCCCAGATGATATGTGCAACCCACTCCTCAACTGCGCGTCTTAATGGTAGGTCGAGGCTGGAGGCTTTTGTTGCTGATAAATCCAAACGAGCTCATTCTCGTGCTTCGTGGCAGGCAGCTCCAAGCAGAAGGCTGAGTTTGTGTTTTCAGTAGCATCCCTCAGGTTAAAAATGGATTTTGGTCAATAGATGCCGGGTTTTTCTTGGGAGGTGCTGTTGGGTTGTAGAAGTGGCTTTTGCTGCTTCAAAAGCTGTAGGCTTTCTCCGGAACGGAAAAGCTTTTTCACGAAATCAAGAGCTGTATTTAGTGCTGAGACCTAATGAACGTGATGATTATCTCTCATTAGTCTTTTGTGGCGGAGGTGTGAGATTCTTCATTGGTCTCTGCGAATTCAAAAAGGGCGGAAAATCGTTAAAACTGGGGGCAAAAAAATTGAATTTCTTATGTACAGTCAAACGCAAGCCAGCAGGTGTATTTATTTACATCGTGAAGTTGCCATCATGAGCCTGATTTTTGGATTTTAGCTTCAGAGAAGCTGTCTCGTGCTTTCAGGCCGTTGCAGTTTCTTCACCCTGGAGTCCGTAATCCTCTCCCTTCTAATTGTGCCCATGGATAGAGTTGGTCAGAGGTTTTTAGAGTAAATTGAAATTCCCTGCGAGGTGTGGTACGAGAACAAACTGTTGTATGAGCAGGTATGTAGTGATCACAAAGGCGTTTTTAATTTCTGACAGGCCCCATTGTACTGAAATCAGTTGTGCAGAAAGACACGGTGGAAACGTGCCAGTTCCAGAGTTGGAACAAGTGTGGTGCTGCTGGGACTGGGATTTCACGGGCCCTGTGAGTAGCTTTTGGAAGGGAGACCCGCAGCCCTGTGTCTACCATGTTTTCTCCCTTAAAAAAAGATGGGGTTAGTATTTCTGTGGCAATGCAACAAACTGGGAAAGATCTAGGTGAAGATGAATCCTTTCATCGGTGGCCTGCATTTAGGGTGGTTTAAGGCAGTCAGATTTTTGGGTTTGAATCTTAGATGCTCGTTGTTTAATATGGTGTGTGTTGTTTTATAGTCTTTAGGGGAGAGAAAAAAAAAAAGGCATCTCAAGACTTTCTGTTCTTAACATTCACAGGTCTGAGGACCAGGAACCACACTCCTGAATGCTTTCCCTTTACGCTAGTATAACCCTCTCTGAAAGGTGAATTGGACTCTAGGCATTTCCCGGTCTCCTGCGTGCTTCCTATTACTGCGCTAATTAATTTATACAGCCCTTGCTCTGGTGCAGAGGCTGGGCTGTGGGCTAGGTTTGCCGAGGCGCAGCTGGTATTTTCGTAGCTGGTGAGGGACGCTCGGCTGCTGCGGTGGCTCCAGCAGCAATAACGGTATTCCTAATCTGGGATTTATGCGGTCAAGAATTCAGTTTGTCACCTCCTGCTTTTTGGAAAGAGGGAGAAATAGAAAGTACAGCTTAGATTTTGGGCAAATGAACTCTGCACTTCAAATGCTCATTGGTTTTTGCTTGCAGTATCCTGAAGCAGGTGCAGGTGGAACTGGTTCATTTTCTTAAGTCCCACCGTGCAAAGATGAATTTGGGTACTTGGATAACTGGGATCCTGCGTGGAAACCACTTTACAAATACATCAGTTCTTTTCTTCTCTCCTTTTGGTGTGCCCAGACTTCTCTGGGTAATAGCAAAATGTGTGAATTGTGTTCTTCAGTATTAAGAATTTATTAACACTCACGGTTTGGGGGTTTGTATGTCTTGATAGGTTAAGTAGCGTGTTTTAGTTTTGTGGATGTCCAGAACATCTTTAATATCCTGGGTTTAATTATATCAAGCTTGCTCTTCTGGCTTTTTTAAAATTTTAGCCCTGGGTTGCTTGTAATTCTCATCTCTGATCTCCAAATGGGCTATTTTGTTTGTTCTGTGTTATAATTAAATGTACATCATCCTCTCTTGAAAAGATGTCTGCAGTAGAAGTGTTTTGCAGCTGCGGTGGGGAGCTTTGAGCGTTCTGGTTCAAGTGTTAGGTGTTGAACCTTCTTGCTGAGCCAAGCTGAAGTCACGTCTTCTCCGAAACTTTTCCAAGCTGAAACCTGCATTGCTAAACGTTGGGCAGACAGCTCATGAAACGGAGTTTTGAGAGGATGGGGCACTAAATACCAGCTGCAAACAGACGTGTGGTAACCTGCAGGTGATGAGTCCGTCTGTCAAGCCTTCCAGGGAAAAACTTCCACCTCTCCTCAACAGTAGAGGTAAATCTAAAGTTTTACAGCCTCGCTGTCCGTCAGGAATCCAGAGGGTAAATAGCCTCTTGTTCTCGGGTGACTTAAGACTTCTGTCTTTTGGGAGGTTGATCAAGGAGTAGCCATGCCTTGCCACCTCCCTTTGGATGCTCTTATTCCTGTGTCGTCTTCCACGATAATAAAAAGAGCATCTGCCCCCTGCACAAATCAGCCATTCTGCTTTAATTTTTACCCTCTGCTTTTAGCGGGAAGATAATTTTGGCAGAGGCAAGCCCTTCAGCCGCTTCAAGGACAGCGAGCAGGGAGGTTGGTTTGCTGTATTCGTACTGCAGGGTTTTTTTTCCCCCCCTGCGTGCATCCATACCACCGGAGTGGCTGATCAGCTGCCAAAAGGTCTGGAGGCGAATTATAAGTGTTTACCCTACTGATAGCTGAACAGAAATAGCATTTGTCACTGGGAGCTGGCTTGGAAGTCATGTTGTGTTCATCTCTGTGCCATGCTTCTCTATAGGCTGCTGGCTTTTGTTTAAGGTTTGGTAAATATGGCTCATTCAGTGAACTGAAGCACCTGGGAGGAGCTATAATGGCTTTTTTGAGACTTTGTATGGTTTGTTTCAAGTAGAAGAATGAAAAAAATTTGCTGTGTTTGTCTTGTTGGCTGAGTGAGGTGTCCAGGTGCTGCTGTGGGAGTCCTGTACAAGGCAGCGGTTTCGAAGAAATGGAGGATTGCGAGGTTTCATTTGGTTTTGAATTGCTTTACAAAGGATGTTAATCCCCTCTTGAAGAGGGGGAAACTGAGGCACAGACAGACAAAGGGCCTTATCCAGAGTGGAACGTGCTGGTCAGTAGCAGAGCTGCGAGTGAAGGTGAGTCTGGAATGGTTCAACGTTCCGCACAGCGCGTCGATGAGTATTTTTAAGGCTTACTTTGCACAAGTGATGAAAACACCCGCTCGCCTACCACATCTCGCAGCTCCCTTCCCTTTCCAGTTCCTCTCTGGTAATGTTATATTACTGTGCCACCCACAGGCAGCTACCGCGCTGCTGAAAAATATTTGCCGTTTGCATGGGGAGCCGGTTATCAAATGTTAAATCTGTGACGAAAAGCCGCCGGTTTCGTTTGCTGTAATATCAACTGTATTTAGATTTCTCAAACCTAGTTATTCTAGTTAAATTGCATTTATAGTCATTATACTATTTTCTGATTTTTTTTTTTCCACAAAACCTTTTCCTTGTGCTGAGCAGCTGCTGCGTTCCTGCTCGAAGGCATTGCTTTCCAACAAGCGAAGAAACGCAAGCCGTGTTCCCGTTTGGAGTGTTGGGATCCTCGTGAAGGGAGGAAAACTGCAGGGCTGTTAATTACCGGTGCACCCCGTTCATTGACGCATTGCCGGATGAGGCTGGGAGAACGACTTGGTTTCATCTGTGTCTTTTTATTGAAGGCGGGGGGAAATAACTCTGATTTATCTCCAGGATGTGCAGGAGTTGACCTCTCCATTGCTCTGGGCGCGATTAGCGCAGAACAAACTGGGTCAGCAGAGGCTGCTTGGAGGATTTTGAAACCAGCATACCCGTTTGTAGGGAATGATATCCAAAACACGTATCCAAAGGACATGAGCAAACCAAGGGTTTTAGGTGGAGTCGGTTGGTTGTTAGATGAAGTCAGAAAAACAGACACGCTTTTTGGCATCTGCTGATCCGCCGAAGGGCTTGCGCGTCTCTCTTCCCCTCTGTACTGCTCAGTCCCACACGAGGTTAACTCTCCCGTCACACCTTGTCTTGTAATTTATAGTAGGGCATCGGGCATGGTTGATTTGTTTAGGTTTTTTAAGAATTTCCCTTGTGATATTTAAACTCTGGTCTGTGCACCCGTGCTAGAAGCTGCCCCTTGGGAGAGCTGTTCTGTGCTGTTGAGTTATTCTGCTTTGTAGGACAGAATTTTAATATTGTTTACTGTGCTCTTAATCTTATGACTGGCAGATAAATTGAGTTACTTTAGCCCTTCCTCTGGGGACCTCATGGGGCTTCATGGACAGCATACCCAGAGCATTAGGTGGAGTTATCTCAGCTTTGCAAAAATCCGCTCATCTGGCTTCCCGGAATGAGTAATTGATTGGTGAGAGAATAAAATGCTGATTTTTTTTTTTTTAATATTTTTTTTAATTGCATTTATAAAAAGGGCTGGACAGACAGATCTGGTGGTGCGGTTGGGAAGTTTGTGCTGGGAGCCCAGCCTTTCGGAAACACCTGCAGCTGGGCTTGGCTCAACCATTTGAGTAAAGGTTGGAAGCCAGGGATGAAGACTCAGAATCTCCCTGGATACCCTGTGTGATGAAGAACAGGCTGCTCGGTGCCTGGCCTCGGTCTCCCAGCTGGCCTTATTGTTGTAACTCTTGTTATTCTTGTTATAACTTTTTCTTGTTATAACTGTGAGCTCTCGCAGGCAGGAGAGTCCCTCACGAGGCTCATCTGGTCCAGCGGGGACCGGCTCCGGATTTGGGCTTCTGGGTGCTGCTGGAGTAATATAATTTTTAAAAGGGTGTAAAGCCAAAGGAGTGAACGAGCATAATTAATTATAATATATTCATTTATCGACAGTTAGTAGCACCATATTAGGTCGAAATAAAATATCTTCTGGGAGGCTGTCAAGTGATTTTGGTTTCCTTTCATGGGTATGTCGCTTGAGCGCTCGGAAGCGGTCTGTATTAATGCAGGACCTTGTTCCTCAGGCTGCTGAGCGTTTGTTAACGCTTCCCTTTCCCCTCCCTCTCCCTCCAACCGACGGGTAGAGTTCAAGACTGTTCTAAGAACATCCTTTCTTTCCCCCACATGCTTTTTTCCCCAAGACAGCCTCCGGTTTTGTGTCTCATTACAGTAAGAGCCCTGTAGGAGCTGCCCAGCCGCTGTCGCGTCCCTCGCTGGAATGGTGATTTAGAGCTGAGCCAGCATGGAAACTGGCTTTCCACGCCTAAGGCAAGCCTGTTAGCAGGCACTGCGGAGACGTCATGTGCCACCTCTGTTTGGAAGAGTTGTCAGTTTCCTAGTTTAGTTGGGGAAAAAGAATCAAAATTGGCTTGGTTTTTAGTTGGACTTTTGGAAACATCCCTTTGCCTTTTGAAGGAAGGTGCTCAGTGTCGCTGGAGGAGATGAGCAGTCCTAGATCACAAACGCCTCTGAGGACAGAACTAATGAGCTTCACCGTGGAGGAAGCTGAAAGCGTAACGTTCCAGAGGTCTGGGTAAGAGCTGCTGAAAATGAGACCATGAGAAAGTGGATAAGCTGGTAATCAGTAGAGCTCGTAGCTGAACTAGGTGGATTGCCCGAGGCTGGAAAAAAACAAACCAGCAGCACCTTAGTGTGCAGCTTCGTGGTGACTTGGTGTTTGGAGTTGGGGCTGTTGAGGTCCTGACCTTCCCAACCCACCGCGTGCTCCTCTTAAAGTGCTGAGTTTGCATCTGGGTCAGCTTTCTGGCTGCTCCCTGGGTGGCTGGAGCGGTGCTGGCCAAGGAAGGGCTGGGAAGGCACGGGAGGAGGTCTGGAGTCCGGACTTCAGTCCATCTGTGTTGCCGTGGGACTGCACCCTCTGGAGGATGCAGAGCTGGGACAGATGAAATTCCTGGTTTCAGCAGAGAGCGCGTTAAGACTGAAGAAATGGGATAGAAAACAGCATAGAAAATGGTACAGCATGGCTGCGGAGCAGTCGTTTTCTATTGTGTGTGGATTAGCTGCCTAGCTGGAAAAAAGCCATCACCTTGCTGCTGGGAGTTCAGAGACGGGTCAACAGAACGAGAATATATTCTTAGATTGGTACGAAGAGCTGGAGAGGGGGGGAAGGCGAAGCGTTTGAACTAACAAGCCAGACAAAGGCTGCGCTTCTGCTGGCTGCGCCGCTGAGCAGCAGCGAGGGGCAGGAGCAGGGCTGCAAAGCAGCGTGTCCCCGAGCGGTGCCGGTGACAGAGGAATTTCACACAGTTGTCAGGCCCAGGGAATGTCTGAGCACTTGGAGGACATGAATATTCAGAGGGGCTGTAGCGTGTGTCATACCAAAGGAAATGCAAAATCCAAGTTTTCTCAGGCTTACGTACCTGGGAAATGTCTGACAGTAGAGGATAAAAGTAATTTTCTGTTCTGCAGGGCAGGTTATCTCAAACTGTCCGTAGCAGCGTACAGCTTCCCAATTAGCCAGTCCAAGTTAACGCCGGCAGCGGGATCTGCGCCGCTTCATCCATTGCTTCGGTGAGAACGTGCCTGTTTCTTAGCGCTCCTGCGTGGGCAGCCTCCTGGCAATGCTGCGGGAGTCCTGACTGTTCCCTCTTGCTCTAACCTGGCATCACTTTTTTCCCCTTCTCCGATGTGCCTTTTATGCTTGTTCTATTAATAACGGTGGATTTAGTGTTTTGCTCAGAAGGATCCCTCCCCGTAGAGGCTGAGGTGCTTCCAGCCGCGCTGTCAGGCGATGACAGATGTCCTTGGTGCGTACAGCGAGTGTCCAGCAGCGACACTGCCAGCATTAGTATTCCAGGCACAAATGTGCCCCTTGTAATATGCAAAGCTCAGCGCAGCCTGTGCAGGAATGCCCTTGAAAGGCAAATTAAACCGAACTCCCGGGTGGCTCTGGGGGAGTAGGAGGGTTGCTGTCATCTATGCTGAGGTTCCAGTAGGTTTTGAGGTGTCTGCGTTTGTTTCTCTTCTGCCTTCCCTCCCCAGAAGGGCTCACTGAAAGGACAGGCAGGGAGACCTTACCTGCAAACGCCCTGTACGGTAGAGTTGCTACTAACTTGGGGGTTTGTGTGAAGATGCTGACTTGATAATGGTATTTGTAAAAAAAAAAAAAAAAAAAAAAAAAAAAAAAAAAAAAAAATCGTTATGGCTCTTCTGCCTTCAGTGGGGGGAGCATTTGTTCTAGTTTTTGCGCGTGGTGTCCTTGATGCAGCCTTCAGAATAGGCGCATCGCGTGGCTGTACCGAATGGCGCATCCAAAAGGCACGTGAAAGTTAGCTGTGTTTTAACAGTGTCAATGGATTAAGCTGGAGGGGTTCTGAGGGTGTTTCCCAAGTAACCTCGTGGCGATCTGCCTCTGACAGGAAGACCATCTGACGTTCTTGGGCGATTGACTGGCCACACAGATAGCGCGGCTTTTTGCTAAGCTGTTTAAATGCTGTGCTTGCCGACGGTGTTTTGAGAGTTTAATGGCTTTGTCGAGGCGTTCTCCCCATTTAAGAATAATGCTGCCATGGTATTCTAGCTGCCACGGAGAGAAGTAGCCTGGAGCGTGGTTGTCTGATCAAAAGAAGCGTTTCGCCCACGCAGTTGAGCAAAGCAAAGCTAAAAAGCCCTGCTGGCGATCGCTTGTTGAGGCACACTTCCAGTGACGGTGTGGTGGGGTTATCTCCGCCGCCGCCGCAGCCCTGTGATGCTCCCACGCTGTCTGTGCAAGCTGTGCACGTGCTGTAAAATCAGCACATCGTCAGATGGAGATGATCCACCTGAGCTGATGGGGCGTTACAGCCAACAAACTGCGCTTTGCTGCCGGGAGGTGCAGTGATGAGCCGTCCTGGACTTGGTGGGGAAGGGCGAGGCTGAAATGGGCTACGCATAAAAGCTAGCTTTGACTGCTGAGCACTGGAAACCAGCTTCTTTCGTAGCTCTTTCCCAATCACCCCGTGCTGTGCCTGTTGACATTTCCTATTGTGGTTGTCTGGGTTTGAACTGCAAGCTCTTCAGGACAGAAGCTCTCTTTTTCTAAAACGCTGAGCACGTTTTTACCGTGGTACGTAATCTATCGGAATCAAGATGTCTCCTCATTTCCCAGAACTTAGTTCCTCTTGCACCTCATTTCAGAACTTTCTCCAAAGAAAAGCTGGGTTTGCTACTGAAATCCTAGTTCCTCCTTTTTGTCTTCCCCCCCGTCCCCCCAGTACATTCAGAACTGTCTTGATGTTGTGTGACATCTAAAATACTTCCTGTGCACGCGCTCTTCTGCCTTTGCCAGATAAGCATTAGCTGTTCCCTTTTACAGCAGACACATGCCTCCTTGAAGAGGCAGATGTGGGACGCTGGCCCTGGGAACAAAACAAACATTGCATGCTTTGTAATTATTACACCTTAATTTTGTTTCCCTTTTCTTCCCAACACAGCATGTGTGTGATTAGAGGTTAGTGATACCTTCAAAGAGGGGCGAAGATGCCACACGCTCTCGTTCCTAGTTCGCTGGGGCAGGATTTCTGCTCTGGGTTCCCTCCACGCTGGTTATGTGTAGACTGAGCAGAGCTGATGGAGAAGTGAAACTGTAGATTTTGGTCGCCCTTGGAATTTTAATTTGTGTGTCAATTCTGTTTCCTGTTTTTGTAGGAATTGCTCAGAAAGCTAGTGTGCAAGAGGAATGGAAGAGAACACTGGTGAGTACACTCTTGGATATCTTACCGTGAGTTGTGGACCTATTCTTTCCTCCTTGGTTAAGCATCATAAAGAACCTTATTGCTTTATACTTCATGTCTTCAATTCGAATGTAGAAGGTGATTAGAAAATAAGCTAGTTTGGCAGATGCATCAGTTGCAAGTGGACTGCACTAATGGTGTGGACCGGATCTGATTAAAGCTGTGTTGTGTGTCCGGAAGGTCTTTTTTTGAAATCCCCACTTTGTGAAGCCTGGAATACAAGTCTATTGGATATCCCAAGCTCTTGAAAACAAATAGTATCCACTTTCTTGACAGAGGCTAGAAGCATCGAGCTGGTGTGGGATTTGAATAAGGTGCACAGCAAGCCGTAGAGAAGGATCAGCTCATTGATAGCTCCTGACTTCTCTTTCTGTATTTATTTCTCTAGGCTGCTTTGTCTTGCAGAAGATGTAGGATTTTTTTTTTTTATTAAACAAATTTTGGCTTTAAAATTCTTGCTTTAGGCACTATGTACCGCTTGCCCTGAGGCAAGCAAATCCATCGCTGTTAGGCTTAACTGATGCAAGGATGGTTGCAACTAAAACTGGTAGATTTTTGACTTAGAGATTGCCTTGAATGTTTTTTTCCATCTGTTTTGCCTAAAACGGCTATGGAAGGCACTAGCTAAATGGCCAATTTTTTCCTTCCCATTGAAAGGAGATTTCCATGAAAGCTCTTGCCTGCGCTGCAGGAAGCTGGTCTCCACGAAACATATTGACCTCCCATCTTGTGGGCCATGATGTTGCAGCTGGTGACTTCTAACTCTGTAGTAATTGCCACTCCGGGACCAGAAATCTTATTGCTAGCTTATTCCTATGCAGCTGGGTGATGCCATCCTTAAAACTTGAGAATCGATGTACTTGTCAGCGGTGCGGTGTGCTCGGATGTACCGGGCCTGTGAAGGTCATGCTCAAGGCCAGTCCTTGACTTCATGCAAAGGCAGTTGGTTGGAACCCAGTGGCCCAGTTGGAACAGCTACGAGCCAAGTGTACATGCAAAACCATGTCATGCTTTTATAATCCTGGTGGCAAGAATTGCTGCTGTGCCCTCAAATTGTTAGCCTGTAAGGTGCACATTTAATTTGTGGTGATTGCTTTCCCTTATGATTTGCTCATGGCAAACTAATCCCAAATGATGCCTTTGGAAGGGGGAGGGTGGGTAGAGTGAGTGTGGCGCTGGCAGCTGGTGTAGAAGCGGTGGCTGTGGAGATGACAGCTCCCTGCTCAACCCCAGGACAAAGCACAGGCAGCAGCAGGGCGAGTTTTTTCCATCTCTCCCGCCTGCGTTAATGGGATGGCTTTGAGCAACACTGCGAGCTCTGCTTATTCACCAGGACTCGGCCTCTGCTGGGACTGCCAGCAGCCAGCTCTGTTCATATCACAAAGCTTTTTCTCCCTTTTTTTTTTTTTACATGCAGTTGAACTCCATTTTTTGGGTAGGTCAGTGAGCTGTGGGGTTGGAGCCTGTCGAGGTTGCTGAGAGCTTTGACTCCTGATTTGAGCAGCGCTGGGGGCCTGGGATGGGAAAGGCCTTATGTTCTGTTTGCCTTTTGCCAACTTAAGTAAAATTACCTCCCCTTTCCCTCTGAACGAACTCAGCTGTGCAGGTTTAGGATGGAGTATCTCTACTCGATCTTTGCACGCACAGACACCCCACACAGCTGGTTGTGAAGCTTTACGTGTTGCCTTCTCAGTGCTGGGACCTAAGAGCCCCATATTAAAGGCAGAATAAACAGATGGGTCTTCTATTATTATTTCCTTAAAATTACTTTGCTTTTAAGGACGCTCATTCTCCAAGTGCTGCTAAGCTCAGGACCCCTGGGTTGTTCCCGGCCCTGAGACTGGAGATACGAGGTAAGGCGGAGCTGCGTGCAGGAGCTGAGCTGAAGTCGATGCCCTTTGTTCCCTCAAAGCCTGGTGCTTTTTTTGATGTATTGCTGTCCTTAACTGGTTGTATATTAACCGCATTCACAATGCTGCATGGCTGGCTTTTGTGTTAACTGCATTGGCGCGTGTTCAGAGTCGGCGTGCTTCGAATGGCCACTGGGACTGCACAGCGAAGCATAAATCCTTTTTAGCTGTCAGGCTTCGCTAGCCATGGGTGGGTGGGGGAGCCCTCCTCGGCTGGCTGCCCTGGCTAATTAAAAATGAAATTTGCTGTTGTCTTCAGATTTTAATTCATGCTCATCCCTGAAGACTAGTGGAAGCATGGTCTCCAGGCAGCTGCAGTGAAGTTTCAGAGCTTTGCTTTAGAACAGGTATGCAACTTAAAACTTGCTCTCAAAACAACCCTACCCTGGGTTGTTTTTCAAGTATAGAGAAGAATATACAGAAACTTCTTGTGAGCCTTGGAACACAGCCTTGAGCAAGTGACTATAGTTTAAGTGACCATGTGTCCATTATCTGCAGTAATTTGGACGTGCATGTGTTGTAGGTAGGGCGGCATCAGGTGGTTTAGTTTTTCACTCTAATGCTGGACTTAAGCAAAACCAAATTCCTTTGCTGTAATGACTGGCATTGGCTTTAATGAATGCATAAACTGTTCAAGTCACAGCAACTTGTGTAGCTTGTCAGCCTGAGCCCTCAGCTGCTGACTTGTGCTGTGACACCACCTGGAGATGGAAGAGGTTGTGAAGTGGTGGGAACCTGCAGGGTTCCGTGCAGGAGCTGAGAGGTGGCAGCGGCGGCGATGGATTGTGCCTCGGTGCGAGGTCTGGAGGCAGAGTGCGGCCCCCGAGTCGCCAGTGGAGCTGGGAGGCAGGTGGGAGGATGGAGGTTAGGGAGAGGAATAAACGAAATCTAAATATATACACGTTGCTGGGCTGAGTTTCCCCGCTTTCCAAGGTCCCACCTACACAAGTGATCTGTTGAAGGGAAGTATCACTGGAATACCTTTCCCCTCTTCAGATCCTTCCTGTGGTGCGGGTGAAGGATCACACTCTATTTTCGGAGCCTCTTTCCGCTGTTCCATCTCCTGCCCAGACCCCCTCCCAAAGGCCACGCGCTGGTCTTAGCGTGATGCGAGACAAATTGGGACCTTTTTCTTAGTCAAGGGATTGTCTTATCTCGCATTTCATCTGCCTGTAAGCCTCCGTGATCTTAAAAAGCAAAATATTGAAGAAGTGGGAGCTTTGTGCTTGGCAGGGCAAGTCTCACCTTGTGCGTGTAGTTCCTTGAAAGCTCTGCTGGGGCGTTGGATTGCCCTAACGTGGAAGCGGGCCTGCAGTTCAACTGCCCGGCAATCTTTGGGCTAATCATTCATGAATAGCTGTGGAGGGAACACGGCAATACCTTTCTTGGCGGGAAGTGTTTGCTCTTGGGTCCTTTGACCTCCTGTGCTTCAGTGCTCTGTTTACAGTTTCTGCTTGTGGCTACACGCTTCCTCTGCAGGTATTGGGAGAGGGACCTTTTTAGTAGCTTCCCTAAAAGGTTTCAATCTCTGCGGGGCAACTGCGAAGCATTTTGGGAAATTAGTGAAGTAGCCTTTGTACACACAGGCTTTTCCCCAAAGCTGCTTTTATAGAATAGCACTTGAATTACTAAGTTTATGGATGCTTCTGCAGTTATTTCTTTATTCGAGGCTGACTTTCATCCCCTTTGACTTTCATCCCCTTTATCTCCTGCTGTGCTACTTTTTTTTCCAATTCTTTTCCTACTAAAAATAGGAAATACTCTTCGAGTCCTTAACCTTTGTGCAAACAAAGAAGTAATTTGTTTTAGCGTCTATGCTGACTTCTGGGCTACATGCCTCATAAGGAAACCAGTGTGATATGAATCTGCTGCTTTTGGAGACTTAGACTCCAAATATAGTCTGAGTCGAGGAAACGGCTAGAAATGTGAGTACTTGCTTCTTATGCCACCAGCTCTGCTACTTGTTCCTGGCAGGATGCATGGCTGGCTACCCGATTCCCATTTTTATCCCTAAAAATGCAAACAATACCTTCAGATGCTTGGAGGTTTGAAACCATTAAGGAAACGAGTGTGTGATCATCGCATGTGCGTAGGTAACGGGATTTTTAGATCGCTTCTGGTTCAAAGCATGTCCGTAGAAGCAATACGGTTTAGTATACATCCATTGCTGCCAACTTCTTAGCAGCTCTGCTGTCTGAAAGGAAGTTTGAGATCAAAAATACATATCAAGCCGTTCCAGGGCTAGATTGTCTGAGCAAGTTCTGGCATTGCTGCCTTTTAGAAGACTGACGCTCAGAAGGGAGATGGACGCAATGGTAAAGGTGTGATGACCATGACCTGTCCCAAACACCCTTTAATCACTGGTTTCCATCAGCCTGTTGCCTTGGGATCTGAAAATAGCACTTTGTTTTCATATGGCTGGTGTGCGGAACATGCATGGGATCCCTCTTGTCCAAACCATGACAGCTTGGCCAGGACCTCTCGCTGCTGCTGCTCATTGCCAAGGCCCACCAAGCTTGGCATCTCCTCTGGGTAGGCACCACGTGCAAGCAGAAAAGAGCAAAAGACTACGGATGTGCGACGTCTCTTATGAGAAAACAGAACCTGCTCAGGAAAACCAGTTTTCTGCTTCAAAGGTGTCTGCCGAGTGACTTTTCTTCTCGCTATTCCTTTGTTCGCAAAGCCTTTTGTGTTTAGCAGTGGTGAAAGCTGAGGGAGGGGCTGCTGGGATGTGAAATGTTTTGCTTGTAGGTTGTTGGTTTGAACCTAAGGAGAGGGATCGTGAGGATGAGTTTCCGTCTCGTGCCATCAGTGGGTCGGAGGCTGGTGGCAGAGACAAGGACTTTGCAAGGACCAGAGCTGCGGATGGAGCTTCCTGCGTGGGAAGGTGGTCTCCACCCGCACCTCCCTCTGATCTGGTGGTGACTGCCACCGGGCGTCAGGGCTGAGGAGGAAATACGTGCTGCTCTCGGTGTCTTGTGTTCCTCAGAAACCTGACAAGGCTTCAGATCTCTAGGACAGTCATTCTGGTACTTGGGGTAACGCACTTCAAGAAGGGAAGGGCGCAAGCAGGGGCAGGGAGGGAGAGGGTGAGGTGGAGGGCGCTTTGTTGTGTTCTTGGCGTTTGCTGAAGAACTTGAATCCGAGGGTGGCCTTTCATCCGGGGGTTGTTCAGCTTGCTGCCGGTGCTGGGGACTGGCTGGGTGGGAATCCCCTTTTCGTGACTAAGTTTCAACTGGAAATCAGCTGCTTGGAGGCCGCTGCCAGGACAGGCACTTAACCATTCAGCAGCATTTAGGGAAAAACTTGTCAAACGTGCACTTT
The DNA here is from genome assembly GCF_963924245.1 of Chroicocephalus ridibundus. Classification (NCBI taxonomy): domain Eukaryota; kingdom Metazoa; phylum Chordata; class Aves; order Charadriiformes; family Laridae; genus Chroicocephalus; species Chroicocephalus ridibundus. Next base: position 5,502,350 of record NC_086302.1, read on the forward strand.
TATGTTGAGCTAAAGTGTTTTGACGATGTGGTTCTTGGTTTAAACTGGGCTGCCGGAGATGGTATTGGTTGTTTTCTGGGTATGAAAACGCCAGTTCCAGAACAAAAGAACAGTTTTGGTTTTTTTTCCAGGAAGACATGGAAGCTGCAATTCCCTCACGAGATCCTGTATGTTATGTATACAGCAATAAAACTGCTATGTGCCATACAACAGGAGGGAGACGAAGTGGTCAAAGTGCCTGAGATGAAACATTTAATTACAGTTGAAATATGCTAATTTGCAAGCACGCAGCAAAGCAAAATCCTGCCGTGCTTAGTCAGATTGACCAGAGGGTTGAACTGATCTCGGTGGGGACCGTTTGGCTTTCAAACAAGGTGCAGTACAGAAAGCTTGCTTACCTATGTGAAAGCATTATTGTAAATAAGTCGAGTGTACTCGACAAATTATAAAAATACTTTGGGACGTTATCCCGACAGCCTTTTGTTCTTAAATTTGTGACGGACGTTCTAGTTCTTAGCGTATTTAAGGTGCCGAGCGCTGTCAGGGTGCTTGGGGCAGTTAATGGGACGCCAGTGCTGCTGTTCTGCCTGCTGCATTTGCAAGTGATGCAGATCAGCTGTCCATCTACTAGTTGGTATGGCATTTAAGAAAATAAATACCCGATAATTCCACCCTCCGAACAAGCCCCGTATGATTTGAGTAGGTGTCTGAACTCTTGCTGCCTTTCCCTCCTGATCTACAAGCCAAGTGTTTTACAGAGATTATTTTGCTGACCTGCCAGAGACCTTGTAATTCCGTGGCACCCCATTTCAAGTGATTTTTTTTTTTTTTTAAAGCTGTTTTGTAGTAAATGGCCATGCAGTTCCTCCGGATCGCTCTGCCTGGAGGAAAGCAGAGGTTAATTTTGCTGGTTTTGTGGTTTAGTGGCTGAGCTGGGGGTGTGCTGGGAATGAGATGCTTTGGCCTCCAGGCTGGCTGGAGCAAGATAGTAGCAAAGGCTGATGTTGAGTGAGAAATGTTGTATCCGCTGAAGTGCTTCGTGATTGAATTGAATGATCTTATTCCTTGTATGAAGAGATAAGACCTTGTAGGACATGTAATCAATCCTCCGGATAATTCAGGCCGACTCGCTGTGAAATAGTGAGTGTGGAGTTATTGTGGTTCAGTAAGTAGGGCACGGAGCAGAGGGGTCAGATTTCCAGAGTTTCTAGTTTTCATTTTCAACTTGTTGGACCTTAAATTCACCTTGCTCTCTGGAACATTGCTGCCTGTAAATTCCGCCAAGGGATTTAAGCAGCCGATTTTATTGGGGCTGGGGGTAGAAGAGGAGCCTGCCTGGAACCAGAGGTAAGTGGGTTTAGGATAAATGAAGTGATTTTGGTTATTACTGTTTTTCTTAGTTCGCACAGCAGCAATGTGTCCGGGCTGAATGGCAAACCTGGCTTTTTTTAAAACAAAATACTGAATGTTCTCATTAACGTTGGTGCCTTGGTGAGCTGTAAATAGCGTTAGCTGAGCCGTTGGCTGAACAAAGCTGCGCCTCAGGCTGCGGGGCTGGTGCTGAGCTGCGGGCCGGTCGCGAGCACTTGCATGTTGTCACCGCTGACGTCACCGCTTTATCTATTTCTTTCTCGTTTGTCTTGAAAAGGAGCCTGGCTCTGATTTCTGAAGGTGTCTTTTGTCTCCTAAAACACTTGAGCGCAACAAGAAACCAGAGGTCTGGCGTGGCTTTTTTACAGATCCAACTGTGACGGGACGAGCGATAACCCCGGCTTGATTGGGAACAATATTGCTCTTCAACCCAGCTGGGTTTTGTCTTGCTCTGTGAAGCGCGGATTTTAATATTTCTGAGGGACTTTCCAGCTGGGTTATGGTAAATTTGTATTCCCTGGTACATTAAAAATAATATTTAAATTACACTTAAAGATCGGTCTAGCCTGTTGGTGCTCAGGCTGTTCTGAGCTGAGCTTTGCAGCCTCAGGATCTGCTGGGGATCCCGGTGCCCATTAGAGCTTGTCTTAAGGCTGCGTAAGATGCAGTTCTGCACGCTGGTGTAACTCAGCTCTGCGCTCTCCATGCAGCATCTCAGTCCTTTCACCAGGATCCTCCATTTCAGCCTGGAAACCTGCTTTCGTCTCGGGTGTATGGGGCATCACTGCTGCTAACCCAGGCGGTCGCAGAGTGGTCGCTGGAGAGATCTGGAGATGGAAATAGAAGCAAATTGTGCTAAAGTCATGTAAGGAGGGCAGAATCGGTGCAGAGATCTGTGTCTGAGAGAGCACCCCACCTGTGAGACTTCTCCCATGGGATGAACATGATGCTTGCCTGCAAGGCAGCACGTTCCTCTCCCTGCCTGGAGTGTTGGTGGCTGGGACTGAGTTTGGTTCCCCACTGGTGGACCCTAGCACCCATCTCTTTCATAGAATGGTTTAGATTGGAAGGGACCTTAAATAACATCCAGTGCCACCCCCTGCCCTGGGCAGGGACACCTCCCACCAGCCCAGGTTGCTCCAAGCCCCGTCCAACCTGGCCTTGAACCCCTCCAGGGATGGGGCAGCCACAGCTTCTCTGGGCAACCTGGGCCAGGGGCTCACCCCCCTCACAGCCAAGAATTTCTTCCCCAGATCTCATCTAAATCTCCCCCCTTTCAGTGTAAAACCATTCCCCCTCGTCCCGTGGCTCCCCTCCCTGATCCAGAGTCCCTCCCCAGCTTTCCTGGAGCCCCTTTAGGGACTGGAAGGGGCTGGAAGGTCTCCCCGGAGCCTTCTCTTCTCCAGGCTGAACCCCCCCAGCTCTCTCAGCCTGTCCTCCCAGCAGAGGGGCTCCAGCCCTCCCAGCATCTCCGGGGCCTCCTCTGGCCCCGCTCCAACAGCTCCGTGTCCTTCTGCTGTTGGTGCCCCAGCGCTGGAGGCAGCGCTGCAGGGGGGTCTCCCCCGAGCGGAGCAGAGGGGCAGGATCCCCCCCCTCGCCCTGCTGCCCACGCTGCTGGGGATGCAGCCCAGGCTGCGGGGGGGTTTCTGGGCTGTGAACGCGCGTTGCCGGCTTGTGTGGAGGTTCTCACCCCCCCAACACCCCCGGGCCCCTCTCCCCGGGGCTGCTCTCCAGCCATTCCCCCTCCAGCCGGGGTTGGTGCTGGGGTTGCCCCGACCCCCCTGCAGGACCCTGCGCTTGAACCTCATGGGGTTGGCTCGGACCCACCTCTCCAGCCTGTCCCGCTCCTTCTTCCCCGCTGCCGGGGGGGACACGGGGTTTTATCCCGCTCCGGTACCCCTGAAACCTACCCCGGGCCCCGCAAACTCCCCGCGAACGGCCGCCAGAGGGCGGGCGGCACCGGGGAGCGGCGGCAGCGGGCGGGGAGCGGCAGTACCGGCACCGGGGAGGGGGGGGGCTCGGTGGGGACCCCCGAGTGCTGCCTACCATTGTTTCACCTTCGGGGGGCCAGAACTGCGTGCCCCCAACCAAGGCGCTTTGCTGTTAAAGCTGCGTTTCCCTAGGGCACCCCCAAGAGCAGGACCCCCAGTGATTCCCTCTTCTATTTTTTGGGCTGGAAAAAGCAACAAATGGTGAAGGTGCAGCTGAGCAGTGGCTGTGGATGTCGACTTCCACCGGCGGTGACCCCGCAGGATGCCGTGAGATGGGGTGACACGCTGTGGTTGCATCAGGTTAGGGGCAAAATAATAAAGGTGGCCAAACCTTTGTTGTGGTGGTGTGGTGCGTCCAAACCAAAAGCTTCCCCTTGAGCTTGAAAAAGTGGAATTTAATAACTTTCCGTGCTCCGTGTTCGAATCCTGTAGAAAAACAGGGCCCGGCTGCTGTGGTTCTCCCCAGCTCTCCGCCGCGGGCTAGGAAAGGGCTCTGTGTACTGTTTGCTTTGTGTGTTTTCCCTTTACTTCCCCAGCGCGGCTGCAGTAAGGGGCTTGTTTCTAAGGCCAGGCGAAGAGTGAGTCATGGCTTGGCAAGGAAAATAGCTCCCAAAGACTCGGGGTGATCCTCGCTGGACCGATCTGGTGGTAGCATTGGTCCCAAAGGGTAGCTCAACACCTTCTCCTGCTCCTGGGAAGGTTAGTCAGGCATCTGAGCCTGCCCCTTGATCATTGAGAGGTCTATAAACAGCCCCTGCCATGACTTTTGTGAAAATTCAAGCAAAAAGTTGAAAAAGCTGCCCCCTACCCCCAACTCTTTGATCTTAAGGTCAGATCTTGGAGACCTTAGTGGTGATTAAGAAAGTAAACATTGGCTCTTCCAGGAGGGAAGGTAGAAGTTTGTTCTGCTCGAGCATTGGGCGTTGCAGGGGTTAAGTTACATCTTGCTTTGGGGAGGAAAGGAAAATCTCTCAAAGTAATTAACTTAAGATGCTGACGCTAATGAACAGGGCTTTCAAAGCTGGGGCTGGTGGGGGGGTTGGTGGGAATCCCCTGTTGAATCGATGACATTAGGGCCTTAGGAGTGATTCTGCAATTATTAGGCTGAAATGATGTTGAACATGAAGTTAATCCTGTTATCTCGCAAATATTGAGCAAACTGCTTGCTCTGGATAACTCTGTAATGGGATTATTCTAGTCAGTCTGGCACCCTCGACACTCCCTATCTCTGGGCTTTTTCTTATTTTCCTGTTCAGGATAAAGTATTGATCAGTCTTCCTAGAGTTCATTTTGGGAGGTGCTGGTGGGGCGCTGGTTTCCAGTGGTGCTGGATTATTATTATTTTTTGGAAAAAATGATTTTGATAATGAGCACCCTGTTGCCTTATGAAGCCGTTCGCTCTTCCACAGCAAAGATCCCTTGAGCCCATCCCTGAATAAATGTTTAGGAAAAGAACTGAAGAACAAGGACAAGTATAAAAGGAGACTTCCCTTCGTCATGCCTTCCTGGCATCGAGAATCTGCAGTGGAGTGAGTTCCTGTGCTGGAGACTGTTCCCGGGCCATCATATTTGCAGAGTATAATCATTTCTGGTTTGAAAGCGTCATTTTGCGTCCGTCATAGCCTGTGGCAATTGTTCTAAAGAAAAGTAACTGGTGGGGCTTTTTAAAAGGATTGTCTTGAGTTTGTTTTTCAGCGCTCTGATAAATTGCAAGGTAACCAGTGTCAGGAAAACACAAGAACCAAAACGATCGTGTAGGGAGGAGAGAGAAAAGCTCTAAGGCGTGTTCCATCACTTGCCGATGTTTGTTACAGACGTGATTGCTTTTCCTGATGGACCTGCAGACCTCCCAAGTTTTAGTGGCCTGACCGTCGCGCAGGGTTTGTCCTCAGCTGGCACAATGGCATTGTCACTGCCAGGCCAAGGTCTGTCCTTGGTTGCAGTGGGGCAAAACGTAGCGACTTACGGTTCGGATAGAAATCAGCTATTGCTGCCTAGCGTGCGAGAGGGAGAGACCTACAAACCCTGGTGAGAATTAGAGTTTCAAAGTCAGGGAAAACATATTTTTTTTTTCCTCTACTCTGTAGCCAGAGGCTCAATTAACAATGAAACAGTCCTTTTTCTTTCAGCATCACTAGAGTAAGGAAGTGATGCCTACAACACCCACTTAAATGAGCAGATGTTTTTGTGCCAAACCAGAAATTTCCATAAATGTGGGAAAGTTCCATTGAAGGGTCAGGCAGCATTTAGTTTTCAAGCTTTATTTTTTTTTTTTTTTTTGTTATTAAGGCTGATCTGAATCTCGGTAAGAACTGCAGATTTTTTTTCTGTGAAGTTTCAGTCTTTTCTGCCCCCTTGACAAAGGTGAGAATTGCTTTGGAATCTCCGAGGAGCTCCCTTAGAGCAGAAACGAGCTGCCTCCGAGAAGGCAGGGAGAGGACGCGGGCTGGCATAGCCAAGGGGCCACCTAGGGTTTCAGTTTAAGTGCCCGGGGGGCAGCTAGCCCTGCTGTTGATAAACTAATGGATTTAGATGGCGTTGCTGTAGCCTGTAATTTCAGGGGCCTTGGGGGGGAAGCCCTGGGATGGCGTTCGTACGGCAAGGGAGCGAGCGCCTTCTGCAGCTTGTTTAGAGGGGAATCCAGCCCCAGAACAAACTCCCTGTCTCAAACCTAAAGCGCGTGGAGAAGTGGTTTCATGTTTATGTTTAAACACTCTGAATTTTGTGCACGGATTCAAACGCTTGCTCTAATGTATCCTTGCTATAACTGCTGCTTGAAGAATACGCTTACTGCTTTGCAACTTTTCGTTGGTGCAGCTTTGAACGGTGTCTGACGGGAGGCACAGACCCCTGCGAAGTCAATCCAAATGTGCCTCCTTTTCCCAGTGGCTTCTTTTTGCAGCCCTTAAAGACAGTTCTTGCTCATTCCTCCTGCAAGCTGAAAAGCCCTGAACTCGAGTTTTGGCGCTGCTGGGTCTTGTGTCCTGTGGATCTTGAGGTGGGAACTCTTTGGTGGGGAGTTTGTACTGATATTTTGCCTGTAAGATTTTTCTCCCTAATGAGCAGCGTTGACTTCTTTGAGCGTTGGGAAGCGCGTTGTAACCTCCTGGAGCCCTGGGATGTAGCGTGGAGCTCCGTGACTGCATGATTCTTTGATCCAAGCCCCTATCTCAGGGTGTTTAACGTAGGTGTGAGCCTTACAAAGGCTGCCACGGGCAGGAGCGAGGTGAATCGCGCTGCGCTGTCTGGCCCCTGGCTTGGGGGTTATCTGCATTGCAAGTGGAGGTGGGACCACAGCTCACATAAGCCTTCCCGGGTTGGCTGTAAGCTCGTTAGCTTACATACTTGAAATAGTAGTGTGCTATAACTCTTGTGCTGCAAAATTTGTCTGAGAAGGTAAGTAAATATTTGAGTAGCTTGCCCTTGCAGGGCTCGTGGCTGTTAGGAGCAGGCGGCTGTTGGTATCTGACAGTCCCGATGGACTGCAGTGGTCATGCTGGGCTACAGTCAGACCTCGGGCAGGCAGAAACGTTCCCGTTTCAATTTAACCATGTTTCCTCCCGGCAGCGAGGTCTGCAGCCCCACGTGCAGCCATGCCAAGTGTGAGTAGACGGGAGCATTCTTCAATGGTCTTGGGGAGGGGACTTGGCCACTGTTTTGGTATGGCGCTACTTGCTCCTAAACAAGGTCGCTGCTGGTGGCCTGCAAGTGCAGGAGTAAGAGAATTAGGTGAAATTACGTGACATGAGGATTCTGGGAATGTGTGAAGGGTCGTATCTACAAAAGGGGGAGCAACTGTGGGAGAAACCGCGTCTCACGAGGTTGCGATTAGGCGTACCTCCTGAGCTGTGGGTGTTATCTCATCTCTTGACGTTTCCTTTAATTATATGAAATGGCCTCGACACTGTAAACAATTGCCATGGCATTGTCCCTGCAGCTTGCGTGAGTCAATGTCATGCATAAACAGTGTTGGCTTTGGGGGATCTGATCTGGGTATGTCGTGGGATGTAAGCGTACCTGTTTGCGATTATCGTGTCTGCTTTTTGTGCCATATTCTGGGATGGCGCTTCGTGCTGGTGTCTGTCACCGGCTTGGTTTCACAAGAGCTCTTGGTGCCGGCAGAAAACACCGGAGCATCAGGGCAGGGACTGAGATTTCAAGAGGAGCCTACGGGGGTTAGGTAGGGAGCTCACACTTTGCTTTCGGCTCCTTTGGGCCTCCCTAATTCTCTCCCCAGCGAGCCAGTTCGAGAGGGGTAAGGAAGGGGGATGCTTCACAACCCAAACCCAAGAGTTGCTTTAATCGCTTTAGCAGCAATCTTTTACTCGGCGGGTTTCAATCTTAAGCTTCGCCGCTGCTTGGAGACAGCGTGGTGGTTGAGCAATGGTAAATATTTGGAGGGTTGAGGTTCACTCACTGTCATGCTGGTGGCTCTTGTCTGGGTGTGCCCCGTGGTCTGGATGTGCCACCGTTTAGGGTGGTCCACGGTCGATCTATGAAACCTATTTGGCTAGATGAACTTCCTAAGCGTTATCTTGTTCCTTAAATAGCGAATAAAGCTTGTATCAACATGAATCACAAAGTTGATAAACTGGAATGGTTCCTCTTGGAGCTGTCTTCTTGTATTGGGCAAATATTTATCCACATTGTTTCAAAAGGCATATTTGTGCAATAGACGGAGGTCAAACCTGTAATTACCTGTTAGATTCACTCCGGTAGAAATGGCTTGTAAAAACACAACACGCTTGAAGGAAGCTTTTAAACCTGTTGTTTGTGTGTGAATCCGAAGTTACGGTTTAAAATTTCAGATTTTATGGGAGTTTTCAGTTGCATGGGTGCAAAAAAGCGTTTTTCGTGCTGAATTTAAGTGCCTTAAGCCAAATCTATCTGCCGTTTCTTTTAATTTCTGAACCGGGGCAGGGAATCTGGGCTTCTCTTCCAAATATATCTGCTCGAGAAGATCAGAAGCTGAGATTGTGTGCCAAACTTGCCTTGCATTTTAATAAGGAGTTTCTAGCCTAGTCAATAATTAAAGCAGAGCAGGTGCGGTGGGGAAGTTGGGTGTTCCCCAAAAGCTAAACCAAGGCGCTTTTGTAAGTCTCCCTGGGCAGAGCCAAGTGAGTGAAGGATGGTGGTAGGATGCCCTGGCACTGCCTGGCCTTCGTGCAGTAATTTGGAAAAAATGTAACTTCAGACTGAGGAACTCTAGGTGTTGAAGGATAATTTGGCTGATTGGTGCGGCGTGCCTGCGGTGAGCCCTTCGGGGTGGCAGAGGGAACGCTAAAATCTTTTGCTGCAGTTTCATCTTCGGCTCTGAAGAGCGAGTGCGCTTGCTGAGATTTTTGTGAAACGCTAGAAAGAGGAAATAAGGCTCGTACAGAGAAATCCTGCCGCCTTTCTTTTCAGCTAGCATGCGGGCAGAGAGGCTTTCAGCTCAAGACGTAGTTTGTCATCTTGAAGGATTAGAGGTAGGAAGAGAAATTTGGGCTCATTAGTCTTTTAATGAATCAGAGCAGAGATACTAGCCTGTGGACCTTGACCTGTACATTGCAGACTAGAGTTAAATATAGTGCTACCTCTGAGGGTTAACTTCAATTTAATCTTATTTTAGAGGTTTAATATTTACTGCTGTTCTTGCTGTTAACTCGCAATCCCCAGTGTAGTGCTTGTCCCATCAGTTTTATAGGTGGCATAGACGGATTTACTTCAACCAAAGGACTCGGTTATTTTGAATAATATCTGTATTAAGCTGTAAAATCTTAGGTTTGTCCCGTGAGGTAGTTAACACAGACAGAGGATGTGTCTGTCAAACACATCTGTACTGCAGCCGCTCGCTTAGGAAGAGCACTGTGTCCTTGTGCTGTGCCAGTCCTAAAAGCACGTGCCGGGTAGTGGTTTGAAAGGCGAGGGATGTATTTTTGATTCGTGCTGAAGCTCTGGTAGTTTTGTCATTCTTTATCTCCAGTGTTTTGCAGTGGGAAGCCTTAGGTGGTGTTAGTTTATGGGCTCTTCTGAGTGTCTTAATTTTTTTTGCTGAAGGAGAGGGTTAAATAAGAGTTAAGCTAAATGCCATGCCTATTTCTTCCCTAAACAATGGAATAATTAATGTAATTTTCTTCTCTGTGTTTTTGCTTAATGTGTTCCTAATAACATAGCTGGAAGTGGCAGATGGGTATCCTGCCTCTGAGCGCTTCACTGTTGGGAATATGCTGATGCTTTGCTGATGCCTGATGCCTTGCTGGAATGTGTCCTATATCTGTGCTTCCTTTGGCTTCTGACCAGTGTTTCTTTTATTGCTGCTTCAAGGTGCTCCAAAAAGTAGTTTGTCAGCTTTGGAGGTTCCCTTGCCTCAAGATGGCATAGCTGTGAATCACTGCGGTGATGGAGTTAGCCAAGATGTGACTGAATCTTTAATTTTGTCGGGATGACATTCCTTTGCCTTCCCTCACTAGTAAACAAGACAATGTTTAGCATGTGTTGTAATTATAGTGAATGGTGAGGAGGCATGGAAGATGATACGTTCTCAGTACTAGCTGAAATGGGTTCTCATTGAAAGTTGCACATCTTCTGCTGGAAAACAAGGCTGGGGGATGTTTGGCCTTAAGCTCCTCTTGGCCCCAAGACCTACTACGCAGTTTTCTTTAGCCTGGTCCTTGTGACGATTAAGCGATTTCCTTGTGTTCCAGCCACCCGCTGTGATCACGAGGCTTTCCAGGAGCATGTCCTCAGCTTTATTTTCCTCTTCTAAACGTGAGGCTGGACGTGCTGTCAGTCAGCTCGTTGGCAGAGGCTGCTGCTGAGCCCGGAGCAACGCTCTTCCTCCAGCTGTGCTCCATCCCGGGTCAACATCTGGGCTGCTCTAGGACATGGGTCGCTCACTTTCCCCACCACCAGCACATACATGGTGGCAGCAGGGCAGTCCCTGGTGTGGTAGCTCTGCTGGGGCAGATCTTGCTTTCTGAGATCGAGCAGCTGCTATCGCCGTGCTGGCGAATTGTTGGGGACAAGGGGACTGGAATGCTGTGGGAAATAGGAGTTTCCCTCTTGGAAATGTCACAGGAAGCGCGGAGGAAATCATGTGGCTCAGGAGCGGTTACCTCACTTGTCTGTCTCATCCGAACCAGCGCCCTTTCATCAAAGCCTACAGAACCTAAACAATGCGATGCCAGCTGGCTTATAAATAAACCATTTTCCATTTCCACACCGGGTATCGGGCTGACTTTTAATACCACGCGAGGAGAGAGGAAGAGCGTCACGTTGTGTTGCCTTGCGACCTTTCAGATCGACTGCCCGGCTTCCTACCCGCTGGCTTCCCCTTGGGCTGCTCTCCTACTTAATAACTCTTCCACATGCTCCCTTTCGGAGCACAGCCCAGAAATGGTCAGCTTTGTAGGTGGCCAGAGCTGTTACATATATATATATTTATTTTTTTTTCCATATTCTCCTTGTTCTGCCAAAGCTGCCGAGGATTGCTAGCAAACAGATTGTGGTGAGACTCATCCAGAGTTGTGGGGCTGCCACTTCTCCTCCTCCTCCTCCCTGCCCAGCCCTCCTGGTGTTGGCAGGTACCATGGGCCCCTGTTAGTATTTCAGGTGGGTACATGTCCAGCAAGGAAAGAGCCTGGAACATCCTGTAGCTCCTGCTGACTCTTCTGCTGATGGGCTCTAAAGGAAAACGCCCAGTATCGCTGGTTTTAAATAGACAGCTCCGTCTGCATGGATGGGATAACGCAAGAGTCCTTTTTAATGTTCCCGTGGCTGAATCATGGAACATAAATGTTTGAGTCACCGTAGATGAATGCGGTGTTTCACGTTGGTGTGAACTGAAATGTGAACAACAGTGCCTTTATTAGAGGAGCTAATATTTGTGCTCATTATGGGTTTCATTAGATTTTAAAGTGAAACAAGCCAGAAGAGTTCCTTTTACAATGTATATAAACAGACTATTAACATTTGAATGCCGGGTTTTTAATGGGATGCTGCTCTGGATGGAGAGGAAACGAAACTTCAGAGGAAAGCGATGTACCCCACTTCTGGGGCGTTTACTGCCCGTCACCAGTCCTCTTGTTGTTTTATTTCAGCCATCTGACTCTCCTGAAATCCTGTAAAACTTTCATGTAACTGGCATTTCTTGGTTACTGCATTTTTAGCGGAAAATATTCAAAGGCCTGTCAGCCATATCCCTTTTTGCGTTCCCGTAGAAAGCTCTTTGCTATTTCAAGTTCTTCCTTCTCAAAAAGGTCACCTGTCCCTGAGGAGTAAAGGCTTTGCTCCAGTTTCTTCTAGTTGCTGCTGTGTCAGGTGGCCCTTCTGCATTATTATGGGAATTTCAGACATTTTGTTGCTCGAAACGTGGATTTTCCTTTACCCTCAATGTGCAGTTGTTTGGGGGCTGATGTTTTGTCTCGCTGCTGTTGGTGGAGCTGAAGCAGCCTTAAAGGACGCTAAACCCTGAGCGTGGGTGCTCTGCACGGGAGCTGGCGGGGAACAGGGACAGGTTGCTTTGTCCCATGTTTTTCCCCAGCTGTGAAACAAAGCGCTATGAATGAAAAGGGTTATTTAAGAGCACAGTAAGTACGGTTGCTCTTACGCTCTGTCCTCGGGCTGGAGGGAGACAGAAACATTTTTTCGCATTGTGTCTGCTGGTACAGAACTTCCACTTTCCTCAGCGGAGCTGGAACTGAAGGATGGACGGGCAGGTTTTTCTTTTGTCCACGAGTCCACCTAGAAATGACGTTAGTGTTACTTTTGATTTGGATTTCTGTTGTTCTTTGCATTTTGTCGTTCCTCTTTGTGAGGGTCCAGAGGAGGCCCCGGAGATGCTGGGAGGGCTGGAGCCCCTCTGCTGTGGGGACAGGCTGAGAGAGCTGGGGGGGTTCAGCCTGGAGAAGAGAAGGCTCCGGGGAGACCTCAGAGCCCCTTCCAGTCCCTCAAGGGGCTCCAGGAAAGCTGGGGAGGGACTCTGGAGCAGGGAGGGGAGCCATAGGATGAGGGGGAATGGTTTTAAACCAAGAGAGGGGAGATTTAGATGAGATCTTGTAAAGAAATTCTTGGCTGTGAGGGCGGTGAGCCCCTGGCCCAGGTTGCCCAGAGAAGCTGTGGCTGCCCCATCCCTGGAGGGGTTCAAGGCCAGGTTGGCCGGGGCTTGGAGCAACCTGGGCTGGTGGGAGGTGTCCCTGCCCAGGGCGATGGGGTGGAACTAGAGGATCTTTAAGGTTGTTTCCGACCCAAACCATTCTGTGATTCCGGAAGGGTTTTGGTTCTTTCTGCCCCAAAGAGGAGAGAGTTGTGGCTGATGTTTGAAGTCTAAACCCAGATGCAATGAGAACTGATGCAGATTTGTAGCTCTGCTCCTTGAGCATCCCTGCATGTCGGAAGCAAATATTAGTGCTTCTGGTACAAACTTTATTACAAGTGCCTTTGCCAAATAGTCGTCTTAATCTCTTTGTGATGGTTTGTGAGGCCTGATCGATGATCCAGAGTGCTTTATTGCACGATCGTCTCTTCACAGCCCAGTGAGTTACCGCGCAGCACCAGAACCCAAGTAACTGTCATGCGTGTGCTTGGACTGCAGCTGCTGTGAATTTAGAGGTACTAGTTTAAATCTCTTTCATTGAAATTTAAGCTAATGTTGCATGTTTTACTAATGCAGAAATAAAGGGTCAGGCACATGATTGTGCTGCTGTTCTTTAACAACCTCCCCTGCGTCATCTGTTCTGCAGCAGAGCTTTGCGCACTCTTAATTCACAGCAAATGCAATATAAAATGCAATGGCTTTAATCTCCTTGGAAGTCAGGCAAGTCTAGATACAGTGTTTAGCGTTCTGTAGCGTTCCCAGATGCAGGGATATTTTTTCCAGACCTCGGTCCAAGCTGGACAGCTGATTTACAGACTTGGAGGAGTCTTCCAGCCTCTATCTCCAAACTTTGTGGGTCCCTGCCAGATGGCAGCGTATTTAAATGGCTTGAAAATGGCTTTTTTCTTTGTTTCAAAGCAGAGAGTCTTCAATGAGGTGGAGCATGCCTGTGAATCAGGATGGTAATTGCCCACAATGAAAATCAAAAGTACTCGGAAGACTGACTGCTCTGGCTGACCAGACAGAAACGGGCACGGAGATGTCTGGTGGTGGGAGGTGGAGAAGAGCAATGCTTTCGGGAACGTCCATATGTTCCGCGCGAGGGAGGAGAGTGCTATTTGCTCCTCCGCCCCCGTGGGTCTGCTGATCCCTTGCTCCTCCACCTGCTCGTGCTGTCCATGGGGATGGCGGTCACGTGCTCAGCCGGCAGGTGAAGGACAAGTTAGGTGTGCCGAGGACCTGGGGGGTTAAGGATGAGCGGGTGCTGGTAGGGGCGGAAGGTGCAGAGGCGTCCCGCTTCCTCCCGTGTTTTTATAGCTGTGCTTCAGAAAGGAGGAGTGGATTTTCCAAGGTGTCTGGATGGCATGTCTAGCACGTTAGTGGAAGAACCAAGAGCATCAGCGGCTTCCAGGTGTGTTTGTGGCTTAGGTGGAGTTTTACTAGATCTCAAAACCACCCCTTCCCTTTTCTAGGGTCTGTTGGCTGCAAAACTGCCTCCCACTGCGACGTGCGGTTGTGAGCGGCGATCTCCGTGGCTGGGAAGCGGGCGTTCGCTTCGGGTGTCTGTTCTGACTAACGCGCAGCATTGATTGCTCCCAGCTGCACCAGCCCAAATTGACAATCTTGGATTTTGTTGTTTCCCAGAATAGCAGATTTTTACTACTGGGACTGCTGCAGTAGCGAGCTCGTCCTGAACTCTTCCTGGCTGCCTGAGTAACATTCAGCGATTTTTTTTTTTTTTTTTTTTTTTTTGAAGTACTGCGGCTGCTTGGCCTGACAAGGGCAGGGACCTCGAGGGCTGCAGCAAATCTTGGTGTGTTTAAAACTCCTTTTTCCTACAGCCCTTCCTACAGTGGAGAGAACAAACCTGGATGTGTCAGATGGGTTCGAGTTCCTGGTTAGTCACTGGTGTGATGCTGCAGCAAATTCCTGTATGTTTTTGAAAATGGTTTTTCCTTTTCCCCTGAGTTGAGATTAAGCTTCTGGATGTTTAAAGGCTTTTTTTTCCCCCCGCTCCTCTGTGGTGTGGTGTACAGGGGTTGGAAATTATATGTACATTCACTGAACTCCTAACACAAATTTTCGTGAAGAATTAAAGAATCCAAGTGGTCATATTTAAACTCTGGAGATCTTTCTTATTGTGATGCAAACGTTGAGGGGGATATTTGTTACCTTAACCGTCAAGTTGTGATATACAAATGAAAAACGAACTCTTATTTTCCTTCTTATGTTTAAATTGAATGAGAAGACACGCTCCCTGCTCCTACCTTCTTCCTGCTAACTTTAGTGGAGAGAGGATTTGCTGTGAAATTGTATTTTTTCTTAGACATCTGGCTAGACGCAGATCAGTTCAGGCACTCTTTTTGAAATTCCCTTTACTCTGAGGATGGCGCAGCTGCTACAACAGTTAGAGTGCCGCGCTTTCTCATTGACGGCCACCTCGGTCTGTATTTTACAGGCTCGGGTACGCTGTTACCTCCTTGATCCCATTTGGGAGGTGAAACCCCTCCGTGCGTTGGCGTGCGTGCTTTCTCCAAGCCCTTCCTCGAGCAAAACACCCCGCTTTCCCCCTCTCCTCGCTCCCAGCTTTTCTCTCTTCTCCCTAAACTTGATGCGGGGAAGGAGCGAGGCGTGTTGATGATTTGGATTATGCAGCTAAGTGGCTGGAGCGTGGCTGGCTGTCTCCTCCCCTTCCTGAGCTTCGGCCCTAGCCAGCTCGGCTCTGGAATGACAGGCATTCCTGCGTGAAGGGAGCTGGCACGGACGCCTATTTATGAGAATCAAGTGCCCGACCATGGGGTACGGGGAGCACAGGACCTGCGCCGGACCGTCGGACACTCATGCCGTTGCCTGAGAGTTGGCAGCCGCCTCGCTCGCCGGGCTCTTTCCCAGTCCGAAGCGTGGATTTATCATTTTAAAGGACTAAAGTGCTCTCTCAGGGTAGACTTTTTTTTTTCCCTCTCTCCCCCTCCCGCCTGCTCCTGGGGAGCTGCTTAGAAAAGAATCTAATGGGGCAGCCGCACTTCTCGAGACCGGTAAATCCAGCTGCTTTTGGTGAGTAATGGAGGGCAAGGGAGACGGAGGAAACTTTGGGGCTGCGGCGGGGCAGGATTGCAGGTGAAACGGAGGAGTCGGGAGGAGTGGAATGCGGGGCTTGTGTAACCTGCGCCCGGCTTGGGAGCTGGGAAGAGAAACCAGAGAAATAACTCCATTTCCTTCCTTTTTCTTACTCATGTCACATGCACTCACAGTGTAACGTGTTCTGCTGATCTTTGGACATTCTCCAAGCTGCAGTTTTTAGGGATAGCCTCTGTCTTGCATGGCCAGGTTGAGGAGACGCAAGCTTTGCAAAGCGCTTGGACAGCGGTAAAATTCACCGGAGTGGGGTAGGAGCCATCCCCGATAGTCTGCCCGGACCAAAGCTGCCCAAAATCACCTCCTTGTGCGGGATGTCACCCAGCTTTTTGGGGCAGCTGTGGTAGTTTTGGGGGGAGAAAGGGCTTGGCAGATATCTTCCTGCTTGTTTTCTCTCTCTACTCTGCGAGGTATCTGAGTAACTGGCAGGCTGTGTAAACACAACCTTGCTTTAAGTCTTGGAAGTAGCACCACTTCCAGAGCGCGGTGCGTAGCTCAGTGGTGTTTCCAGGTCTCTGTCTTGGGTGCTGTTCCCAGCGCTGGGACTGCCGTGCCCTGACTATAAGAAGGGGACTTTACACATCTCGTTCTTCCCTTTTATCTCATCCCGACTCGCTGTCAGCTGTCTGGGCTGAGTTGCTTACTCTCATCTGTAAAGTGGAATTATCTGATTTTTAGAGAAACACTTGACATTTGCACATGGAGAGAGCACCCTGAGATACAGAGTATTTTTTTTTCGTTCTCTTTCGCTTTTACAACTTTGAACCTACCAAGTATTTTTAGGGCTTGGATTAAACCAGTGATTCTCTCTTCCCCACCCCCAGTTCACTCCAGCTTGTCTTGTTCGAGAGCCGCTAAAAATAAGTGGTATTGAGAGTGGAAGGGAGAAGTAAAACTTCAGTCTTCTTCGTAGCGTCGGTGGAGATTAACAGCAGCATCTCCTTGGGTTTATGTGCTGTTAGAAACCGACCTGTTCAGTCTTGGGCTCTTTCTTTCATCAAGCACCGGAGATGGTGGTAATTTTTAGGGGAGCGGGCTCACTTGGTGTAACGGCGTTGTCCTTTGTCGGAGACCGGAGGCCAGCAGACCCGGTGTTTCCTCAACTGGTCCTTTGCTATCTGCAGTCTCTTCTGATGGCACAGCTTGTGTAGCTCCCACTGAACAAATTGTGGACTTGAAGAGATGGTTCTCGCATTAACTTTGGCAGGATGCTGTTGAAAATAAAAGTCTAGTGAAGATTATAGTGATCAGAAACATACAAAAAACAGGGAAACTGAGGGCTGGGACTGTTTGAGGCTGTTTTGTGACCACAGTCTTTTATTGCTTTAAGGTCAGGATTCACATCTTGCCTGGACCATTCAGGAAATGCACATGAAGTTTTTAAAGCTGTTATAGGAAGCTAGAAACATTTACCTAAAGTGCTTTTTTTTGATACTTTAACCTTAACAGCATTTCCCTCAAAAGACTCTTTGTTTGCCTTTTTTTTTTTTTTTTTCCTGAGTTGTAGCTGTTTGCTTGAAAGCTTTTTTGGATTCTTAACTGCTCTGCCCGGCACAACAAAGCCAAAGAGGAGGGAGCTGAATTATTCTCCGGCCTGTGCATCAACAGTGTTTTGGCAACGGGAGGGTTTGTTGCGGTCCCACAGCGTGAGCCGGTGAGGATCCCGCGCAGGCTCGGTGTCGCGAGGCAGTCGGTCCCGCTGTAGCCTTAGGTCCAGGCTGTACGGCAAAATACGCCAAGGCTGCCAAACGTCGGGTGTCTAATGAGCAGCCACGTTCTCAGCAGAAGCTTCTTGATGCACCTTCTGGGGCTTTTGTGATAGCAGAACTTCAGGTGTGTGCGTGACTTAGGAAAATAAAGGTGATTAAGCAGAAGTGTTCCGAGTTGCTGCCGTGGCATTGAAGCACCTAATTTGTCTGAGTGCTTTTTAGCTCTCAGCTAAGCGTTTACGCTGTGTTTTGCTGGAGCGTAGTCTCGCTGCTGCGGTTCTGTCTGTCTGCGAGCCTTGGGGCTATGACTGTGAGACAGAAAAGCCCGGTGAGCTCCTCGGGAACAGAAACTCGTGGGATTTGTGGAAAATCTGTAGTAACTACTACGATAAGAGCTGGATCAGGTTCTGAGTCAAGTGGGGTTTGCAGATGGAAAGAATCTGGCTCAAGCTCATGATTTACATGCTGTGCGAGCCCTGTGTCAAAGCAAAATACTGAGGCTTTCTTGATTCCTTTGGGAGGGTGTCTCTTAATGAAGATCAAATTTAACAGATCTTACACTTCTGAAAAGGACTGGGGCGAAGAGCCTGTTGTGGTGCCGGCAGTGCTGAGACCCGTCGTCTTCTGGAGTTAGTTTGCTCCACCAGCTCTTGGATGCCTGCAGAGATATTTCGGGGAGAAAAGCCGCATGTTCTCAGTCTTTTCTGAACAACTTCAGTCTGCAGTCCTGTCCTGGGGCTCCTGACCCCTCATCCTTAAAGGATTGTGCCGTTTTCTTCATGAACACTGGAGAAATCAGTAGTTTCCCTCCCAGGCATGTAGCAATATAATACGAATTGTCAGCATCTGGGATGCAATTCTTTGATTTCTTCGTAGCCTTCAGCCTTGCTTTGTTAGGGTCTTGAACTTGAATCTTGAAGTGATTTTTTTTTTAGCTTATGTAATGGCGTGCCAGTTAAAAACAAAACAAAACTTCTCCATAGCCATGCTGGCTTTTGATGGTGTGGGGCCCGAGTTAAAACGGTTTAAAAATTCACCAGGACTAATCCTGTGATGATGTACACTAGATGCAGCCTGGGTTATTAATTTTTGTTTTTTAATCCTGTGCGTCAGAGGTGCCGCACTCTGTTGCAGGGATCTTCCCTGTGAGAGATGATCCTTTGTGAAATAAATGCGTTTTTGTTTGTTCATGTTGGTACCTGAAGTCTCTACTGTGCCTTTTTCAAGGCTGGTGGTGCATTGCTGTACAAAAGGGTATTCTGGGGCTTCATTTCTGAAGGTGGGGGTTAACTATCTGCGTTCACACGATGGCTTTTCCTCCCTCGGACCACGGTGTGACCATTAAAGCATTACATTTATACGTTGGTATTTCCTAAAGGTCAGCTAGAATGGCTGCTTGCTCTTGCGAGTGTCCCGTGTGGATGGCAATGATGTGAACACGTGTGGTATTTTTAATTGACCCCGCGGATCCTGGCTCTGCGGGTTTGAGCCATTGAGAGCAGCAGTAGAAGTGAAAGCTTTAGCGTCTTTAATAGGAATGACAGCCCCAAGCCTGACAAAAGCTTTGGGAGCGGATGACACATGCAGCACCGCAGCCACTTGCCGACTGCGTGATGAGCTCGGAGACCAACTGCGAGTCTCCGGCTTCTTCCACTGGAAATGGTTTCTCTTCTCTGGGGGGGAAAAAAACAACATTACAGCTCAACACCACCCGTGTTGTTGCACAATGGTTTGCACCTAACACAAGGTGCGGTGGGAGAAGAACGTTTTCTGTCAGCATTTTAACGGCAAGAGTTGAGTAAATGTGTGTAGCTGTCTGCAGGGGGAGGGTTTGAAGGACCAGCTGGCCAGGCGTACTGGTGGAGAACTGCATCCCTGGCTGCTTGGCACTGCTGGAGCTTTCTGCCGCCTTGTGTCTCTAGGCTGTGCCAATTTTGTGACGTTTCCCTAGACTATTTCAGTCTAAACATTTTGGGTTAACACAAAATCTGCTGTTTCAACAGCTCAAATTCACCTGCTTGTTTTGATGGAACGGGATCGGGGTGTCTTAAGTGTTTTAGAGAGAAGAGCTGAAACGGCAGTAGGCTCTGGTAGGGATGCCAGGGCATCGCTCCCTCCCCAGACCCACTGGGTCCTGGGGGTCTGTCCGAGGTCGGGTGCTCCAGGACACCTCCAGGAGAAGCACCCACGCTTGCCTAGGATGATGTGCTGAGGTTGGAGTAGATCTTTTGTTGTGGAGTTGTTCTCAGCCAGGGCTCTGGAGCAGGTCGTGGCATTAAGCATGGCGTGCTGGTGCCAGGGTGGGCTCTGCGGCGCCCTCCCTGCTTCAGGGTCACTTCTCTGAAGTGGGTGATTCATGGAGTTCTTGCAGAAAGGTTAAACAAGGTCATGCTTTGGCATGGGGACACAACAGAGACCTGCTTTATTGGTAAGCTCTTGACCTTCTAATGAGGACTCTGCTGGGTTCACCTAGGCCTGTGTGACCTCGCTTAACCTTTTTCATAGATTTGAAATGGGTTTTCCAGCCTGGCACCGCAGCGGAGGTGAGGCTGTTCTCTTGGACACGGACTTGCCGTGCAGGTAAGCAGCCTTGGTGCCAAGCAAGGGACAGGTCGGGCAAGGGCATCAGCTCCCTGATGCTTCTCACCCTTCCCTTCAAGTCCAGTTCCTCTTTTTTTTTTTTCTTTTTTTTTTCTTCCCGTTCCGTTCCCCAGGCACTGTGCTGTGGTTCCTTAGCAGTTTCCCCGTGCATGACTGGGGTAAGGAGGGATTTCTGCCTTGCCTTGCGAAGCAGCTTTGGGACCCTCCTGTACCTTGTAGAGCCGAACAAGAGGAGGCGCAGAGAATCCACCTCGCTGCTCCCTTCGAAGTGAAGGCAACTTGGGCCAGAAATGTCCTCGCTGCACCATTTCATGGAAGTTTGAGCTGGAAATGGGCTGTGAATGGAAGGGAAGGCCCTTTTGCAAGGGAGTGTGAGCGCTATCTAATGTGAACAATCACTGAACAATGAGGTTATTTAAAATACAGATCAGTAAAGCACACCTACAGCTGCAGATCCACCTACTAATTAGCACTAAATGCAATTCATAATTGCATCACAACAGGCTATTTTAAATGTCTATGTCCGTCTGGTAATTAGGGATGGTAAAAGGAAGAGTGCTGTGGAAGGGATCCAGGCACTGCAAGCCCTCCTGGGAGCAGCCTGCGCTGCAGAACTGGAGAGAACGAATCCCATTTTGTATCAGGGGGAGAAATCGCTTTCATGGCATCGGTATCACCCTGTCTTGGGATGTTCTTACCGTTTAGTAACGTGTATTGAGTTTTATTCTACACAGAGCAAAAGGGGTGGTGAAAATTATTTGGATTGTGCTTTTATGCTACAAAGGGATACATGGTTTGCCTGTCTCCCCCTCTTCCATCGCTGTTTTTAGACAAGGAACTGATTATAAAACACGAAAACCGAGTTTGTTCATGTTGGACAAGACCTGATGCACAGCACGAGCCTACAAGCAGTCGGTGGCATGGCGGATGGAGCGGCACGGCAGGGAAGCACGAACCGAGTTATTCAATATCGATGCTGAATGTCATTGTGAAACCCAGCTTTTGTGTTAACCTGCGTGATTGCAATTAGTGGCAGTGAGGCACCGGGTGTGAAACTCCACCCCGAGATGGTATTTGATTTGACAGGCAGACCTGGACTGCGGGAGCTGCTGAAAGAGCTTCATCCGCCTGGAGTAAAACTCGCACGTGGGCTCTCCCCCACCCTTCCCGCTTTCAGCTGCTCCTGCGTTGGGGGTATCGTGTGTCTCCTGCAGTTTCGGCTCATCCTTTCATGTCCACTCTTCCTCCCTGGCTGCTTGGAGGCCACTGTGGCAGGGGAATGCTTGTCACTCTCCCTCTAATTGGAAATGGAGACATCGCAGCTTGATGAGGTCTCCGGTCATTAATCCGCGGACCTGATGGTTGAGTTTTCTTTTAATAACTTATTTTGCTTAGTGCAGCACTCTGACACCTTGGGTGGCAGAGAGCACATAAGTTACATTCCTCGGAGCGATTCAGGGAAGGGGTATGTATGAAGTGAGCTTGGTACGACTGCCTTCAGCGCTGTTCCTGCTCCTGGGGAAGGTGAGGGAAATGCCTTTGCCTGGCATTTGGGATCCAAATTCAATCCACAGCTTGTGCCTGGCAAGCGCTCTTGCCTGCCTGGTAAACTTTGGGAACGCTCTATTGAACAAAGTGAATACTGCTTTTTAAAATTACATGTACAACTCCAGGGCTAATGTTCTAGTCTCTGAAGAAAGTGCCTCTAAACATCCAGACAATTTCTCTTGGGTTTCTGGGAGCTTGAAATGCCACTTTTTTTGTCCCCACTTCCTCCCTCCCACCCTCCCAGCAGAAAATCGCAGAATAGAGACGCAGAAAATCACAGATCGGTGCTGACATCTTGTATGTTACTTTCCACCCAATTTCTCTCCTGTTATGAAGCCAGATTTTTTTTTTTAAGAAGCAGTTCAGATGCTGAATTGATCTTGCTTTTTCAAATAAATGTTGGCTGGCATCAGCTTTTCTCTGGTTCTGAGTGAGCTTTCTGTTAGGTGGCTGATTTTAAAAAAAAAAAAAAAAAACAACAAAAAAAACCCAAACCAACCAAACAGAAAAACCTCATCAGCCACCACTGTGTGAAATCTGGAGTCCCTGGCTGCTCTGAGACGACTGTGGCAGGGGAATGCTTGTCACTCTCCTAATTGGAGCGAGAGGAGAGAAACCTGGACAGAGCTGGAAGGGTCATGCATTTTTAGGTAAGGTCTGAAATGGCCACAATTAGCCTTTTTCTTCCTGCTGGTTAGCACAGTGGTACTTTCTTGCCACTCCAGCCTCTCGGTAAACCGGAGTCCTGGGCTGGTTTTCCTCGTCCTCCGTCATTTGGTGAAAGATGGCACTTCTCATGTGTGATCTAGATCCTCCTGCTGAGATACCCTCCGGTTTCCCTTGTGCTGCTAGCATGGCCTCTGCTCTTCTCTTCCCTATTATACAGTGATTTTCCATTTCACTTGTGCTCAGACTGAAAGATTGGGGTCTGTCAGTCCTGCGGTGTTGCGCAGTGATGGCCTGTCCCCAGCCCAGACGGCTGCTTGGGAGCCTGGGGCTGGGGCTCCCCGTGCTTGACGCATCCTGGGGTCTGAAATCTCATGCTGGGAACCAGTACAGGGTTGCAGGTAGAGTTCCACCAAACAACTCTTTTTTTTTTTTTTTTTTTTTTTTTTTTTTTCCTGTTTGGGTTTGTTGTGGTGTTTTGTTCCCCGCCCCCCCGGTCCTGAATCTGCCCTTCCCCATGTCAGCGGGAATCCACTTTCCCACATCTGGGTCTGTATCCTTGGTGGATGTTTGTAGGATATAGCAGATACGTTATTAGCTCTTTGTCCTATGTGCAAAATGGCTTTCCCCTAAAATTCCTTTCCCAATCTCTTTGCCTCAGGAGACGGGATTTTTGGCTGAACTTTCTGCGCGGCCTACAGGGTATTGTCTTTTCTGCAGGCGCGTCATACAGACTTGTCTGAAGTTGACTAAAAGGTCTTTTGCGATCCCAGAAGGCTTGCAAACTCCATAACATTTGACTTGGAGGCTCAAAAATAAGACGCGCAAGTGCAATTTGTAACACGGCACCTCAGCCTGCGGTATGCGGTGTTTGGCAGGAGCATGTCGTAGGGCTGTAGGAAATCTCGAGGCTCTGTTCTCGACATTGCGTATTTTCACGGAGTTCTGCGACGCAGCTTGGGTGCTCCTGTCTTTTGCAGTGCTGAAGCCAAGGGATTCTCGGTCTGTAAATTAAGACCGCGAAGCGGGCCACCAGCTGGCTTCACTTAGGTTGTGTGCGCTCTGATTTTTATTTTTTTGCAGGCATTGCTAGATTCTGCTGATTGTAAGTGTTCCCTTATGTTTCATCAAATACCCAGAAAGCAGCCGCACCAGGCAAGCCAGAACTGACAGTCACCAGCTTAGCGTTTCATGCTCTGGTTCTGCGTCCCAAGTTGTTTCTTTTTGAGCTTTTTTTTTTTTGTTGTTGCAGCAAGTTGGGGGGTTTTTTTTGCCTGTCCCTTCCCGCCTCCGTGTCCTTCTTGTGTTGTTCTCCAGAGACATCGAGTACAGTAGGTGGAGCGCGGGCTTGCATTGTGTTGCTTTCCTGTGTAGTTGTTGCTCTTGGCCAGCTTTGCCGGCCTTATTTATAGAGGGAAAAATCAGAGAGGCTAAGTTCTAGCACATGCAGCTGTTGTAATGGGGCTGGTAGTTTCAGTGTGTGTAGACAGTCGTGGAAGTCGTCTCTGCAGTCTGGAAGGTATTTGTGTTCATGTAATTACTTGTGTCTAGCACCACTTGCTTCCAACTGAGGATGAGAAGCTGCAGCAAAGTGACTCGTGTTCCTGGGGCGAAGCCGCGACACTGCAAATTTAAACTAATCCCCGTTTCATGGGAAAGCCTCTTATCGGTTACCCTTTGCACTGTTAACATTGGAAACCCCACTCTCGTCTCTCCCCCAGCTAACGTGAAATGCTGACGGGTTACGTGAAGGCATGGAGTCTTGCTACCTTCTTTGCATGAAAGTGCGCCACCGTTTCCCAGTGTACAAGGGGCAGGCTGGGGGGAGATGGCAGCAGCTATCCGCAGCACAAAGGTGACTTCTTTATTGTTTTCCGTACAGCCGAAGAGGTGGATCACCCCCCAACTGATGCCAGCATGGGGGTAGACGTTTTGGAAGCGGGTGACACCACGCCTCCTACAAAGAGGAAAAGCAAGTTCTCAAGCTTTGGCAAGATCTTCAAACCCTGGAAGTGGAGGAAAAAGAAAAGCAGTGACAAATTTAAGGAGACTTCGGAAGGTAGAGTAATCGGGGCTGGGTGGGAGTCCCTTCCTCTGCTTGAGAAACCTGCCATTAGCCACCTGGCTAGTGAGAAGGGCTTGCTGTCACAAGCCTGAGTGCTGACACGTGTAAGAACCAAAATGTGACTTTGGTGATGGGCCGGCACCTGCAGTCTCTCCAGAAACACCTTGCCATGGAGCAGTAGTTTCAGACAAACAAATTCCTTTCTTGCGAGGAACCTCCCCAAGCAGCTGTGGGGAGGGAGGGTTTGCTCCACGATCACCAATCTAGTGTGAAGCGCAGGCCTGAACGTGCAGTTCCCTCCTCCCTCCTCTTAATCCACACAAAAACAGTGAAATCTGAAGCCCTTTTATTTCCTCCAGAGGATCCCTTTAAAAAAAAAAGTATCTTCTTGAACTTCTAGCTTACCCTGTTTTCTGAGTGCTTTTTTTCAATTTAATATCAGTTTTAGAACGAAAGATTTCTATGCGAAAGCCAAGAGAGGAGCTGGTAAAAAGAGGGGTTCTGTTGGAAGACCCTGAGCAGGGTGAGTCTGCAAATGAACTTCTCCTCCTCCTCCTCCTGTCTGTGTTCTGTGTAGCTGATCTTCCTCTGGCAAAACCTCACCCTTGCAACCATTTGTTTTTTTGGGAGACAAATTTGATGGCTCTTTGCTAAAGTAGTTCCTGTCTGTTTGTCTTGCCCTCTTCAATATCCTCCCTCGTCTGACTTTTGCACCTGGCAAGGAAGGCAGCCCGCTCAGTTAGGAAGATGTTGCTGAGAAGGAGCAATGCCTGTCCTAGACATCTTCCTGTCTGCTGCCAGCGGGGAGGGAAGGGGTGTTCTGTGTGTCACTTCCTATCCTGTCCTCCTTGTACGTGTCCCTCTCCGGCCACCTTGTCTTGTCCTGATAAGCTCCTCTGTCACACTTGCGCTCGCCAGCTCCAGACCGTGCTGTCACCATCGCGGGAGAGGCGCTGACCTCGGAGCTGAGGTTCGCAGGCCGTAGGCTTGGAAAAAGAAACCGATTGTTAACTTTGGAGCTGCCTGGGTAGGGGCATTTCCTCAAAGAGTTATAGGCGAGATGCTTCATGGTACGGTGTCATAGTTAGTCATGCCCTGCTGTCAAAGTTGTCTTATCTCTTCTGTCATCCCTGATGCCCCTGGGTTGGGGCCATCCTGCGAAGATAGCTCTTCAGGCAGATCACTTCACCATCTAGTCACCTGGCTACGTGTTGGGTGATGTGGCTACAAGGGGAGGGGCCAGGAACGTGTGGTGGGAGAGCAGCCCACCTGTCTGGGTGGCAGCCTGGTCTTTGGCTTAGAGCGATGTTAAAATTGCACCCCAAAAGGCGTTCTGCAGAGACAGCCTTCACCTCATGCAAATCTCAGGGTTCTTCTAAGAAAGACGCAAAGTGGAAAAGTAGAGGTGGAAAAGTGGAGGTGAAAAAGTGGTTTTCAGACCAAACCACTGAAACCAAAACTGAGAGGAAAAGTCTTAACGCAGTTGTTCGCGGCTATACTGTAATGAAAGCCATCTGCAGCTACCCAAGGGTGTAAATGGTGGGCTGGAGGAAGAGTTCACTGGGGTACAAAAGCGCATGAGCTCACAGGATGAAACTGTGGAAGAGAGATCAAAGGCTTTGGGTAACAAACTTACAAGCAGAGATGACAGAGGAGAGATCTTCCAAACTGCTAGGGTGTAACAGGAGCGTGGCGGAGGGATGGAATTATTTTCTGCTTTGAGTCATCTGATCTGGCTTAAGAACCAGAAGATGGCTATAATCTGGACAAAGTGCAAACCCAAGGTACGAGGGAGCAGTCAGTATTGTCAGGAGGGTTAGATTAGAAAGCGCATTATCTTAATCCCTTCTCTGAGTTTAAGACACTTGGGCAGTCATAAGACGGTGGTGGTAGGTTATTGTATTTGCTTGCAATTTTAAAACTTACAAGGTCAGTAAATTTCCTTAGGCAAGTTCTTAAGGGGGGAAAAAAAAGCTGGAAACCCTTTGAGAGGAGTGAGCGAGGAGGTGGGGCAGCGGTATAGCAAGGGCTTTCAAACCCGGCGCAGCCGGGAGAGGGGACCTTGCTGCTCTCTGGGCTGGTGGTCAGCAGGTTGTGCTGGGCTCACAGTAAGGAAAGACGATCGCGTTGGACTGTGACCTTGAATGAGGTCACTGGAACTGAAGTCGAGAGTAATGTGGTGTGAGGAGGCCGGCAGGAGCATTCTGTGTGTGCCAGAGAAGGGCACGCAAGGTTTGAATCATCAGGAAAGCTAGATCGTACTGTTCCTGTCTCCTGGCTGAAAACGCCAGCTAGACAGAGGCGATTGCTGCCACAGAAAGCCCCAGCTCAGCTCTTGAGTTTCAGCCCTGACTGGGGAGGAAACTCCCTCTTGTTGCTGTCTGCGCTTCCTGCGTTGCGGGGAAGGGCGGCAAAGCAAGTGAAGTGAGGCAGCGCCGTCTTCCAGCTCCTCTCAGGAACCAAGGCTATTTATTTATTTATTTATTTATTTCAGAAAAGAAAGCAGGGGGAACTTTTGGCTTCTTGGCATCTTTGCTTTCAGCTTCTGAATAACACCAGGTTAGGGAAGGGGAGGGTAGTACCTTGGCGGGGGGTGGGGAGAAGAGAGGTAAAGGCGGCAGTGGAATAAAGAATAAATCAACAAAAATCAGAGCAACAGAGCATGGTGGGGTCTAACGCCTGGGGGGCCCATGCTGCCATACACTGCAACTGCTTGAGAGATGGTAGCCTGGAAATGCTAAGGATTTTTTAATCAAATTGAGGACGTATCTACTGAAGTTTTCTTGAGTCGGAAAGCAGTCAAAATGGGCCCCTTTAGAGTGGATGCTAACTCTGATTTGGGGAATAGTGTTATGAAGAGTTTGTTCTGTCGGGGCGATTAGAGGCAGAGAGTGGTTGAGTATTTCCTCATTGTGACTAGGGCTTTAAGTGCTCTCAAAAGCATGGGCTGAGAAGAGGATAGTGGTTTTTCCCAAAAAGAGATCTTCAAACATTTGGGAAACTCCACCTGTAAAAGTAGAAATAGTCAAGATGAGCTACATCAGATTCTGGAGATGTATCACTACCTCTGATTAAAACAAAGGTAAAGAAGTGAGGAAATATACCTTTGCTGTGGGATGTTTTGATTAGAGCAGTGATTTTTGTGCCAAATTCAGGGTAGAAACAGAAAGAAAATAGAGGTGCTTAAACTAATGTTAAGACTTTACCAAAACCTAATAGTGCACATCCAGTAGATTACTTGGCCAGTGTTGGAATTTGTATCGCAGCAGAGAATTTGGGAATACTCCGTAATGGTGGGTAGATACAGAAACTGCTAGAGGCTTTTAACTGCGATGGCAGCTTCCTTGGGCTGTGGCACAGCGTTGGGCATACTCCTTTTCAACGCAGTAGCATTCTTTCTAAACAAGGTGGTAGATTGAGGCTGCTGAAGAAGAAAAGCACTTGATGGGATACGGGGCTGTACTGTTTTGCTTGTTGCTAATGAAATCAAGGGCTCTCAGCTTCAGCTAGCTGGTGTTGCTGTGCTCTCCTCTGCAGAAGGTAGACTGAAGACCAGCTGTTTCGGAAGCCAGAGAGAAGCTGATGCGGATCGATGGCAGTTCGATCAGCTCAGCCGTGTCTCCTCCGTCTCCTGCTTTCTGAGTGTTTTCTGTTTGCTTCCTTCCCCTCCCGTCCCCTTGCAGATGCTGAAGAACCAGACAAGCTCAACCCGCCCGCACTGAAGAATGGCCACACAGTCCCGATCGGTGGTCCTGGGGTTTGTAACCTGGCCAACCAGGAGGAAGAGGCCACAAAGCCATCCAGCCTTAGGAAGATTGTTCCAGCTGAGGAACCAAAGAAAAGGCAGGGTAAGAAACCAGATGTGTACAAAATTGGTTGCTTCACGTTCTCCCAGGACCAGTTTTGGATTCTCTTCTGATTCTTCCCACCCCATTCTGGGTCTCCCAGTCTCTTAAACTGAGGTGTCTCACTTTTCAGGCTCATCCAGCAGCCACTCTGGGCCTGAACCGGAACCACCTCAGGAGCCACATGTTCCCAGACAGCCTCTGCTTCCTCCAAAAAGACCTCCCTCCACTTCTCAGGAGGCAAACGAAGCACAGGCAAAGGATCCAACGCCTGTCAGCAGCGCTGCAAAAACTGCACCCTCCACCACAGCCCCTGTTGTGGCAAAGACAGTCAATTCCACAGCTGCCCCTTCCCCAGCCCCCAGGACTCTGCCCCCAGCTCTTGCCAGTGCCAACACTACTGCTCCCACGAGTACAACCAGTACAGCTCCTGCCAAACAGCCGCCCGTCCCTCCTCCCAAACCTGTCAACAGAAATAGCAACTCAGTAATAGGTAAGTGCCTCCGTAAGCTGGTTTTTGTACCCTGGGTACCGTTCATAAGGGACAACTTTTAGTATGATGTAGCACATGTTGTATAATGGATGTGTGACCACCTTCCCTGAATACAGTCCAGTTTGGACTCAGAAGATCTGCCAGGGCACACGTGTGCTGAGAACAGTGTAATTACTGGAGTCTTCTGCCGTAAGCCATCCAATCTGTCAGACGTGCGTGTTTCCAACAGCTACCTGCAGGAGGGAATCTCTGCCTGCTTTTGGCAGGAGGCGGGATGGCGCAAGGAAGAGGGGATGGCATTTCTCTGTCAGCCATAAGACAGCGCCTTTGAATGCTGATGATTCACGGAGGGATGGGTTTCGGCTGTGGGCAGCCAGGATTGGTGGATGGTGTATGAGATTTTTTTTTTTTTTTTTGCTTTGCAAGACTATGGTCAGTGAGAATTGATACTTTGAGCTGGTCTTTGAAAAAAGCAAAACCAAAAAATCCACATCACACCAAACAAGGTCCGTTATGGCTGTCGTTGTTGGGCCATGTGGTTTCCACTTTGGGCAGAAGCGCCAGCAGCTGGCAGGGGTAATTCAGACTTCTCTGGCTATACTCAGGCACCTTCCCTAAGGTCTGTGGCCAGCGCATTGCCATATTAGTCTTGTCCTGAAGTCTTGTCCCATGGATAAATCAGCTCAACTGTAATTTGAGCTGAGTCTTCCCACTTAAGGAATTAAAGGTCTTTATCTCTGTAACTTTTTTAAGCAGAAGGTCTGCGGAGCGTTTCTTAAAGCTGAATGAGTCCTTACTCTCTTTAGAGGTCTTAAAGATGCAACACTGCTGGAGTAAATGAGATGACTTCCATCCAGTCGATGGCCTGTTGATATTTCACAGACCGCCTGCTAATCTTTGCGCTGGATTAGCAGAGGCTAGTACAGATCAGGAGGGAGGTTCCTGGGAAGATGAATCCGACAGGTCTGCGCTGTTATCGCAGAAACTGGAGGCGTTACCCAGGTGTGGTTTGGGAGGCAGTGGCAGGAGCTTAGATCGGGTGCAGGTTACCATCTGAAGGAGCCTGGGCCGCTGCTTTCAGTACAAACTGCATCTCTTGTTCTGCTTGGGGCTTCTCCTTGCTCTAGCAGGTTTTGCAAGCGACCTTGATAAGGTATTAAACACTCCTGTATGCCAGACCAGCTTGATTAGTCTGACCATGCCTGAGCACTCGATGAAATACTTTCTTGTTTTCCTTAAGCTGCTTGCACACATCACAGATGGTATTTGAAATGCCCCAGCGCTAATTGCAGGAGGTACTTGCGGAACAAAAAATGTGGCTGAAGACAACACTCTATCAAATCTATGTTGAGACCCAGCCTGTCGGGCGACACCATGGGGCCGGGCTCGGCGCACCTGCGGCTGCGGGGGTGTGGAGGGGAGGAGAGGAGAGCAGCCAGCCCCTCTTTTGTCTCCTGGTTGAGAGGCTTTGCAGCTCTGCAGTGCCCTGCATCCAGCACAACGGAGCTGTAACTGCAGCACGCGTGCAGGCGTTGCTGTGCCAGCCTTGTTTTGTTGCTGTGGATCAACAGCAGCAGCGGAATTGGCTTGGCGAGCTCTCCACAGGTCTTTGATGCATGCGCTGACTCGGGCATGTGTTAGTTCTTGTGCTGCTGCTGCTATTATAACCTAAGGCAAGGGAGGACTCAATGTGCAGATCGCCCCTTTGTTCTGTCGTGAAGATGTTCCCTTGTGTTCATTCTCTGAGCAGTTCTGGTGTCTGATGCAGTAGCTGAAAATAAGGCTCAGGAATCACTTACTTTTGGGGAGTGGGAATTTAATCAGCATCAGATTGAAACGCTTTTGGGGACTGGGAATTTAATTGGCGTCAGCTTGAAAAAAAAAAAAAAAAACCAAAACCAAGCAGTGCAAATGGTGCTCGGTGCCGCTGCTGGGTTTCAGGAGCCACAGTTGCTGCAGCCTGTGCTAGAGCACCGGATCCGGCCGCAGTGGCATGTCACAAGGGGCTGTGCCTGCGTTTATCGCACTGAAGGGAGACAGGCTGGCTCAGGAGGATGCTCTGAGCGGCGCCCAGTCCTCCTCCTCTGTCTCCTCTCCCTTCTGCCAGCTACTCGGTCCCTTTCAAAATCTGCCTGTCCTTACTCGCGCCTGGTCCTGCCAGGCTTTGGGCGCTGCTGAGGAGATACTGGAATACCTCTGGGCTGAAGTTGATGGGAGCTGAGGGCACTCGGTGTTTCGCACAATCTGGCCCTTAATCTACAAAGGGAAAGTCTGAAAATGCTAAACATCCCAGAAATGTGCCCACCTCTCTCCAGTTATGCCGCTTTATCTCGGTGAAACACTCCCCGCTTGCAGCACCCTCTTGTGGTGTTTGGTGCTGCGGATTCCTCCCAGACCCGTCCTGGGGCCACCGCTGTGTGACCATCACCCGCTCCAGCTGAAACGTACAGGAAACCTGATCCTCTTCAGGCAGGTGGGCAAAACCTTTCCAAGCCCTACAAGCCATTGCTACATGAATGTTAAAGGCTACAAACTGCTAAAGCAAGAGCAGTCTTCACTGGTGCAACTTCTTCCCTAGGAACCAAAGGGTGTTTGAGGAACCTGAGACCTGCCTGCCGCAGGCATTTTCTGTGATACGACATGTTTTCTATTTCTCCCTCTCTCCTCCACCGCACAGCAGACAAACTCTGTGTAGACTCAAGGCTCTTAAATATTTTTGGAAGTTTTCTAGTTATTTTATAGTAGCAGAGACGTTTATATGGGGCTTGAGGAACAGAGCGCAGAAGGAGTACAGCAGAACCTCATCCGCAAACAGGCAGGAGCTGCTGGCAGCAAGGTGTTCTTAGGCTGGGTCTGGCAGGTGAATGGAAAGGGAGAGAGCACGTTGCTGCTTGCACTTCTGACTTTTGCCTTCGAGAGCGACTTCCCAAAAGGTTTTTTTAATGTGCAAGGGAGTTGTTAACACAACTGGAGTCTGAGGTGTCCTGGATGTCTCAAATTCCTTTGCAAACCGATGCTGTAAATATAGCCATAAAGTGCCCTACATACCTGCATTCCTTGGCTGAGGCAGTGCGCTGGTCGGGGTGAGCTCCATCTGCCGTCACTTGAGGGCTGCTGCTCTTTCTCTCTCTCCAAAGCAGCAGGATGCACGGACCTCTCCCAGCCTGCTTCTTCATGGCTGCTCTCCCAAGTTTTACCTTTGCTGCCGGAAGGACAAACTAGAGGCTTGCAACCTGGTTATTTCTGGCACCGTGTTCTAGCAGAAAAGCAGCAGAGATCGCTTGGTCCAAAGCTCTGAGTGCTTTGCCATGCTTATTCCGCACTGGTGAAGGATATCTGGAAAATGCCCTGTTAAATATAGTGGCTTTTATGATGTTGTGGTTTTGTTTTTTTTTTTTTAATGTTCAGCTGAACTTTCTCAAGCAATGAACAGTGGTACAGGCTTGTCCAAGCCTTCCCCTCCTCTCCCACCGAAGAGAGGCATCCTGCCTAACAACACATCAGAGGTAGCTACCACTTCCAAGCCCCCGAATGACAGGACAGTGACAGCTAACCGCCCTGCACCAGTACCGATGCACATGACCTCTGCTTACCCACCACCCTCGCCTTCGCCGCCGCTGCCCACGCACATACCCCCGGAGCCTCCACGTACGCCCTTGCCTGCCTCCACCCCTGTCTTGGACCCTCCACGCTCCCTGGACCTACCCAAAGAGACAACAACGACTCCTCTTCCTCCTCCTGAAGACTTCAGGTCCCTGGAAACGTCGAAGAGGATGGCAGAGCAAGGGTTCGTCGAACCTCACGTGCTGCCTCGCCTGCCCCAAATCCCGTTGCACATCCGTATTCAGCAGGCTCTGGCGAGTCCTCTGCCTGCCACCCCTCCTGCCGAGGGGTCGCACAGGGCTCACTCGCTGCTCTTTGAGAATGATGGCTTTGGAGAAGACAGTGGCACCCTGGGCAGGACGAGGTCCCTGCCTGTCACCATTGAGATGCTGAAAGTGTGAGTACCTCCTGTGCATTTGTGTAGCAAACACCTAACAGTGGTGTGGGTCACACTGGGCTCTAAAATGTTGGTGTCATATTCCCTGCTTCTGGCCACAAAGCTGTGATGGTGACGAGGGCTGTGGGCAGGGCTGGCTTCTTTGCTGGTTTTTGCAACAGCCTAGAAACCACTTTGCCTGTTGGCTGAATCTGTGTTTCAGGCTCTTAGGGGGCCAGTGCACGATTCCCCATGAAATTAAACCTGGTTCTGGGATTTTATTGCTCACAAAGGGAAATGGGTTCCAGACTACAAACACAGGCTGATGCCAGGAATCCAGGCCTGTCTTTAATTGCACCAAGACAAAACAAGGTCCTGGATTTCATCCATTTGTGGCCTTCCTTAGCCTTTCATTTTGCAAAACAGAAGTGGGAAAAGGACTGTCTTGTATTATAACAGAGTTGAACCTGTAAATCCCAGACTAGGGAGGGGGAGAGGGCTGTTTGGTTCTGCAAAGAACCTGCCTCTGGCATTTCCTCTGCCAGAGCTCCCCTGTGCTTTGGAGAGAGGGGACGGTGCAGGATCGTGAAGCTGCTCTTGCATCTCTGGTTCCTGGGCTCCCCACAGACTTGCATTCTATGAGCTGAGGAGAGATAATACGGTGTTGGTCTCAGGGGTATTCCCCAGGACACTGTGGCATGTGTTAAGAGATGTAATAGTGTGCTTCTCGTTAGTCCAGACGATGAGGAAGAGGAAGAAGATGACCAGGAAGAAGAGCAGAATTCGGGCCCTCGTGTGTATATTGGAGATGTCACAGTCATCCCAAAACTGGTGCCCCAGGTCCTGCCAGAGGAGCAGGAAGGAGAGGAAGGGATGAGCGACTCTGACTCGGAGGGACCCATCCTGTACAAAGATGATGAGGATGAGGAAGAAGATGAAAGCCATAACAGTAAGGCTTTGACATTGCAGCTGGCTGCTTTTTTTTTTTTCTCTGCTGAACTTGTGCCTGGCTGTATTGAGATCTGGATCAAAGAGCTAGTTCACACAGTGCTTCAAAGCAGCTGGTTCTTGGTTTCATGATGTACCACATGTCCTCTCCCTCGCTTTTTCAAAGGCTCTCCAGCCAAACCTGTATGCTCACCTGCTGAGATGCATCCACTCCAGTTGCAGATGGCTCCTGCAATAGCTTGTGCTGTCCCAGCCCTTCAGGTTGGGATAGCATTAGGTGAGCATGTGGGCATCACGCAGAAATGCTGGCTGTTGCCGTCGTGACTGGCTCTGGCTAGCTAGGGAGCTGTAGTGCAGAGCTGGGAAAGCAAGCCCCAGGGGAGAGCACAACTGCCAGGGGCACGTGGCCGATATCGCTGTGCTCAGGGCACCGCCGTCTTCAGTCGCATCCCATTTCTCTTCCTCCCCGCAGGCACGCTGGCTAACAAAGTGAAGAGGAAAGACACGCTAGCTATAAAGCTGGGGAACGCAACCACGCCACAGGAGGAGAAGATTGTCTTCCCTCGGAAGAGCAAGGAGGAGTGGAACGAAATTCGGCACCAGATTGGGACGACGCTGATCAGGTACAAGGAATGGAGGAGGGTGTTACGTTTGAGCCCTTGGCGTGGCGTGTGAGGGGTGGGATTGGACAAAGCTGCTGCCTCATCTAAGCAGCCTGTGCTGGAATGCGATGGGTGCTTGGGCACTGCTGCTGGATCGGGGCTAGGAGGCTAAGTGTTGCTTTTCCCCCTCGGTTATAAAAGTTGGAAGTTCTTCCTTGGAGTTGAGCAATATCCCCTGACAGGCCCCTGTTTCCAGATGTTAAATGGACTGGGTGGGGAAAATCTCAAGGATTACTGGAATGTTCCCACTGTAAAATATGGACGGTGTATAAAGATGTGGACAGATGCAGCCTGGGTGCTGATGTGTTAGGGGGTGGATTAAGCTGGGGCTGCTGATAGTCCAGGCTCTGCCATTCCTGGAGTTCCCTGCGAAGGTGCCTCTGAGCTTTTGAGAGGCCGTGGCGCTTTCCAACCCTGTGCCTGTGGGTGACCAGCTGTTTGAGCGGAGGAGAGTGCAAAAAGGGGCAGCAGTCTCCGCTGGTGAGTGAGGGGTGTTGAGGAGGCTTCCCAGTGCACTGAAACCAGGCAGCCGTATTCTTTGTCCCCCGCTGATAAAACGTTACGCCTTTTCTTCAGGCGACTGAGTCAGAGACCGACAGCAGAAGAACTGGAGCAGAGGAACATACTTCAGCGTGAGTAGTGCTTCTCTAGTGGGCCTAAGTAATAAAATAAGTTTGCCTTTTAACATCTTAGTCCAGGTGTACCTGGAATCTGCTTGAAATGTAGGGATGGGAGGAGTCTGCTTTGGTTGTATCATGGTAGTGAAGCAGTTCCATTATTTTTTCCCAGTACTTCGTTACCATCAGAAACCAGCTCTGGATAAAACCAAGCAATACAGCTCAAAGCATCCTATTCTAGAAAGGCCACCCATCCCCTGCCTGACACCTCAGGGGAAAGTATGTGAACTGGTTACAACTCTGATATTAAAAGCAAGGACCGTTAAAGCTCTTTTTTGTTTGGGCTGGACTTTTGTTTGTGGGCCAGACGTTACAGCATTGTCTTGCATGATCTGAAAAGCAGCAGTTCGTTGCTCAGTCAATGGTGTTTCTCTTGGCCATACCTTGCTCTGCAAAAGTTTTAAATAAACATCTTGAGGAAAGGGAAATACCAGTTCAGGAAGTTTCCATTTAGAATATTTATCTGCCCTGCTATTCTCTTTAAACTATTAGTATAATAGCTTTGGGGAGGAGCGATCTGCCGAGTGGCTTGGATGTATTTCGACAATATGGCCATTAATCTTTAACATAGCCAGGGCTGGAGGGAATGACTCATTCCTGCTGTGCAAAGGCCCACATTGCCACTGCCAGCCGGGGGGTGCTCGGTGAGTCAGGGCATTGAGTTGGACCACGCTCTCTGCCTGTAATAAGTGCAGACACGCCACAATGAGCTTTCAGATATGTAGATAATCTGATACAGCTCGATACTCTCCTGCGTTCGAGTCCAGAAAGCGCTTTTCAAAGCCTGTGATGCTTACAGGAAAAATGTCTTTCTTCTTTTCCCTTGGCAGCGAAAAATGAAGCTGACCGTCAAGCTGAGAAGCGAGAGATCAAACGCAGGCTCACCAGAAAGGTACTGCTGGCCTCCGTGCTGTGATGGCCATCTGGCAGAGCTGGCGGGGATGGTGGTGGCTATGAGCACATCGTAGGTACCTTGCTGTGGGTGAAGTCACGGGGCTATTGTGTAAGTGTCCCCAGTGCCCTCTGACTGCAGTGACTTTGGAACGTGGACTGTCACCAACGGTGAGCCGTTGGCACTGCAGCCACGTTTGTCGGTGATAGATCTGAGCTGGCATCAAGCGTAACAAGCTAGATGAGAACTAAATTTGGCATCTGGCACTTGAAAGGTTTGCTGGTGCTGGTCCGGCTGTTGTAACACAGCACTTCAGTGGCCACCACTCTCACACCAGGCTCCCCAAAATCTGTTTCTAAAGTAACAGCAGTGTGGGAGAGGCTGAGCAGAGCAACAGCTGCTTTTAGCTATCACGTCCAAGTTACTTGTGGTTGTTCATCGTGGCTGGGAAAAGCTTCCCAAGGGCCTGTGAGTGTTGCCATTGCTGAAGCGGGGAACGGGCTTGCTTGGTTTAGGGGTGTCATGCAAGGCTCACTCTTCTGATGGCTGTTACTAAACACCTCGGTATCTTCCTTCTCCTTGGCCATGTGGCCTCGGTTCTGCCCTAGCCTGGCCTCGTGATCCAAAGGAAACGACGCTGTCTGTAAGAGGGTTTGCTTTATTCCCTTGCAGGCTGTGAGCAGGACCTAGTAGTGTCTCTGGTTCAGGCCCAGTGAGGGAACTGGTTTTAGTTTTGCTCGGGATGGTTAGTCCTGCGCTGCTTTGTGGACAAGGCACAAACTAACTTTCTTTGTTCTTGCTGGTGTTCAGCTTAGCCAAAGGCCTACAGTGGCGGAGCTGCAGGCCAGGAAGATCCTGAGGTTTAACGAATACGTGGAAGTAACAGATGCTCAAGACTATGACCGGCGAGCGGATAAGCCGTGGACGAAGCTAACACCAGCTGACAAGGTAACAGGGAGTGCCCTGTCCCCAGGTGCGGGGAGAGCAGCTAGGTTGGGGTGTCCCATGCAAAAGGGTGTGAGCCGAGATTTGCTCTGTTCCTTTTGCTTCATTTCTTCATCTTCCCCTCTGCCACCCACCAAGCACCATCAGTGTCCCTTCACCCCCCTGTGCTGTACCCGGCCCTGCCTGCTGCCCCCTCTGTAGTGATGTGGAGCCCAAGCGGGCACGGTCCGTATGGCGGCGTGCCCTCTGCCTCAGCTCCTGCGTGATACCAGAGGGTGCCCAGTGCAGGGCGTTCGTTGGTCAGGAGTGCTGTTCCTCGCAGGCTGAGGCAGGCCCAGGCGAGAAGATGGCAGGGAAGCAAACTGGTTTTGTCTTCCCTGACCGCTTGTGGGGACGGCCCAGCCCTCAGCGGGGAGGAAGCGGGGCAGACTGAACTCAGCCGAGTGTGAACGGACTGCGAAAGCTGGGGTGGCTGCTGCAGTCTGGGCTCCGACCTTCACCAGAGGGGCTGTGGGACTCAGCCCTGCATATCAAAACTCTCTTCACCGCTGAAAGGTGGTACAGATCAGCCCTGAGCAGGGCTGTTGGAGGTACAGCACCTTCTTGCCGTGTCTGAGCTCACTTGAGTTGGGCGAGAGGGTAATTAATATATTTGTCTTAGCAGGAGATAAAAAAAGACCTCTCTCCCTTTGTGTAGGCTGCCATCCGGAAGGAGCTGAATGAGTTTAAGAGCTGTGAAATGGAAGTCCACGAGGACAGCAAGCAGTTCACGAGGTGAGTGAGAACACGTTACTCCCTTGGTTTCGATCTTGTTGGGAGAGCTGCGCTGCAGGCATAGTGCTGAGAGGCAAAATGTTAAAAACTTTAAAAAAACAAACAAACAAACAAAAAAAAACCAACCTGTGCAGCAGTTGTGGATTGAATGTCCCTTCCTGCCTTGGGCGGGGGGGGGTGACAGGTGGAGTACCAGACATGAAGTGGGTTGTTCTTCCTTTAAACTGGGGCTTTGATCCTGGAAACTCAAAGTGCCCAGTGGCTGATCTGAGGTGTATCTGAAACCAGTGCGACCTTGCAGCTGGAGTGTGCTTTTCTGGGGCTAGAGACATGCGCAGCAGGAGCCACAGCCACAAAACCCCTTGGTAGTTAGCTCAGATGTTATCTGTGAAGTAATCTGTGGATCCCAAGTGATTATTTCTCCCTGCAACAGTTGCTCTCTGTGGCTGAGTGTTTGCAGAGCAGAAGAGCTTTCTAAGGCAGAGGTGAAATTGTTTGGCATTGAACTCTCAGCCCTCAGTGTTAGAGATAACGCAGTTTACTCTTTTTGGCCATCTGTAGCGCCTCAGTAACCATTTAACCCGAGTCCCAAGGGTGACGCTTGCTTTTTTTTCCACTTGGCTTTTTTAGGTACCATCGACCATAATCTTCCAAGAAGGGAGCAAGAGACCCAAGAGGACTGGAAGTTCTCTGCATCCCTCTCCTAGGCAATACAGAGAGGGTGGAACCTCGGCTCTTCCAAGGTTTGCCTTCAAAACATATCCAGAAAAGGGCTTTCGGCCAGAGAAGGGGAATCCTGTCTGAATGTAGCATTTCACTGGAACAAACACGTCTCGAGTGCCATCAGGCTGGAACTGAACACTATACCTCGCACGGCTCAGCAATACGTCTCTGCTCCGGCGCCAGCGTCCCTGCCAGGAGACCATGCACGTGTGAACCAAGGGTTCCGTTCCCCGGCTCCCTTTCCCAGCCGGGACAGGTCCAGTTCTCAGCTGTACATACTCCTTTTGGGGGATGCAACTCCTTCGTTTCCTCCTCCTTTACCTAGAGGAGGGGGGGGTAAAAAAAAACAAACAAAAAAACAACAAAAAAAAACAAAACAAAAAAAACACCAACCAAGGCAGCTCTAGTGTTGGAAAGCTGAGGAATGGCGAGTGGATGTGCTTGGAAGCACGTGTGTATATTAGCTGTGTACAGAGAACCCTGCGCAGACGCTGACCTGGCAGACAACTGACATGCGACTCGTAATTTTTTTGGTTTTGCTTGCGGCTCTGTCATGTCCTTAATGTCCTTGAATCACTACTGACCAACGGTTTGTTGTCCTGGAAGGGAATTGTATAGATATTAACATATGCTGCATCTTTTTGTAAAAAAAAAAAATTTTAAAAAAAAAAAAAAGACAGAGGAAAAAAACAGAACTTAAATGTTATAAAACATTCCCTCACCATTCTGTCACACTTGCTGTGATGTTAACAGAGCTCGTCTCGGGATATCTAGGCTTGTTTAACAGAACCAGGAAAAGACTGTTGCCTTTTTAAAACTTTTTAATTTGGGGAAGCTGTGAGAGTAGTCAATTCTTTTTATTGTGGCTTCCTCTCAGATGTTTTTTACTCTCCCAAATGGGGGTGAAACTTGCCTTTTCTCATTTTTACAGCGAAACATACTGGAAACTTGATAATTTCACTGTGTGGGTGGAAGGGAGGGGAAGAAGGGGGTTTAAAAAGTGACCTTAAAAGATATTCTTTCTCTTCTGAGGATGGTCTCATATTGGTTCTTCCTAAACGTGGTGTTTTTATTAAAGAATTCTGTTATTGGCCACTACTGTATCATGCACAGACGTAACCCCTCTGTGAGATGCCACTTCACCTGAAGAAGGGAGGACAACGGAGGCGTGTGGGAATGGAGAGGACTTGCCTTGTTCACAAACCTGTCTCCTTCCTCGCTCGGGATGGGCCTGGCTGTGCCACCAGTCCCCCCAGGCCGTGCCAACACCAGGCGGACGGGGTCCCCCCCGGGGCCTGCCCTCGCCCCGCTGCCATGGCCAGCCCTGGAGATGGCGGCGGGTCTCCCCTCACAGCTTCCCCTTGTACAGCCTGTAGACTAAATGATTGCATTGTATATCAGTCTCCTCATCAACAGATTTTAATTATTGAATAAAAGTATTTTAGGATTTTTTTTTAAAAAAAGCCAACAGCCCTGCTTGCGTGGTCGTGTTTTTAAAGGCATTTAACAGAAGGATTTGGGGGGGGGGGGGGGGAGGGGGAGGCCTCAGCGACGGCGCGCGCCTTTCCCGCCCTTCCTACCGCGCGCGCGCCAACTCCGCCACCCCCCGGGGACTACAATGCGCAGGCGCCCCTTAGCCCCGCCCCTTTCTCACTGCGCATGCTCCCTTAGCCCCGCCCCCGCCCGCTCTATAAATACCGCGACGCGCGAGAGCTCGGTCTCTTTTTCCGCGGGCGGCGGTGGCGGCTTCAGGTGGGTGCGAAGGGGGCGCCGGGGCTGAGGCCTTCGCGTTTTCCTTCGTCTGCTCCTTTTCCCCTGCTTGCTGGCGTGGGGTCCCCACACCCCGAGGCCGGCTGTGGGGACACCGCGTCCCTCTTTCCGCGCTACTGATCGTCGCTGCTGAGGGGGCGAGTGGGGGGTTTGGTGGTGGGTGAAGGGGGCTACGGCGGTTTAAAACCTCGACCCAACGTGGATATCCGGAGAAGTCGCTCTCTCTCGGCTCTGTCCGTGTGGCGCAGGGGAGCGTAGGCCTTCGGGCCCATGACGTATAGTCCCGTTCCACGACGTTGGAGAGCAAGCCGGGCCTCGGGCCTGCAGCCTGCATATTCCTACTGCTTCCCCGAGCCCTCGGGCCCTGACGGGGGAGACAAACCATGCAGGAAACAGCTCTGCCACCCAAAATGGCTTCGGGGGCGGGGGGACATGGGGAGACATGTGTCGCTCTGCACGGGGCGGGGGGGGGATTAGAGGAGAAATTCCCGGCAATTGCTTAAAATCCTGTTTTTCTTTGTATTTCCAGTTCTCAACTTGAGAAGTTTGAAGTGAGTGGAGCACTGATTTGGAAGGTGAGTAATATTGTACTGATCGTGTCATATTCTTAGCTGTGCTTTTAAGGTTCTGCTTAAATAATGATGCGTTTCTCTTCGGTTTATGCTTCAATAAAGCTTGAAGTATTTCTAAGTGGTTTACGGAAACTGAATTAGATCGGATTTAAGTAATTGTGTAGCGATGCAGACTTCGTAAGTGTTGTTCAACAGCGAAAGCTTACCTTAGATGTTCCCTAGCTTTTAAGATATTTTTGGGCTCTGGATGGAGGGGGGAAAGAAAGCGGATTCCTGAATTCTCTTAAAGGGGGAGGAAATCCTTAGTAAAGCGGAGGTGAATGATATTTGTTTGATTAGTTTTGAGGCCTAATTTGTGCGATTCGTTAACTGGGGAAAGAGCAGAAACAAAGATAGTAGAAAGTCACGGAGGCTTAGACCCCTGTAATTACCCGTTCTTGTGTGTTAATGGGTCCCAGCAGACTTTCACCCCTTGTAAAGAGGAATGTATCATTAATACCGAGCACTGGGGTGATTTTGGGGGAAAGCACGTGGTAGGCAGGTGTCACACTTGCTCTAGAACTGGGAGCATGTGGCTGGACTTTACCTCATCGCGTACCTAATAACGTTATGTGCTTCTTGACAAGTAGTAAGCTTTCTTTATTTTATTTTTTTCTAAATTGTTGCAGATACTGATGAGTGTTTGTGATGAGATGCTAACAACTGAAGAGAATCGATGTGTCTAGTGGGAGAGGGTGAGTATATGGAGACTACCGGCCCAAATAATAAATAGAGGTGATAACTAAGGGTCAGTTCATGTGTTATGCGTAGTCAAAATGTAGCCACAGAGATCTGAAACGGCTGGAAGCAGGAGAAGATCCCTGTGTATCAGAAGAAAAGGCTCGGTTGCATGATGGGTTGTGTTGCTGCTGAATTTTGTGGTACAATGCAGCAGGGCCTGGGGTGAGCTACACACGAGAGAAGCAGACAGAGCCATGGGGCTGTGATGACTTTAAGATGTAGATGCCCGAAAGGCACCGCAGAGTCACGGGCAGGACTCGAGTGGCCTGGCCCACCAGGAAGGAGCTGCCTTTGGGGTGCTCTCAAAGAGTGGGAGCCCGGGGTGAAAGAAGAGTGTAAGAAAAAGAAGCCATGTGTGGACTCAGACTTGCCGCCCGCTGGGCTGCAGACTCGCATCCCCCCAGCAGTGGGGCCACCCTTGATGCCAGCTGCCGGGGAAGACATGAATTGGCCTGATGCGATCGCCTGATGGCGAGGATGTTCCAGGGGAAACTTAATACCGGGGGTTGTTCATAGGATGTGGGCGAGAGCAGGAATTTGTACATCTGTGTTACCTCAAATAATGCCTTTAAGTATTGACTGATTGTAAACCTATAGCTGCAGTAGAGAACTAAATAAACTTTACTTCTTTTTGGCTTGGTGTGTGTTTCTTTGTGAGTGATTTGCTTGGTTAGTCACGGAATGTGAAAGAAATCTCAGGTACTCCTGTAGGTGCCTCTCACTTAGTCAGAAGTGGGATTCCCACTATTCCCACATAACCAAAGAAGGTTAATTGTCTGTCCTCTTAGGAATGTGGTGGTGAGAGGTGCAGAAGCCCACTTTGTACTCGTGGTAATAGCTGCTTGGGCTGGATTAGGAGGAGGTGATGCCTTTGGTGTAGTTTTGGATCATCTCCTGGCTGATGAACCTTTATGTTGGCCATTGTGGGCTAAACCCGGAGCAGTTAATGTGGTCTGTACCCCGGATTTGCTGGGGGGGGCGCTGCTCCTCTGCAAAAGAACAATGCTGGTGGCGTCAGCAGCCTTCTGAGAAGGTTCTGCTTAAATAAAGGGTTAAAACACCCGTTAATGGGTTACTTTCTGCCAGCCCCCAGCAGTTGGCTGGATATTGTTCAGCCTGGAGAAGAGAAGGCTCTGGGGAGACCTTCCAGCCCCTTCCA
Organism: Chroicocephalus ridibundus; assembly: GCF_963924245.1. Taxonomy (NCBI): domain Eukaryota; kingdom Metazoa; phylum Chordata; class Aves; order Charadriiformes; family Laridae; genus Chroicocephalus; species Chroicocephalus ridibundus. The sequence goes on from NC_086302.1 coordinate 5,544,731, forward strand.
GTCCCTAAAGGGGCTCCAGGAAAGCTGGGGAGGGACTCTGGATCGGGGATGGGAGCAGCAGGGCAAAGGGGAAGGGTTTTATGCTGAAAGAGGGGAGATTTAGATGAGATCTTGGGAAGAAATTCTTGGCTGTGAGGGGAGTGAGCCCCTGGCCCAGGTTGCCCAGAGAAGCTGTGGCTGCCCCATCCCTGGAGGGGTTCAAGGCCAGGTTGGCCGGGGCTTGGAGCAACCTGGGCTGGTGGGAGGTGTCCCTGCCCAGGGCAGGGGGGTGGCACTGGATGGGCTTTAAGGTCCCTTCCATCCCAGACCGTTCTGTGATCCTAGGATATCCTGAATACCAAAGGGAAGGGGTCCGTTAATGAAGGTGTATGTTCATGCCCAGATTGTTCCTGATCCGCGTGCTAGAGTTGTGACCCTCTGGGCGTGTTTCCTGGACACCTGGGCCACTGGCTACAGGAGCAGGAGAATAAAAGAGCATTTTCCAGTTAAAACGGTGGGTTGATGGTGGAGTGGTGTGTAGCAGATGAGGATGGAGGGCCACAATGGGGAGGAACCCGGTGGTCTGCGGGGTGTGCCCTCAATCAGCGAACCCCATGGGAAGCCAAATAAATAGGGCTTTTGGCTTAAGATAATTGTATTGTCATCATTATGAGGACCAGAAAATTGCAATAACTGGACTCTTGAGGAGTCCTTGCAACTCTTGAAGATGAATCTTTGCTGACAAATGGCACTTTTCAAATAAACAGAATCCTGGAACCTTACTTAAAACATTTGGCACAGATGCCAAAAATACTATAAATTCATCAGTCTCAGTTCCACGCAACGGGCAAAGTCATGGTCGGGTTCTGACCGCAACTGGGAAACTTGCTGTCCAAACGATGTTTGACCCTGTTGAACAGTTCAGTTGGGTCAAACGTGCTTTATGAAACTCAGTTTCTCTTCAAAACCCAGCAGTTGGTGCCGTTTCTGCCAGCGCCGCGGTGGTTCACAGCACGGGTGGTGGTGACCCATGGGCAGGAACACCTACTGAAACCCTTTTATATCCTAAACAAGATGCTTTTAGTCTCCTGCATTCGTTATTTCCACAATTAGACATTCAGAGATGGAGAAGGCTGTTGGGAACATCTCTGCTACGCTGGAAATGGTTCAAAAGGCTACTGTAGGTGCTTTGAAAAATTCCCAGTGTGAAATCAACTCTCCCTCTCCGTTGACTACGCCGAATCGGTGGGCTTCGGAGTACCTCCTAGCGTCCTAGTGACCGAACTTCTGGCTTTTGTACAAACCAATCCAAACAGATCGAATGGGGCGTAAATAAGTTAAATCGCAGAATGTTTTGGCTCGGAAGGGACTTTTAAAGGCCACTTGGTCTGTGAGCGGCGACGTTTTCAGGTAGATCAGGTTGCTCAGAGCCTCGTCCAACCTGACCATGGATGTTTCCAGGGATGGGATATATCCCACCTCGCTGGGCAACCTGTTAGAATAATAAATTAGTATTGTAAGTTCATCAAATAGCTGAATAACAGCCTCCATTAGATGGTATCGCTGTTATGGCCCTGTCTACCAGACCAGAGAGGGTGCACGTACCGGATTTTGCTGATAACTATCCTGCATCATTATCAGCACCCAATTAGTCTCTCCTTGGGTTAAATATCTGATTTTTTGGGTGGCGGGTCTCTCCCCCGCCCGAAGGAGGGCGGTTCGGTCCTCCCGGCCGGCAGGGGGCGCGCTGTGCCCGGCCGAGGTGTGTGGGGGGGGAGAGCGGGCGCTGCCTCTCTGGGCGCATGCGCGCTGCGGGAGCGCGGCGGCGGAGCGGAGGTGGGTGAGCGGCGCGGCCCCGGGGGCGACGGGGAGGAACCGGGGGGGGGCTGGGGAAACCGGGGGACGGGGAGAGGTGTGGGGGGGGTCTCCCCCCGAGCTTCGGCCCGCCCTCGGTGCGGCCGGTCCCCGCGGCGAGCGGGGGGGAAGGCCGGGCCGGGCGGCGGGGCCTGTGCGGCCACACGTGGGGCGGGGAATTCAAACGGCGGGAAGGGGAGGAGGGGGGGGGCTCGGTGAGGCGGGTCCATGGGGGGCCGTGGGGCTGGGACACCCCGCCTGGCGACACGGCTCCGTCCCTGGGATGGGGGACACGGGGGGGGTCGCGGGGTCGTCCTTCCCCCTCCCCACCCCCCCCCCCCCCGCGGCACCGTGTTCCTGTATGGGGAGGGCAGGCGGGGGCTGGGGCCCTCCCCGGCCTGGCCTGGCCGCATTCTCCGGGTGCCGTCACCCGACGGAGGTTCAGGTCTGCCTGAGAGTGGGGACCGTGGATAAAAAAACCCAAGGGAAAAAACCCTACGTTTTTTCTAAAAGTGGGAGCTCGGTGCTTGAATCCTCAGTCGCCGCCCCCTCAGGTGATCCGAGGTGATTTTAAAGCGAAGGAAGGGAGAAAAAGACCCCAAAGAACTGCTCACCGTGCCGTGACTCTCCAGCAAAGCCCCTAACAGGGTGTCTTTGGTGTTCAGGTTCGAGGCATGATGCCAGGGAAACGCACTGCAAAGAAGAGCCCGGTGCCAGAAGATGACTCTCCTGGACAGAAGAAGATTAAAGGTAAGAAAAATCCCCATCAGTTTTCCCTCCCCATTCCCGGGGACCAGCTTTAATGGAAGGGTTGTTTTCCCCCCGGTATGTTGTATCTGTTATTTTTCTGCCCTGCAGTCTGCCACTCGTCCCACCGCACGCAGCCCGGCCTGGTGCTGACGCTGGGGCAGGGGGATGTCGGCCAGCTGGGCCTGGGGGAGGATGTGATGGAGAGGAAGAAGCCGGCCCTGGTGACGCTGCCGGAGATGATGGTGCAGGTGGAAGCCGGAGGGATGCACACGGTGTGCCTTAGCCAGACGGGAAAAGTGAGTGCAGCATCGAGGGGAGCATGGGGAGGCTGAGCCGCGCTTCCCTGCAAGCTCTGGGACGTGTTCTGGAGCAAGAGGGTCTGAATCAGACCCTGCTCTGTCCACATTCACTCCAGCCCTGGGGATGAGTGTGGTCTCCATGCCATGGATCACAAAATTTTATGGGGTCAAAGGGATAGTTCAGCCTGCTGGGTCTCTGTCCCCCAGCTTCACACTCAACCTGTTGCCCCTCCGGATCCCATCCTGACTGTCTCGCTCTCGTATCTGCAGATTTACACCTTTGGCTGCAACGATGAAGGCGCCCTCGGGCGCGACACCTCGGCAGAAGGGTCGGAGACCACACCGGGGCTGGTGGAGCTGCAGGAAAAGGTGGTGCAGGTCTCTGCGGGGGACAGTCACACAGCCGCGCTGACGGAGGACGGCAGGGTGTTTGTCTGGGGCTCTTTCCGGGTACGTTGATTTCTCGGACACTGGAAGCTCTGCTGATGGTGGTTGCTGCCTTTGTGACTCATGTCCCCGTGTCTTCTTTCCACCCAGGATAACAACGGGGTGATCGGCTTGCTGGAGCCCATGAAGACGAGCTCCATTCCTGTGCAGCTCCAGCTCAGTGCACCCGTCATTAAAATTGTCTCAGGTGAGCAAGGTCCTGGGGTGCGCGCGGGTCGGGCGTGTTGCAATGCTCGGGAGGAGGTGAAGGTCCAGAAGGTCCATGTCCTTTTCCTCCCCCCTTGGCTGCTCTGAGCCAGGTACAAGGCTGTGCTTGCTCTCATCTGGCTCTTGAGAGAACAGACCTTGTGTCTTTTCTAGCCCCAAAAATATTGTTAATATTTGACCCAATCCGATGAAAAATGCCTCACAAGAGCGCCCTAACCGCGACCCCGCAGGGTCAAAGCGCTCGCCCTCTTCTAGACTTGGGGAAGCTGAGCAGAACAGCTGGTGAACTTGTCCAGAAACTTCTTTGGAGTTTCAGATGGGGAACTGGGATCAGGAAGAGGGAGATCCTCCTGTTTTAAGTTGTGCCAGAAGCTGCCATCAAGGTATCCCCACCGAATTCTAGAAAGCTGGGACAGCCGGGGTTTACGTGTGGGTTCGCAGCCCCGGGGTCTTGCTGGCTTCCTGGAGCGTGACTCCTGCTTCACTCTTCCGTCCATCTCCTCCCAGGGAATGACCACTTAGTGATGCTGACGGTGGACGGTGACCTCTTCACGTGCGGCTGCGGCGAGCAGGGCCAGCTGGGGAGAGTGCCTGCGCTTTTTGCCAACCGAGGAGGAAGGAAAGGGCTGCGTGAGTCACTTTGGTGCTCGGAGGCGCGTGGGTGCTGTGTCCTTCGGTCCCACCTCTGCGCTTTGCAGAGGAGCAGAGAGACCCAGTCTCTTCCCCTGCTGCACAAGGGCTTGTGTGTAAATCGCTTGCTTGGATTCAGTAAGCTGGATCTAAGGGGGGGATGAAAAGGGTGTAAATCATTAGGCCTCGTGTGACACCTTGTCTCCTGCCCGCAGAGCGCCTGCTAGTCCCCCAGCGCGTCCCTGTCAGAGGCAAAGGCAACAGAGGCAAAATGCGCTTCCAGGATGCTTTTTGCGGGGCTTACTTCACCTTCGCCGTCACGCAGGAGGGACACATCTATGGATTCGGCCTCTCCAACTACCACCAGCTGGGTGAGTTTTACTTATGTCCCTCCACATCTCCTGCCTGCTTCGGTCCCGTTGCAGACTCCCCGGTCCCGTGCTGCCCTGGCCTGCTCGGGAGACGCTGCTGGGCACCCTGAATCTGAACACCAAGCACCCGCTGGACACACTGGAGCTGGAAATTGGGGTGGGGGTCACCTCGCATAGCTCTGGGTTTAGGTCCCAGCCCCTGCAGCTCATGGGTTTGAGCAGAAATTTGATTTTGGGGGTTTAGGGTGCTGTGTTAGTCTCTGGTGGGGTGAGCCCTGGGGTGGATGGCTCGGTGCTGGCGCCTGGCCTGGGCTGTCTGTACCCGCTGACCTGATCTGCCTGGGATTGTGTGTCCCACCCCGCAGGGACCCAGGGCACCGAGCCCTGCTTCTCCCCGCAGAACCTGACGTGCTTCAAGAACTCCACCAAGTCCTGGGTCGGGTTCTCCGGTGGGCAGCACCACACGGTGTGCGTCGACTCGGAGGGTGAGCACCGGCGTGACGGGTGGGCTGGGTGTCACACAAACCGGGATGGCGGGGGACTCCCCATGGCTTTTGTCCCAGATGGGGAGGTGTTGGGGTGAGGGTGACGTGCTGGAGCCCTCCAACCTCGGTGTTCAAGGCAACAAGAGTGGTGTGAATTTGCAGCAAAGAGGGGGAGGGGAGGATGGCAGGAACCCGGAGTCGCTTGTGACCTCTGCTCTCACAGGCTCAATAGTCTGTCCAGGCACCCACCCACCCTGTGGATTTTGGGGAGCTCGGGGGTCTCTATCCCACCCTGCACCCCCTGGTTGGGATCTAGGGTGTGGTAGGGAGGAGCGACGCTCCTCCAGGAGTCACACCAGGGGGAGAGGGTCCAGCTACGGCCTGCTGTGGTCTTCTGCCCACCTCGAGTCACCTCTCCTGTGCGTCTGTCGTGCTCCAGGTAAAGCCTACAGCCTGGGCAGGGCCGAGTACGGCCGGCTGGGCCTTGGGACAGGGGCGGAGGAGAAGAGCACGCCCACGGTCATCCCGGAGCTCCCCAGCATCTCTTCCGTTGCGTGTGGTGCATCGGTTGGCTACGCCGTCAGCAGTGACGGTGAGTGCCGCAGGCCTCCGTGGGCTTGGGAATGCCACCCTGTGTACCTTCCCCACCCCTCATCCCTCCATCCTGGCCCCCCTGGATCCATCTGGCCCCACACAGCTTCATCACACGCTGCTGGCTGGGTTGGGACCGGAGCCAGGTCCTGGCACTGATTGAGCACCCGGCCTGGGGGGCAGCTGGGCAGCAGCTGCTCAAATATTTTTGTGGGACCTTGGCAGCAAGGTTGGTAACAGGGTGTTGACCGGGAGGGGGTCGTTGGCCTGCCGGTCCCTTCTCTACACCCTGAACTCCGCTGCTGTGAGACCCCTGTGCTCTTGTGCTGGGCATGCTTGTGTGCAGCATCCCACGGCTGTGGGGAGGAGGGTTTGCAGTGGGCTGGTGGATCTGGTTTTCTCCCTGGGGACAAAACGCTGCCTTGGTTGTGTGACGAAACCCCTCTCTGAGTTGCAGGCGCTGCTCCTCTTCCTTCTGCCTGTCACCCATTGCTCATCCCTCTGCCGGGGTGCGAAGTCCCCTTGGGTTTGGCTGATGGGTCACAGAATCCCAGACTGGCAGGGGTTGGAAGGGCCCTCTGGAGACCATCCCATCCAACCCCCGGCCAGAGCACGGTCACCCAGAGCAGGTGGCACAGGAACGCCTCCAGGCGGGGTTGGGATGTCTCCAGAGACGGAGACTCCCCCACCTCTCTGGGCAGCCTGTGCCAGGGCTCTGCCGCCCTCACAGCAAAGAAGTTCCTCCTCGTGTTGAGGTGGAACTTCCCATGTTCCAGTTTGTGCCCGTTACCCCTTGTCCTGTCCCCGGGCACCACTGAGAAGAGCCTGGCCCCATCCTCCTGACACCCGCCCTTTAAGTATTTATCAGCATTGAAAAGATCCCCCTTCAGTCGTCTTTTTTTCCAGAGACCCAAATCCCTCAGCCTTTCTCCATAAGAGAGGTGTTCCAGTCCCCACCCCATTGTGCAACCACTTCGAAGTCAAAACTTGCCTCACCTCCATTTCAGGACGAGCGTTTGCCTGGGGCATGGGCACCAACTACCAGCTGGGCACGGGAGAGGAGGACGACGTCTGGAGCCCCGTGGAGATGACGGGCAAGCAGCTGGAAAACCGCACGGTCCTGGCCGTGTCCAGCGGCGGCCAACACACGGTGCTGCTGGTCAAGGACAAGGAGCAGAGTTGATGAAGCGACGCCGCGCAGCCGAGCCCAGCGGGATTGCGGGACCCGTGCACACACCCCCACCTTCCACCCGGGTCGGGCGACCGGTTTCCAGCTCTGGTCTCCCGCCGATGGTGGTGGGGAGGGCAGGGGGGGGCTCCCGGAGCCGGGCCCCGGGAGCGTCTGCGTGGCTGGAGCAGGGCTCTTCAGGGATGCTCATGATTTCTCCCTGCGAGCGCGTGTCTGTCTTCCCGTGGTGCCTGGTGCTCTGTCAGCTCCCCCGGATCGGCTTGGTCCTAACCTGATCTCAGTGCTGTGGCCGGATGGGTTTTCCACTTCTTGTTCGGTTTGGGTGTTTTTTTTAATGTTTCTCGGCGAAGCTGAGGGCCTCGTTCTTCACTACACAAAAGGGTTTGGGCATCGGGCTTTCTGCCATCCCCGTGTTCCCCCCGTCTTTGGGTGCTCCCCCCATCCCCTTACCCTCAACATCTTTACCTCCGACTTGGATTTGTCTGCTGCCGCCCAGCAAACCCCACTGGGGCTTGTTCCGGGTGAGATCTCAGTCCAGCAGAAACTCTCTGGGGGGGGGGTTCTCTCCTGCACCCGACGCTCATGGCTGCGGTGGGGAGATGCTCCCGGGCGGCCGAGAGCCCGCAAGGAGGGGGAACGCTGCTGGACGATGCCCGTCCTGCGCTACGTACAGAGCTGGGGCTGCTGGAAAAGGGGGGCTCCTGCCTCCCCCCTCCCATCACCGCTTATTTATCTGAGCCAGAATCCCCCAGGCAGCGGGGCCGGGAGCAGGTTCCCCCGCGTCCTTCCGCCTGGAGCAGCCGCCTCCGGCGCTGCTTTTTGCAGTCCCGGCCACTCTTGTTCTTTCCCATTGCCTTCGGAAACCCAACAAAATCCATCCCACGGGTGAGAACTTTTGTTATTTTCACGATTTTTTGATTTTTTTTTTTTTTTCTCTTCGCTGAGGAAAGAGCTTCATTTGCTGTTAGGGGCCTCGCTGAGAAGACAACCAAAACCCAGCTATGCATGGAATTGCTCCGAACAACGGGACTCCCTCCCCATCGCCTCCGGTCTCGGTCCAGCTGCTCTCGTTCCCTGCGCCCGGCCTTGCCCCCATCTTCTCTTTCCGTGCTGCCTTCCAGGTACCTGGACTGAGAAAGGGGGTCTGCGACGATTAGATTTTACCTGTTAAGTTATAGCAATAGGGGGAAGCGGGAGGTGTGTGCGGGGCGGGGGGTGGGGCGGGGCTGGGGCTCAGGCTCAGAATAGGTTGAATATTTTTTTTTTTTTTTTAAAGAGAAAATGTAAAGTATTTTGGTTGATTAATTGAGGAAGAGAGGAAGAAAACTGTTATCTTTTAACATTTGGAATAAATGAGTTTTGATAAACCCGGGGTTTTCCTGTGGCGTGGAGGGGCGGGCAGCCCTCCTGGAAGCCGGGGGCGGGAGGGATCATGTCTGAGGCCAGGAAAGGGCTGCTCGGTGTCCCCTCCTGCCACCTCTCTCCATGAACCCTGCCACGTTCCTCTTCCCAAGCTGCCAGGGGAGCCGCGCTGCCACCTGAGCTTTGGCATCTGCGCCGAGGGACCCCAGGGCTGAGCAGAGGCTCGGCACCCTTCGGCCGGTGCTTGGGGGGAGATGGGGACGGACCGGGGACGCCTTGGCCTCCTGCCACCCCTGGCCAAGGGGCTGCCGTGGCCACCGCGGCGTGGGGCCAAGTCCTCTGTTGCCACGGGGCGTGGGGACGGGCCGAGGTGGGTGCCTGCTTTGCAGGGGCCACCCTTGGATGCTGGCGCGGTCCCAGCGTGGCCACAGCCCCGTCTAAGTGCCATCCGTGGGCGGACATGTGCAGTTGTGGGACATGGCCGCGGGATGGCAGCAGGAGAAGGCGCTGGGGACACCTGGGCCACTGGACTGGGGGACGTGGGGCAGGGAGACGGGGGACGGTCCCCGTGGGACCCTCCCTGTCCCCACGGGACCCCCTGTTCCTGGCACATTTGGGCCTCCAGAGACACGGCTGAGGCCACCAGCACGGCTGGAAGGTGACTTGGCACATCCCTGCCACCGGCTGGGCACTCACGGTGACTCCATTGGAGCCGAGCCGGATGTGCGTGTGTGTCCTGGCACCGACGGAGCAAAATTCTGTACCCTGGTGTGACCAGACCCCCCCCCTCGCCACTGTCTGTTTACTCTTAATTAGTTTAGGAGGGAGCAGGTTCCTTAATGAGCTTTTAGCCGGGGATAGGCTTTGGGCAGGAGGTTGCTGGGGACTGGGGGCAGCTCGGGCTCCCGCAGCCTCTCGTCTCCATTGCTCCCACGTCTTTTGGGCTGGGAAAGGATGATTTTTAACGTGCAATGAGATACGGCCTCAGCGCAGAGCCGGTGGGGGTCCAGCAGGAGGCTGGGGGTGCTGCGGGCACCCGCCACTAAAGGCCGGGTTTGCGTTTGGTGCGCTGTTGGCCTTGCAAAGGGCTTTTTTATTTTCCGTGTAAGCCTGAAGGTGGGATGTGGACCCATGGCGGCGTATTTTATTGCCAAAGATGGAGCCTGTAATTTGCCACCACCGCGGGCTGAGCCATGGGCGAGTGTTCGCTGATGTCGTGGCTAATGGGGCTCCCTGGGGACCGTCACCCTCCGTTTGATGCTCCTCCGTCCGCGGGTGCTGGATGGGGAAAATTGCTCGTCGTCTCGGGCCTGATTCCCAGCGACAAGCTCGGTGTTAATGTCTTATTTCCCAAAACAGCACTGATATTTTTATAGCCCTTCCAGGGGGGAAAAAAAAAAAAGAAAAGAAGAAAAAAAAAAAGGCACCTCCCCCTGAGTTACTTTGCCACCCTTTTTCCGAGCCCGTCGATGCCGCCGTGACACCGACGGCTCTGCAAAGTCCCGCTGCGGCCGCTGCTTTTCACGCGTCTTCGCGCCCTTCGCTTTGAACCTCGCCGGCCTATTTATAGCTAAAAAACGCAGAGAGACTTAATAAAGGGAGACGTGGGACGACTCCGGCAGCGGGGCGATGCTGACGAGCCACGGTGGCTTGCTGGGCTTGGAAGAGCAGCTTCTTTTTCTGCCGGGTGCCCGAGTGAAGGAGGCGGCTCCGGGTTTTGGGTTGGGGTTGGATGCAGATGGGTTAAGTTGTCGGTTCAGCTGGATTTGGGGAGTCTGAAGTGTGGGTTTCGGTGCAATTCCTGGATAGCGCAGCTGCCAAAGAGGGTAAGGGCTCTGTAGAGGTGGTGTCCTGTTCAAAACCCCATGGAAAATTATTTTAGGAAGGATAAAACTTGCTCTGATAAGGGCTGGAGCCCCCCGCCAGGCGTTGCTGGCAGCACGGAGGGGAAGGGGATGTGCGGGGGATCTGGGGAGGGACCCGAGGGACCTCCAGCCTGGCACCAATGGGTTTGGCTTTGGAACCTCCCCGGTGCAAACCCGGGGCTGGCTGGGGTTTGGCTGTCACCTCCTCCTCGCCCCTTTGGCTGCTGGTCCCTGGGGCTGGTGTCCCCGGTGGGTCCGGCTCCGCTCCCAGCTTCTCCCACACCGTCAGCTGGGGGCGGCTCTTCCCCATCCCTCCTTCTCCGTCCCACCCTTGGACAGGGAAGAGGTTCACGGTGCAAAACCGAACCAAGAAAAGCTGGTTCAAGGGGCTGAGTTGGTACGCGGGGAGGTTTTCCCCGGGGCTCCTGGCCTGCTTGCACCAAGGAGCTCCCGTCCCTTTGAAGCGGGGTGTCCCCATCGGGGCGCAGCACCTTGTGGCACAGGGCAAAATGCCGGGTGGGTGGATAGGATTCCTCCCCGCTTCTGCTGAGTGGGATTTTTCCTTATTTCCTCGGCTGCCGGTGAGCTGGGAGCCTCTCGCAGTGGCCGGGGTCTGCTCCCGGGCACCATTGACAACCTCCCAGAGCAAACACCCATCCAGCCTCTTGGCCAAGGGACGGTTTGTCCCTTCTGGGTAACACCGACGCCGGGGCAGGGACACCTGCCAACCTCCACCTCTTCCCCAGATTGCCCTGCAAGCCGGGAGCCCCCATCCCAGTGCTCCCAGTTGCTCCCCGTCCCCTTAGCACGGGCAGATTTTGGCATCCGTCCCCCAGATTGGGGTAATTTCTTGCAGCGCGAGCAGGGACCAGGCTGGTGGGACCGTCCTGCGCGGTCCCCCCCTGGGGCCGGATCCTGCCAGGAGCCCGACGCAATTCCCTCCTCCATCACCTGCAGCTGGGGACAAAATCCTGATAGTTCCCAAATGGGATGGGATCGTTCCCATCCGTCCGTCCTCAAGGGAGCGGTCCTGCTCCTGGGAAGGGGAAGACATCCCCTGGTGGGTAGGGAGCCCGCCGGTGTTTTCGAGAAAGAGGGAAAAACAGATCTGGGGAGAACAATAGGGTTTAAAATATTCGGAGCTGATGAATCAGCCGGTGTTGTCTTGGGAGCCGGAGTGACACTTCAATGGGAAGCCGCTGGAAGCTGGGGGAAGGATGAGCCCCCGCGCAGCGGGGAGAGGGTGGGTGAAGGAAAACAGCTTAATTGAAGAAAGGGAAATGTCTTATTAATGAGGGTTTTGCACCAGCGGGACCAGGTGGTGACGTTTTTGGGGAGGAGGAGGAGGAATTTGGGTCCCGGGGGGGGTCCCATCTGTGCCAGGGTCCGGTTGCCGGGTTTCCCACCACTGGCACAACCGGACCCTTTCCCATTGCCGGGGGGAGTCCCCGGGTCGGTGGCTCCGATCCCACATTCCCGGTCCCCATCTGTTGCTATTCCAAGTGCGTAAAAGGCTTTTAATTGACAGACAAAAATGGGAACGTGGGATTTGGGGCTTTCAGCATCCGCGGAGGATGAGCTCCGGCGTTGTGAGGCTCTTTTGTCCCCGAAATAACAGCACTCGGCGTGTTGTTTGAGCCATGGGTGGGTCGTTTGTTTTTTTTTTCCCCCTTGTTTTTTAACATGTTGCTTTTTGGGATGCCAAAAAAAAAAAAGAAAAATCTACCTCTGCGATGTTCCTGCGGGATCTGCCGGGAGGGAATTGCATCTTCGAGAGGGTTTGGGAGACATTTGAGTTGATTTCTTGTCCTCCTTTTCCTGCCTCAAAGAGCAAAGGAGCTTTAATTGTTGCCGAGTTCCCCCCTGGCAGGGCCTGGGGGGGGGAGGCGGGGGGGGTTTCCCTGGGAAAGCGGAGAAATTAGCGGGAACCGGCTAATTAATCAGCCCGCTGCAGCGCGTCGGGTGGCGCGGGTCGTTAATGGTGGGTCTGTAAGCAAAGGAGAGGGGTTGGCCCCCCCCTTGGCACTGGGGTCTCCCCACCTCCCTGAGTCTCGTCGTTAAGGCCGGGAACCTGACCAGTACATGACCAGTACATCCCAGTCTCACTGGGGTGCGCGATGCTCTGGTGTGGCTCCTGGTAGAGGAGCGCGTTGAGTGTTTCGGAAGTGGGATTTGGGATTTGGGAGCTCCGTTCCTTCCCAAAAACTGCCGGACTCCTGGTTTTTCTCCATTAACAGCCCAAAAATAAGAGAAAACGGTTTACCCGGCTCAGGCCATCATCCCTCCGGAGCTGGGGAAGGGGAACCCCGGTGCTCCCAGGGGACACCAACCACCCCCCCCACTCCCCCCCCCAGCCGGTCCCTGGGCTCCGCATCCCTCCCCATCCCCGCTTGCGGGGCCGGGGGGGGCGGATTAAACAGCCCATTTGAGCCGAATTTGTAAGGACGAAAGGAGATGAGGGGGAAGGGGTGGGGGAAAAAAAAAAAAAAAAGCCCTAGGAATTATTCATAGTGTTTGGGTTTTTGGTTTGTTGGGGGTTTTTTTCTCTTTTTAAATGATGAATTGCAAGTCAAGAAGCGTCTCTTCAGGGCTGAGAGCCTGAATCCAGCCCAGGCCGCTCCGCAGCGAGGGAGGGGGGGAGATATCGCCCGCGTCCTCGCCGGGAAAGCCGGCTTTACTCCTTTCCACCCGTGTAATTCCGCAATTACAAAGTCAGCCTCGACCCGCGCGCGGCGCAGACAAAGAAAGAGGCGGCTTCGTAATTAATCACAAGTGTGAGAAGAAAGCCTGTTACATTAGGGTTCATTATTTGGTGGATTAATTAAAAAAGGGGGGGGAGGAGGAAAAAAAAAAAACAAACCAGACTGTTTCCTGCGGTAGGAAATGTGTTATCAGGTTGCGAAGACGGTCCCTGGAAATAGCTTGTGGGTGCGTGGCTGCTCCCGTGTCGCTGCATTATTCAGCCGGGCCGGCTGCTGGTTTAACTGGGCTGTGAAATCGCTGGAGCCGGTGCCCGGCGTCGTTTTCCGAGGGCGCCGGATGACGGCAGAGGGGTTTCGGAGCGATGCCGGAGCGACGCCGCCCCTGCTAAAAATCACCTCCCGCCTGGAAATCTGCTTTTCGCATCCAGCCCGTGCTCTTTAGGGTTTTCCCGTTCTCTGGGAACTCACAGAGCGTTTCGCAAACCGAGGCGGCAGAAACGATGAGGAGTTGAAAAATCCAAAGGCCTCGTTTAGCGGGAGCGGAGTTACAGGCTCCGATACCCTTTTCCATTGCTTTTGCACTAAATCCTCATTTGCATTTAAATTACAAACTTAATTTGGGCCGGCGTTTGAGCTGCTGGGCTATTAAAATAAAACTCTATCTTGATGACCGGCAGCAGAGGGACGCCTGGAATAGCCACCGGTGCGGTGCAAAGGCTTTTTGGTTCCCAGGGCTCGCAAAATAACCTCGGGATTTCAGGAAAGTGGCTTTTCCCAACACGGGAGAGTTTTTAAAACTTGAATTGAAAGGTAGATCCTCTCCCCAAAACACCACCCGGAGCAGGACCCGGCTCGTTTTCAGTGCCTGGGAGTCGAAGGAGAGCTGGAAACCGCTTGCGATCTCTTATTTATTTTATTTATTTTTTTTTTTTTTTAGAAAGCGCGGCTCCCGTACAGAAATGCCATCGAAAGCCCAAAATCACGAGGGCTGGAGCTGGAAATATTGGCTGAAGCACTTTGCGAGGTCCCCGGCTCCATCACACGCAGGGGAGGGGGGGGGGCTGCTATAGCGGGGGGGGGGTGTGGGATGGGGTCAATTTGATTTCATACAGCTACAGACAGAGATATACAGGGATATATAGATCTATATATAAGTACACAGAGCGCCCTCCGAGCATCCCAGCCGCGCCGCGGCTCTGCCCCGGGGGCAGACACAAGCTCCCGGTGATGTTTCCCTGGGTCAGGATTCGACCCCAGTTTCCCAGCCCGAAACCAGGGGCTGGTGGAACTGGTTTTTCGGGTGGGTGCCTGTTGCGGGGAGAAGCTGGACCAGCCCTCGGGCGCCTGCCGGGATGCAGCTGGAACGGGCAGGCGGGTGATGCTCTGGGTCCGTGGTGGCGTTGGGAAGGTTCCGGTGTGGCGTTTGCCATTAGCGTCCTCTTTTCCCTAGGAATATTCTCTTTTTTTGTTGGTTTTTTTTTTTTTTTTTTTTCCTATTCAGCAAAACCTAAGCTAAGAAAAGCCACGTTCCTCGCCGCATCCTGGGCTCCCAGCTCTGCCCGAGCGCGGCCGCGTTTAAAAAAATCATGACTTGAAGCCTTTTAACCCGCTTTAAGGCCGTTGCAGGCACGTCTCCCAGCAGGCTGGGAATTTGGCAGGGCTCCCCGGGATGGATGGATCCCGTAGGGATGGGAAATGGAGGTGGTTGAGCTTTGGAGGTGGGGGGGGCCGAGCTGCCCGCGGAGTCCGTGCAGCCCCCAGCACTCGTGGCTCGGTCCCCCCAACACGTCCCACAAGGGGCTGCGCTGGGGCAGAGGAGCTGGGTTAAAGAGATCGGTGATTTTGGGTCATGACGTTTTTGGGGGGGTTCCCCCCCAAAAATCGAGATATCAAGCTGGAATTCAGCTTCATGCTGAAGCCTGGAGTGAAACCCAAGGTGTCCTGGTCCACAGCGTGGGACATCCCACCTTTGTCCGGACATCCCACCCTTGTCATGACATCCCAGCGCTGCCGGGACATCCCACCCCTGCTGGGACATCCCATCCTTCCCAGGACATCCAACCCCTGCCGGGACATCCCACCCCTGCTGGGACATCCCATCCTTCCCAGGACATCCAACCCCTGCCGGGACATCCCACCCCTGCTGGGACATCCCATCCTTCCCAGGACATCCAACCCCTGCCGGGACATCCCACCCCTGCTGGGACATCCCATCCTTCCCAGGACATCCAACCCCTGCTGGGACATCCCACCCCTGCTGGGACATCCCATCCTTCCCAGGACATCCAACCCCTGCAGGGACATCCCACCCCTGCTGGAACATCCCATCCTTCCCAGGACATCCAACCCCTGCTGGGACATTTCACCCCTGCCAGGACATCCCACCCCTGCTGGGACATCCCATCCTTCCCAGGACATCCAACCCCTGCAGGGACATCCCACCCCTGCTGGGACATCCCATCCTTGCCAGGACATCCACCCCCTGCTGGGGCATTTCACCCCTGCCAGGACATCCCACCCCTGCTGGGACATTGTCAGGACATCCCACCCCTACCAGGACATCCCACCTCTGCTGGGACGTCCCACCCTTGCAGGGACCTCACCATGAAGCGGCTCTAAACCAAGAGCCTTTCCCACCTGAGGGTTTTCCCCCCAGGTTGGGTGGAGGTGGGAAGCTGAAGGATGGTCTCCAGCTCCTTCTGGACACCTTAGTCTCTCTTCTCGTGGAGCTGAAGCTCAGTCTCGTGGGACCCTGGGGGTTTTTCCCCAATTCCTGCCCTGGAGCTGATCCTGCTCACCCTCCCGCACCCGATGCTCCATGAGCAGCCGTGCTTGTGGCAGCAGGGGACAAGGAGACCATGTGTGGCTCTGCTGGTGGTCCAGGACTCCCATCAGTGCCTGCAAAGGGATCCCAAGGAGCCCTGGGTGGGAGATGGAGATGTCTGGGCTGATGCAACGCCGAGCGAGAGGGGGGCGGACACGGTGCGGGCAGACGAGGAGGATCGCTCGCGCGCTCCAGCGGCGATTGATTTGAGATCCGAATGGGCAATTTCACCCTTTTCGGTTCGTTTGAAAAAAGAAACGGGGTTTGGCTGCCTCGGCGGCCGCTGCCTTCCTACCGGGGAGGCCGCAATTTCCACAGGCTCCGGAGAAAGGTAGGGCTGGTAAGGAGAGGTAATGGCTTTGATTAGGCTTAATTGATGCAACTGGAAAAACCAGAGACGCGACCCAGGCTCCCCAGCCAGCCCACCAGCCCCAGGTGCAGCCCGGCGCTCGCCTGCTTCCTCCAGCTGCATCAATTTGTCCACTAAATGCTATTACGGCTCCCTCCGAGCCTCCTCCTCCTCAGCTTGGTTGACCTCCCGGCCATGGTGGGAAGGTGAGAGGAAGAGAAAGTCGCGGCTGCCGGATGCCGGTGGGGAGGAATTCAGGGAGCGGAAGGTTGGGAGGACCCATCAGTCATCGTTTAGCAGCAGATAACGCGGTCCAGAGGTCGCCGGCTGGTGGTTCCTGCAGGATGTTCTGCCTTGGAGCTCGGCCGCTTCTTCGGAAGGATGGTTGCTCCATCCAGGTGAGCACCGAGCACCAAATTCCCGAATCTCTGCCTCCTGCGGGCTGTGGGTCCTTTCTCAGTGCTTGCACGACCTCTGGCCCTGCTTGGGGAATTATGAAATGATGGTGATGTTTTTCCCATCTTCTACTAAAAAAAAAAAAAAAAAAAAAAAGTTAAAAAATCCTCTCCTTTTTGGCTTTGCGACAGGAGTTCTGGGCAGTGCGGCTGCTCGTCCTTCACCCAACGGGCAGGGGAGGGAGAGTCCTCGCAGCGCCGCCCGTTAGTCCATCCTAATTGCTTTAGCGCCGCGAGGAACTCCTCAGGTCCCTACAAATTGCTCCCGTAACGAGATCTTTCTCGAGCTTAATGGCATTGGAGGCAGAAGGGTGAGGAGCGGTTCCCCACCACCCTGACGGATGCTGGGCCTGGGGAATTTGGCATCGGCACGTGGACGCGGGGTGAGCTTGGGACGCGCCCCGCTCCCCACCGGTCCCCTGGCCGCATCCCCAGCATCACATCCATGTCTAGGGTTGCCCTGGCTGCGGTCAGAGGTCTCTAAATAATACAGTAATGACTTCAAGAGTAGGAAGTTGTCCTCGGGGGCCAGTCCCGGTTTGAAGGACTCCAGTAAAATTTTTCCTATGGATGTGGAGCTCTTTGATAACACTGTCTCTGAAGCGGCATCGTTTTCTCTTCCCGTCTCCGTCTGGTTTTTGGACACAGCTCGGAGGGGGATGGAGTGAGGTCCCATGACGTGGCATCGCCCCCCGACACAGTCCCCTTCTGCCGTGGGAGCGTTTCGCCCCTTGTTCAGACTGCGATGCCGCCTTGGCCCATGCAGGAGGAGAAGCACATGGTCATTGCAACCGTGGTGTCCCAGGATGCCTGGGCTTTGCTGACAGCCACGTGTCGGAGGGTGACAGCCCTTGGTGGGTGTATGGGGCCGTCGGATCTCCCCAGCCGCGGTGGGAGCAGCAGCAGAGCAGCTCTGCCCAGGTTGCTTCTCCTTTTGGTCCTCTCCCTACATGACTTGGGTCATGGGATGTTCCCCCATCCTCGGTTCTCCGAGATGAAAAAGTCTTTGAGGCCACCGCTCTGCTAGAGCTCCGTGGTGGTGACCTGGGTCACTTCTGAGTGCAGGTCGTCCCCTCCGTGGCCCCGGCAGCCCCCTTGGAGGCTGCCCACGTCTAGTCATGCCGGCTTGTTGCGGGCTTCAGAAGGGGTGCAGGTGGAGACGCGCTCCCGCGTGGTGTTTCTGGCACGGGAGAAGCTGTTCTGGTCCACGCGGGCTCGGAAAGGCAGACAAAACTCTCGGAAACACCTCTTGAAATTTTCATCCAGGAAAGCGTAAAGGACGGGGTTGAGGCTGCTGTTGGTATAACCCAGGGCGATGCAGAAATGCAGGCTGGCCACCACGTAGGGGTTCTTCTTATCTATATCCACCAGCGTCCAGATGATGACGAAGATGTGGATGGGCGTCCAGCAGATGATGAAGGCTGCCACCACCACCAGCACCATGCGCGTGATGCGCCGCAGGTTGCGGTCCTTCTCCTTGGAGCCTGAGAGGAGGCGGACACTCTTCAGGCGAAGGATCATCAGCCCGTAGCAGATGGTGATGACCAAGATGGGGACCATGAAGGCGAAGATGAAGACGCAGATCTTGGTCACGGTGTCCCAGTAGATGGGAGGATCGGGAAACTGGAGCGTGCACAGCACCATCCCATCTGTGGGAGAGAGGACGATCAAAGAGGGAGCCGGTGGAGTGTCTGCCATGAATACCGTCTGCTTGGTCATGGCTGGGGCATGTCCATGCTTGATAAAAACACAAGGAGACCCATGCCCACCCACCAGCTCTTTGGAGAGATTCCCCAGGCGCTTTGTGCCACCAGCCCCCTGCCCTTGGGGTGCCGATGGGATGTAGTGGGTGCAGTGACCCAGGGACTTGCTCCCTGCAGAGCCTCCTGGGCCATCCCCACGCTGTCCCCTCCCCACCCCCGTGGTGGACATGTCCCCATGTCACCTTCCACTGAAACCTGTCCACTTCCTCAAGATGCCCAGAGCTTTCCTAGCAGCCAAGGGCTGGTGTCCTCACACGGGAGCTGCAGACCTTAGCGTGGGCCAGCCGGGGACTCTGCATCACCATTGGGGGTGGTTTTAGGCACGTGATTTGCGTGCCAGGAGCTGGGGAGAGGCACTGGTTGGACTGGAGATGGGGAAGCGGGAAGACAGTTTCTGGGACTGTTTCCAACCTCTGCAGCCAAGATGGAAAATAACACCGTGAGGATTTTCCATGGCAGGGCATGGTTACGGCCTCACGGAGGTGTGCCCATCCCTGAGCTCAAACCTGCTGCAGAATCAGGGTTTGCCAGGAGGGTCACAGATGGGACAGGAGGGGACCTTTCCCCAGAAGCCACTTGCCTTTTGACTTGGTGACCGCCATGGCCATGATGGGCACGCCGATGAGGGAGGAGAGCACCCAGATGCAGACATTGATGATCTTGGCCTTGGCTGGCGTGCGGAAATCCAGGGCCTTAACTGGGTGGCACACGGCGATGTAGCGGTCCACGCTCATCATGGTGAGGGTGAAGATACTGGTGAACATGTTGTAGTAGTCAATGGAGAGCACAACTTTGCAGAGCAGCTCCCCGAAGGGCCAGGTCTCCATCAGGTACTTGGCGCTCTGGAAGGGCAGCGTGCTGGTGGCCAGCGCGTCTGCCAGGGCCAGGTTGAAGATGTAGATGTTGGTGGCTGTCTTCATCTTGGTGTACCTGGGGGTGGCAGAGAAGGCCAGATGGTCAGGGCTGGCTTACCATGGCCAAGTATGTGTGTGGGCAGTCAAAGTGATGAGGAGGGGACACCGCCTGGCTTTCCTTGGCTGCTCGCAAGGTGCCATCACCCTCGGTGGGCAAAGGTACATGCTTGCAACGTGCCCTTCTGCAGCGTGGCCGTGCTCAGCACCTTTTTGGATGGACCCCAAGGAGCACGTTGAGAAAGGACTTGGGTTCGTGCATGGTTTTAGTGTGTGTTGAAGGCCTGGTGCCTGAGCAGGGGGTCACACGCACACATGAGACCTTATCCAGCACCTGCAGAACGTGGCTTAGAACCTGCCGAAGCAGCTATCCCTTACCTGACCAGGGAGGGGACACTCATTCCCGTGGCTGCCTTTATTCAAAGGAAATCTGCAGAAATTTTCAGAGGAGTCGCTTCTCTAATTAAATCGATTTACTCCATTTCCCCGAATCAGTTGCACAATGTCCTTTTACCTCCTGAAACCTCCTTTATATCTGATTTTCCACCCAGTAAATTGTGATTATCTAGCTTGCTTCCCTGTCGAGTTTACTTGCAGAAATTGGATCGATTACCCCCGGAAACAGGCCATCTGGAAGCAGCCCAATTAGCCAGGCTGGAGCTCCAGAGCCTTTGGGGAAGCCTGGCTGCCTCGGCCACGCCACGTGGCTCGGGGTACGGTGCCGCGTCCCCCAGGGTGTTCGTCAAGGGCTGCGGCCACCCGTGGCTGGCACACCGGCTCTGGTCCTCGTCACATCCCGGTAAGAGAAACGCCCGGTCCTGGGTGCCAAAAACCCTTCCTGAAGGGATGAGGCATCGTTTTGGTGGGTGCTGGGGAAGGGTGCGTCCCTGGAGGGGTTCAAGGCCAGGTTGGCCGGGGCTTGGAGCAACCTGGGCTGGTGGGAGGTGTCCCTGCCCAGGGCAGGGGGTGGCACTGGGTGGGCTTTAAGGTCCCTTCCAACCCGAACCATTCTGGGATTCTGTGGTTCTATGTCCTCAGGGCATCCAGCCCTGCAGGTGTTGCTCAAGGTGATGCCTTGAATGGCACAGCTGGTTTGAAATGGAAGCTCATCCCTGCTCCCAACGGGGCTGTTGGGGGTCCCCAACGGACAACACTTTGGGGTTGGGGTGGGGGCTCTGCAGCCCTCTCCCCCTCCCCGCCGGGTTGTTTGCGAGGCTGAAGTCAGGGCTACGCCAGCGGCTCCAACCCTCCCCGTGCGCTCCCATCCAGCCGGTGCATTCCCCGCAGCCCCGAGCTCATTTAGATGCACCCTCATTAATTACCAAAAGCGTCGGTTTGAAGACAAGCCTCTCCGTGCCTGGCGAAACCTGCCCGTAGCATCCCCGGGGTGGGGGTCCTCAACAGAGGAGGGGCTGAATTCGGCCCTGGTGCATGGGGGGAGACAACCCCTTGGTTGCCAGATGAAAAGATACTGGTCCGGCCGGCAGAACCCCATGGCGTGACGGGGTACGTGGAGTAAATTGGGGTGAGGGCATCGAACGGCTCCGATCTCGGGTGGTTGATGCTCTTCCACCCAAGCTGGAGACCAGGAGAGCGGGTTGGCGTCGGAAAAGCATTCCTGGGCTTGCCGATAACATCAATTCCCTTCGTTTTATCCATTTCTCCGTGTCAGGAGGGTCAGGAGAGCGTGCCGACGGGGGTCGGGGGGGGGAAAGACACGGTAGAGCCAGGAGACGGAGGCTGCAAACCCCATCTCTCTTGGGGGTAAAACAGCAGCTGGGGTGGCACCCAGCTCCAACGGCGTCCCCTCCCCATCCACCTCCGCTGCAAATGGCGGCCCCTTGCCCGAGGGTGGAAATATTTGAGTTGAACTCGGTTTTTTGGGTTGTTTTTTTTTTAATTTTAAATATGGCATTAAAAAAAAAAAAAAGTCTTTTCCTTGAAAAGCCCTTTTCAGTTCTCTTCAGCGTTATGTTCCGAGCTCTTTTGCGAAGGCGTCTCTTAGAAAAAAGTTTCATTCCAGGTTAAACAACAACCTGAGAATTTGTGTTATTGTCAGGTTTTTGCCTCACCTAGTTTTAAAAAAAAAATTAAAAAATAGTCGTTTCGGGTAGATTCACACTTCTTTGATCTCTGCTTTTCGAGTAAAGTGGGGAAAAAAAATCCCTTATTCACGCCGTGCTCGGCCGTGCGGGGTAAACGTGTCCCCAACCCCCTGAGAGATGGCGGGGGGGGCCGGGGCTGTAGCCCCCTCCCTGGGGCAGGATGGGGCTGTTCTGGTGGGGGCAAAGCAGTGATGGGGATGAACCGGGATGATGGGGATGAAGCGGGATGATGAGGATGACTGGGATGATGAGGATGACTTAATTTATCCCCCGGCGCTGGGGTTTTGGGGCAGGATTTGACCCCCTCCAGGACTGGGCTGAGGGTCAAACCCACTGCATGGGGTGGGGGGGTGGGTGGGTGGGGGGGTCCATCGTGGTGACCCCCCCTCCCCGCCAGAGCTACAAACGAAGCCGTCGCTCCAGGTTTATCCCACCGCAGCAGAGCCAACCGGCCGCTCCTGCTGATGGAGCTGCCGGGGGCTGCCAAAGCCGTCGCCAAACCCATCGCAATTAAGCCGGTGCCTTGATTGGGAAGTTACGCCCTTGAACGAAACAATCTGGGAGGTGTGTGAGGGAGGGATGATGCTCGAAGGGACGGAGCGAGCGCAGGGCGGCTCCACATCCCGGCATCCCGGCGGCGATGCCGGCGTCTGCGTTCCCCCTTAGCTCGCCAAACCTCTCCGGGGGGGGGGGTGGAAATAAATAAGCGAAAGAAACCCCTTGCAAAACTCTTGGAGACGCTAAAAAGCTTTAAGCCTTGGGTTTAAAGAGTCCCGTTGAACGAAGCCTGCGCCCAGCGAAGGGACGCCCTGGCAGCCCCTGGGGGGGGCTGGCGAGGGGCTGGTGGGCTCTGGGGGGCCGTGGGCGCTCGCAAGCCTGAGCTCGCAGCTGCGAATTGGCTTCCAGGGGTGTTTTTTAAAAGCGTCTGACGACGATGCAGCGGTAATTGCAATGCCGGTCGCCGTCAGGGCTGTCGGAGGGTGCTGGGGGTGGGGGGGTTGGCTGAGCTCCCCGGGGGCTTTGGGTCCGGGCTGTGCTCGGCTCTCGGGGTGCTGGGTGTCCGAGGTGTCCCTTTGGGGAGCTCAGCCGGGGCCACGGCACAGGGTCCTGCGTGTACCCGCTCCCTGGCACCCACGGCCTCTGCGGCATCCTCAGCATCCCCCGGGGACGCCGAGGTCCCCGAGCCCCGCAGGACGCGCTCCAGCTGTGCCCGCAGGCTGGCGGCGGCGGGAGGTGACGCCAGGAGACATCCCCCAGGGCCGCAAGGCAGATTCCCAGCATCTCCCCGGCAGGGAGGTCTGAACCCGAGCCCATCCCATTTCACAGCCCTATCCCACATGGATACGGGGTTCCCCAGCGGCGCTGAACCGGTCCCAGCCCAAACCAACGTGGAGCAGCTCTGCCAGCGAACACCTGACAAACTCCAGCCGGTCTCGGCCACGCAAGGGACAAAGGCACATGCCGGGCTCTGTGGCTCCCCACGGCCCCAGCGGCTCGGAGGACGGCATTTAATTCCGTTTAATTAAGACGCATTTAATTCCAGTATCAGCCGGTGGGCTGGAAAACGGGGGGCTGGAAACGCCGGTGGCGGGATGCGGGGATGCTGCAGTCAGGCTTTCTAAGGCGACGTCGGTGAGTTAAATAGGGAGGACGTTGTTTGCACGTTAAAACCTTCTCTTCGAAATGCCTTCCCTCTTCTCCGAGAGCAGCACCAGCTGGAGGGGGTCTAATAACGCTCATCCTTCACCGTGACACCGTACGTGGCGTATGCCTCTGCGACAATTACCTTCATTTGCTTTTTCAGTCTAGGGCCGATTATTTTTTTCTTTTTTTTTTCACTGAAGCCGCTTCGAGTCGATGAAAAATCCCCTCTGGCATCAGGTAGGGTCCGGGAGCGACACCCCCGCCCTGCCACCCACCCTCTCCCATGGTTAAAAATACACGGGAGCGGAGCTACCCGGCAAGGGGGGAGCCAGACGCAAGGGTGATGGGCAGCCCAGCGGGGCTGGTGGGCACGTTTCAGGCTGGGTTCCTTCCCCCGCGGTGAGTCACCGCATTTGTTTCGTGCGCAGGCAGTTGCCAGGCTGTGCTGACCCTCCTGTAAGGACCCTTACGGACTGCAAGCACCGGGGGGAAGCGGGGGGGAGAATGGAAATGGTTAAAAAAATGAGGATTTGGGGAGGCGGGGGGGTGTGTGCGGGGGGGTTTTGCCTAAATCCAGCCACAGGTTTTGATTTGGCCCTGGGGTTGTGGCTCTGGGCTGGGGTTACAGTAATTCCTGGGGTGATGGGAATTGGGATTTACACCATGAATTCTCCCCGGCCCCCCCCCACCCCAGGACAAGCCCCCTCGGGTGTGGGATGGGGTGCGTTGAGGGGGCCAGACGACCGCTCCGTCCTGCCGGGCCGGAGGTGGTGAAGGCTCTGCCCCATCGACAGCGGGGTGTAGATGGTGAGCGCAGCTCCCGCTCCGCTGCCATCCCGCAGTGGACCGGGGTGGGGGGGTCTGGGGACCACGGCGGGGGGGGCCCTGGTGGTGGTCTGCGAGATTTGGCTTTATTGGCCCGTATTAACTCGAGCCCTGGCCACGTTAACCCGTCTGACCCAGAGAGGATCAACCAGTGGCTCGGATAAAGGGGCTCTTCCTACGGGCAGGATCTTTCGCACCCCGGCAGAAGCGCTGGCCTGGACGCAGCAGCGTCTCACCCTGCCCCATCTGCCAAAAGGGGGGGCGTTGGGGTCCTGCAGCTTGTCCCGGGGTGTCAAAACCCAGCAGAACCCCCCTCCCTGCCCAGGGAAAGCCTCCGCAGAGGTGCCTCCACCAGCCCCGGCGCCTGCTTTCCCCCTGTGATGCCGGACGGAGCCAAAGCGGGGTTCGGGGTCCCCTGGGACGTGAGGGGGGGTCTCTGCGCTGTGGCGGTCGGTACTAGGAGCTTGGCGGGGGGGTGCTGAGGATGGGTCGGGCGCGGTGTGAGCTGGGGCTGGGCGATGCGGGCTCCTGCTCTTTGTTAGAGAAAGGCAGGAGTCAGCGGCTGCGGGAGATGCCGAAGGCAGGAACAGGAGCTCGCAGCGGGGCCGGGAATGGGCTGGGGCGGGTAATTCGTGCCCTGAGCATCTCAGGTCACGGCGATGGAGGGGGGGTTGGTACAAGTGGGATCCCACCAGCCCCTCTCCCCCGGCGGCGGGGTGGGTGCTCGGGGATTCGGGAGCCTCCCCGCGAACAGGGCAGCTCTTAGCGGTGGCATTTGGGTGTTGGAAATAACCATCCCCCAGCCTGTCACCTCTCCCAAACCACGGCGTGACCAGCCCTGCGGCTCCTCTTCCCCCAGGTCCTCACGCGGGGGTGAGGAACGCGCGGATGCCGGGGTCGGGGTGTGTCCCCCAGCTTCCCCCCCCCCCCCACAAATGCCCACTCGCGTGCTGCTCCGCGCACAGTCTTTGCTTTTTACCTCTCGCACAGCACCTGGACATCCTCCGCACACGTGTGTGTGTGTGTGTGTGTGTGTGTGTGTGTTCACACACACGCTGTTCACGCACATCACACCTCTCGGCTACACCCATCCCGGTGCTACCTGCTCACGAGCACCCGGTGCGTGCCCACCCTTGCTCCTGCTGCCGTCTCACCCCCGGTGCACGCTCGCTTCTGCTGCCATCTCACTTCTTGCACATGGTGCACGCTCACCCCCAGGTGCACGCTCACCCCCGGTGCACACCCAGTCCTGGCGCACACTCACCCCCCCAGTGCACACTCACCCCCCGGTGCACACCCCGTCCTGGCGCACACTCACCCCCCAGTGCACACTCACCCCCCGGTGCACACCCAGTCCTGGCGCACACTCCCCCCCGGTGCGCAGTGACTCCGGCTGCCGTCTCACACTCGACGCACGCTCACCTCGGTGCACATTCACTCACCCCCAGCGCACGCTCCCCTCTTGCACCCGCTCCCCCCATCCCCCCCCCAACCCCAGACACCCCCTCGCTCCCCCTTCTCGCCCCCTCCGGCGTGGGGTGCCTGCGGGACGCCCCGCTCTCACCTGACGATGCCGTACATGACCAGGACGTTGCCCAGCAGCCCCACCACGCACACCACGGAGTAGAGGGCGGTGATGACGATGGCGATGAGGATGGAGGTGGCGTTCTTGGCCCGCTGAGGCCCCGTGTCGTTGGCCCCGTGGCCGGGCAGGGGGACCCAGCCGGTGCCGTTGCCCCAGGCGGTACCGGCCGCCGTGGGCAGCTCCGTGGGCAGCTCCATGGCCCGCGGCCGGCCCTGGCCCCGCCGCGGCAACCTCACGCATCCGAGCGCCGCGGGTTCGAGTCCCGCTCCCGCCCAGCGCCGCCGCCGCCGCCTCCCGCACCCCCCCACCCCCCAGCGGCCGCGGACGCCTTATAAACCCGGCGTGTCCCCCGAGCCACGTGGGGCCGGGGGCGGCCCTGCCCGCCCCCCTGCCACCACCCCTGCCTGCCTCCCACCGGCAGCTCCCTGCCTACACCCCCTGCCTCCTCCCCGCTGCTCCCTAGCTGTCCCCCCCCCCACCTCCCCTCGGTCCGTGTCTGCCTTTCTCCCCGCGACAGGTCCTTGTCACACGCCCCCCCCCCGGGTCTCTGCGTCCTCCCCGTCGCTGCCTGCGCCCCCCTCCCGCCCCTCCATGCCTGCCTCCCCCCATCCCTCCGTTCCCTCCTGCCTTTCTCCCCCCAGGTCCCCACCTGCCTCTCGCTGTCTCCCCGCCCCCCCCCTCCCCGGTCCCTGCCTTCCCAGCCCCTGCCTGACACCCCCCCCTTCCCACCCTCCAGGTCCCTACCAACACCCCCCTCTCCAGCCCTGCTTCTCCCCGCTCCATCCCTGCCTTCCCCGCCCCAGCCCCTGCCTGCCCCCCCCCCCGCGGCAATGGTCCCTGTCTGCCGCCCTCCCCCGGAGCCGGCGAGGGCTGGGGGGGGCGAACACCCCGGGGGTCCCCGGGCGCTTGCGGGGCGGGGGGTGATGTATGTCGGCGCTGTGGCTGTTTCGGGTTTTCTTTGTCTGGAAGAAGCCTGGGGAGGGGGGGGACAAACAGCCCTCTTGTCCCCAGAGCAAAGCTGGGGTCTCTCCAATCCACCCCACCCCTGCCCTGTGCGTTTCCCCCCCTCCCCTCCTTCTCTCCCCCTATGTGCTGGGGGGGGGGGGGTGTGAGGGTGCGGGATGGATTTGGGGGATGCTGAGGAGGTGTGGGGGGACGTTGCCGGGGGATTCGGGAGGGAAGCTGTGGGGTGGGGGCTTGGGGGAGGGACTGGGAGGGATGCTGTTTTTGGGGGGGGGCTTTGGAGGGAAGCTGAGGGGCAGATTTGATGAGGCAGTGGGGGAAATCGGGGGGGTTGCTGTGGGGTGAGGGGTTGGGGGGGGGATGCTGAAGAGGGACTTGGGAAGCAATGCTGGGGGGGCTTTGGAGGGATGCTGGGGGGGATAAGGAGGGGTGCTGCTGCAGGGTGAGGGATTTAGGGGGATGCTGCAGGGTGGGGGCGCAAACAGGGACCCATCAGCACCGCCTGCTTGGCAGAGGTGGGCTTGTGGGATGCTGAGGGTCACCCCCCCACCGCCTCCTTGGGGCAGGACCCCCCTAGCAGGTCACCCCTTTTTCAGAGTCTGCAAAGCAGGAGCCTTATTTTTCCCAGAGACCCGGCGGGAAGCCAGGTTTGGGGTGCCTCCATCCTCTCATTGCTTTGGGGGTGGACTAATTCCTTACCCTGTGCCCTGGGACAGAGCTGTCTCGGCCAGACAGGAGGTTTTGCTGCAATTTTGGGTGCTTTTGGCTCAAGAGGGACGGAGCAGGGGACACAGGACATGGAGGGAAGGCCAGCAGCTGGTTCAACCCTGGAGATTCAGGCTGCGCAGCGCTCTGCCGGCATAAAACTCCCGCAGTGTCGAAGCATCCAGATATTTCATCAAGAGCCTCATAAAACCACCTCGGAGGGAATTAATGGCTTTTCATTCATCCGATGGTTCAGATGGTAAACAGCTCCTGGGCCGCTGACCGAGGAGGCAGCAACGACGCTGTGGCGGTGGGTTTTTGCCTGTCACGGAACGAGGGTTTCGGTGGCAGCCGTCCCAGCTTCATCCCGAAGGGATGGTGGGATGGGCACGGGCGGGAATTGGGAGCACAGGGACGGTTTTAACGTGCTGTATCTGCCCTGGGTCCTGCGCTTTGCATCCTGATGGGATGCCGCAGCTTCTCCGGCTGTTTCACCCCCCGGAATGGGTTTCCATCCCAAGGAGGCACGGAAAGCCGGAGCGGGGCAGAGGGCTGCATCCGGCACGTGCGTGTCCTTCGGGAATCAGGGTTTAATCACCTTCCCGGGGTGAAAGAAGCTTCCCAGGCCCCGAGCAAGGTGCTGCGTCTCTGCTGTGCGCAGCTCTGACGCAGTCCGGCTGCCCATCGCTCCCGGCGGGAGGAAAATGCCGGGTCGGGGAGTGTGAAATAGCTTTTAGCATGGTTGAGAAGCTCCCTGGGAAGGGGCTCATCCCTTCGCTTGGTTTCTGGCACAGCCAGAGACCCTGCACTGACCCTTTTCCAAGGAGTTAGCTGCAAAGGGCTAATCATCCTGGCAGATTCCAGCAAACGCAGCCTCTCGGCTCAGCTTGGGCATTTATTTATTTTTTTCCAGCTGGAATGTTAAAAATAAACCCAGCGGATACATAAAACAAATGGAAAATCTTTAAAGGGCTTTGCTGTTTATCCGCCTGCATTCAGTTGCCGCTCCGCCTGAAGAGCCGGGTGACCGCCGTGGATGTAGCTCTCAAAATCGGGGAAACTGAGGCAGGGAGGTCCCATCGGAGGGGAGAGCATCGCCCCATTGGGGTGTGCGGAGCCCGAGGACTGCGCACGGGGCAGGCGAAGGGAAGCGATGGCTCCTGCAGGTCCTCACCCATCGCCGGTGGGAGCCGGGGCTTCTCCGCACCCTGAGTTTTACCGGTGCCACTTCATCTTGGCTGGAGCCCTGCTCCGCTGTGGGGATTGCTCCTCTTAGGAAGTTCTCCGTAGCATCGCCTCAGCTCGTATTTTCTCCTCCACAATCTGGATAACTGGGGGGTGGGGGGGGGGTGGGGGTGGGGGATGCTGCCTCTCCGCCCCCCCTCCTCCAACCGACCCCTGCGTTAAATCAAACCGAGGAGGCGAGAGCGATGCCTGGGCTGTCGAGGAGGAAAATTCATGGTGCTCATCGGCCCGGGGAGCTGGGGTCCGTCCGGGGAGGGGGGGGGTTGCGATTTACAGCCTCGGTTGCTAACAGCGGCGTTTCGATTTATTCAGAGGCTGCAAACTCGACGGGGCGTATTTCACCATGGGAAGACCCTCTTCCCCTGCGGAATTTATTGGTTTTAATTAAAATGGCCGTAAAAAAACAACACGCAGGAGCCGTGAATCTGCTCCGTCAGGACTCGGGTCAAAATCCACGGGAATCTCTGGAGGTTAACGGAAGAGGAAACAGTGGGAGACGATCTCTCCCGGAAGATTTTTGGGAACTCGGGAGGACACCGAGCCTCCGTATGTGCCGCTCACCTTGTCCTGTCGCAGAGAGCCTCGCACCGGGGCTCCGATGGCCATGGAAGGCGGGAAGTGGGGAGTCAGATCACCAGGGCAGCTCTGCTGGGTATAGAACTACAAGAATACAAGTCTATCTATAACTATATATGCATAAATTATATTTATTTTTATATATATAAATAGAATTTAAATATAAGTTTGGCAGCCAGCTTGAGTCCTGCCTGTGACGAGTTCAGGGCTGTGACACACAGAAGGGGAAGCTACTCCTTTTATTCCCCCTTCCCCGGTGTTTGAGTTCCCTTTTTACTGCATTTTTGCCCCAAATTGGAAGAAGCGACGCTGGGGCAGCCGGGTGCAACGGCTTCCAGCGGGGCTGAGGGTTGCGTTTGGCAAGAGGAGCGGTCGGCCGTATGGGCCTTGCAGCTCGCGTGCCGCTTTCTCGCCTGCTGAAGCTGCACAAGGAGGTTATTCCGTTTGTCTTTAAAGCAAACACGGCTCAGACCCGGAGCTCCGCGTCTCCGATCGATCCTGCGGGGATGGGGACGGGCTGAAATGCCACGGCGGGTGCCGCATCCTCATCCCGTCGCTGCCCGTGACCCTTCCTAGCGCTCTGGTGTGACCCGGTGCTGGACGGTACCTGCGGGCAAGGACACATCACCTTTTTTCTCCACCTCCTTGCCTGCTTTTCCGCTTCCCCTCGACAAAAGCATTTTGTGGGGCCGGTGGTAGACGGAGGGTCGCATCCCCGGGTGTGGAAGAGGAGCCAAAACAACCCCCGGGGTGTGGGGGGGTGGCAGCCAACGAATAAACCCCTCGACAAACCCACAGCACCAGAAGTCGAAAAAAAAAATCAACTCGGAAAGTTTCCTGGCGCTCTCATCTGCACCCTGCCGGGAGAGGGACTTTAGTCGCACGGCTTTGCTCCCGGTAGCGAAGGCAGCCCCTTTTCTGCGGGGAAGGAGGGAACGTGGATCGAGGAGGGGATGTGGTATGGCCAGGGAACGTGGTACGGGGAGGGAACGGCTCCCGTCGAGCCCACCAGCTCCTTTCCCTTCCGCTCGGCGAAGCCGTCTGCCTTCGGGGCTGCGAACCCGTCGCCGGGGTCTGCGGGCGAAGCCTAAAAATAGCGGGATGCGTAAGAGGAGCCGGGAGGGGGATCGTCAGGCGAGGAGGCAGCTGGGCTAAGCGAGGCAGACAGCAACCTGGGCAGAGCAGAGCGAGCTAAAATAGCTCCTGCTGCTGCAGGAGGAGCCTCGCCGGGACGGCTGGAGGCCGAGCCGCCGGGGTTTTCCAGGTCAAAGATGGCAAGTTGGAGACGGAATCCAGGCTCCCACAAGGCTGGAAATCCAGGCTGCCTCATCCGGAAGAAAAAAAAAAAATAAAAAAATCCACCAACATGTAAAAAGAGCAGGGTGGTGTTTGCACCCTGTGGGTGCTGCGGGAGGGCTGGGGGGGAGCTCTGCACTGAGACACCCCCCCCCAGGGATGGACCCTGGGCACCGAGCCAGAGACCAAATGGGCTCCCGCAGGGAAACTGCTTTGAAAGCAAGGCACAAGGAGCGGCGGGGAAGTGCTCTAACAAATCCCCCGTGATTAATGAAGCTGCCAGGCAGGGACTGAGTGTGGCCGGGCCGGAGCCACATGGTCCCCACAGACGCCGGTGTCCCTTCGAGCATCCTGGGGATGGGATACGTGCTGGGACCAGACTCAGTGAGAGGCAGCGACCAGGTTACGTGGTGGTGAGAGCGGACCCATACGGGTGACCCAAACAGGAGTCCATCCATCCATTCATCCATCCAACCTTCCATCCGTCTGTCTGTCCATCCATCCTTCAATCCAACCAGCCTTCCATCCATCCATCCATCCATCCATCCATCCATCCATCCATCCATCCATCCATCCATCCATCAATCCAATCATCATTCCATCCAACCTTCCATCCGTCCATCCATCCAACCTTCCATCCATCCAACCTTCCTTCCATCCATCCATCCATCCATCCATCCATCCATCCATCCATCCACCCATCCATCCATCCATCCACCCATCCATCCATCCTTCCATCCAACCTTCCATTCATTCGTCCAACCAACCATCCATCCATCCAACCTTCCATCCATCCATCCACCCATCCACCCACCCATTCCCTAACACAACTGATATACCAGATGGGATTTACCAACCCCACCACCTGCTCCCCCTGAGCTGCCATTATACTTCTTCAGGACCTGTTCCACCCCATCCTAACTCAGCCCCTTCAGGCAGGATGGATGGATGTCGGTGCCCGGAGGATTTCTGTCTCTCCCACTGCATCTATGAGGAACCACCTGGATGGAGCCCAGCTTGTGATGAACCACTTTTGGGGGCGGGGGGGCCTCTGTTTGCACCCTCTTTCCCTTGATTAGAAGGATGTGCAGAATCACACCTCGGGGAACTGCAACAGAAAAGGTCGCCCTGTTTTCTGTAGGTCTGAGATGTT
Organism: Chroicocephalus ridibundus; assembly: GCF_963924245.1. NCBI lineage: Eukaryota > Metazoa > Chordata > Aves > Charadriiformes > Laridae > Chroicocephalus > Chroicocephalus ridibundus. The sequence continues at coordinate 5,575,861 of NC_086302.1, forward strand.
TTGGGGCTCGCAAGAAAGGGAGTGAATGGAGCAGATGTTCCACGAGCATCAGCCCAACCTCACTGGCACCCACCGAGCTGCGGGTCCAGGCTGCTCCCCCCGGCTCCCATCGCTTCCCCCCACCCCTCCACTGACAGCTCCAAGTAAATTGGCCTTGAAGAGGAAAATGGGCTGATTTGTGTGTTTTATTTTCCCACGTCAACAGATCCGAGTGTTTTCATACCTTGTGGGGCAGCTGCTGGGAAAGAACAAAGCCCGGCCGTCAGGGGAGTTAAAATTAGATGAGATTCTTCTCTGCCTCGCCATTATGCGTGGCTGAATGGCGAGGGGCGGGGGGGGGCGCGTTTTCTGCAGCATTATTTCCTCGGCATTGTGCGCGGGGAGGCTGTCTCCAAGGGCAGGGTGTTTGCACGGCGCTGGGAGACGGCCGGGGGCTCGGAGCCGGGTCGGGAGGTTGGATGGGAAATCTCAGCTGGGCACTTTGCCGGCACCGAACCCATTCCCGCAGATCAGCGGCGTCCTGGGCGAGGCGGGAGGGTGATGCCACCAGCATCCCCCGAGGTGTTCTCGGTGTCCCCAGGGCACAGAGGGAGACTGTCCCCAGCCAATGCCAGCCTGCCCCGAGCCCCCTGCTCCCACCCGGGGCTGGGCGCACCGAGGGTCCTCACAAATACAGGGTGGGTGCATCCGCTGGTTCATCCCCTTTCCTTGAAAAATGCCTCCGAGCCGATTATTTTATTTGAGGGGTTACCGAGCCCTTTTCCTTCACCCCAGCTGGCGCCTGGCCCCACAGCAGGGCCGGGGACGGGGCCAGCGTATGGCTCACAGACACCGCCAGCGTCCCCTGAGCCGTGCTGGCAGCCGAGGACGCTGCACCGTACCCCAGCCCCGGGGGACTCAGTCCCCACAGGAGCTTTTTTTTTCCCTGATTGTTGCTTATTTTGGTATTTTCACACCCCCGCTCGGTGCCGCCTTCGCCTGACAATGGAGCATTGATTGGGAACTGGCAGCGTCTCCCCGGATTTCGGGGAGCTGTGAAGGCCAGGCTGTCCCCCCCTCTCCCGCCATGGCTGGCTCTCGGAGGTGGCATCACCGCTTTCCATCCGAGGCGCCTCGGGAGCGTTAACAACCTGTGAGTCATCTCATAAATGAACCATCTTGGGGAGGGGGGGGGTGGGGGGGGATCCAGGCGGGATGCTGCTCCGAGATGGAGCTGTGGTGGGAAAAAATAAAGCTTTGAGCTGCTGCTGGAGGGAATTGGTGTCAACGTGAGCACTGGGCTCCCCAGCGGGGCTGGAGCCGGGTTTTCCTGGGCAGGGAGCAGGTCCCTTGGGGATGGGACATGGGGACTGTGTGTCCTGGTGCCTGTCCTTGGTCGTGACACAGGGACCGTGTATCCTGGTGCCTGGGGCTGGTGGTGACTTGGGGACATTGTGTCCTTGTGCCTGTCCTTGGTTGTGACATGGGGACGTTGTGTGTCCTGGTGCCTGTGCTTGGTCGTGACACGGGGACCATGCATCCTGGTGCCTGGGGCTGGTGGTGACATGGGGACATTTTGTGTCCTGGTGCCTGGGGCTGGTCGTGACACAGGGACCATGTATCCTGGTGCCTGTGGCTAGTGGTGACATGGGGACATTGTGTGTCCTGGTGCCTGGGGCTGGTTGTGACACAGGGACCATGTATCCTGGTGCCTGTGGCTAGTGGTGACATGGGGACATTGTGTGTCGTGGTGACATGGGGACATTTCGTGTTCTGGTGCCCGGGGCTGGTGGTGACACGGGGACCATGTATCCTGGTGCCTGTGGCTGGTGGTGGCATGGGGACTGTGTGTGCTGGTGCCTGTCCTTGGTTGTGACATGGGGACCGTGTGTCCTGGTGCCTGGGGCTGGTCGTGACGTGGGGACCGCGTGTCCTGGTGCCCGTGGCTAGTGATGACGTGCTGGAGGGAGGAGGGCCCCACGCGCATGTGCGTGTGTGCAGACATACGTGTTGCACTACCAAGGGACAGGAAGGAGTTTTACAGCCAGGTTCCCTAAGGGAATAAGGTCCGTTTGTCCATCTCCCACAGGTCTGACAGGATTTGCCGGCGCCTGTTGCCGTACCAGCAGGACCGGAGTTAGACCCCCTGGGCCACCTTGGACCACCCTGGTCACGGAGGAGGCCATTTTCCTTCTCGGCATATAAAGTATTTACTTTTTCTGCAACTTTTTAGCTTCATACCACAGCTCCTGGAGCAGACGGGATGCTCCTGCCATGGCCCATGGTCCCCACAGCCGAGCCGCCACCGGCACATCCGCCGCGGAGCAGGTGCCGGGAGCGGGATGGGACGGACAGACACGTGGGCGTTCAGCCCATCGATTCGCCGCCTCCGAGGGCTCTGCGGCGAGCAGGGAGGAAGCCGGTGTCGTCTTTGATGTTGTGAATCCAGGTCAGCGCTCGCCCAGCTGCCGTCCTGCTGCTCTCCGACTGCGCCGAATCGCAGGGCGCAGCCCGGCTCCTCTCCCCCGACACCGTTTTGGTGCCTCCTGCTCCGGGCACAGAGTTTGCATCTCCCCTCTACTCCTTCACGCTCCTCCAAATGTCCGTGGGATGGGTTGGTTTGGGGTTGGGAGAGGAGAGGAAACCTCCTCAGGGTGGAAAACCGATGGAAAAAGCACAGGAGGGTTTGGCTAAGGTTTGCGTTTGGGCTGAAGGACGGGGATTTGGGTGGTTCGGACCTGGAGGGATGCCAAGAGGGAAAACTGTGGCTTGTTCCCATGCTCTCCGGGAACCGCTTTCATCGCCCCACTAGCCGTGGGGTGCCGGGCTTTCCTAGGCACGGCAGCCTCAAACCCACCTCCTCCACTCGCCGCAGCCCCGGCCGGAAAAATCGCAAACATCCGGGGATCGCTCCCAAGGTGAAGATTCCAGGAGGGAAAACTGAGACCTGGTCTTCTGCTCTCTGGGAACTGCTTTCATCGCCCCACTAGCCGTGGGGCGCCGGGCTTTCCTAGGCACGGTAGCCTCAAAACGACCTCTCTTCACTCTTCCCGGGTCTGGCCTCAAAAATGGAAGTTGTCCGGCGGTTGTCGGCTTCAAATTGTCCCGTAGGATTTGAGGAGTCGCAGCACGTTTCGCACAATATCCAGTCCTGCGCTGTTTTCTTTTACGGAAAACCGCCGCTGCAACGCATTCAGGGAAAGCCAGCAACAAAATTACGGTCTTACGGCAGTAACATTCGTTTTCTAAACAGAGCAAAACCTTCCCGTCCTTTCGCTCTATTTAATGAAACGTTAATAATTAAATAAAAAGGAAATAGTGAAAGGGATGCAATATTTACAAATCTGTATACAAAATCCTACCAAGCTCCCAGGGAGATCTCGCCGGCTGGGGGAGTTCCAGCCTGGACGCAGCGACGGATGGGAACTGGAGTCTGGGAACCACTTCCATCGCCCCGCAAGCCTTGTGGCCCCCAAGCAAAGCCTTGTGGCCACCAGCCAGCCACTGGCTTTCCACCCCGCTCATCCCTACCTTGTCCAGAGAGCATCTCCAGCAGAAGATCCAACATCACTTGTTGGTTGGGTCTTTTCTTTTGAAACATCCCCCCGCTAAATTAGGCGGCATTTCAGCCCCCGAGCGCCCCCAGCAACGTAGACGCAGGGACCACCACGCACATATCCCCAATGGCTGCCGAGGGCTGAAAGCATCTGGCTGGAGGTGCCAACCCTGCCTGTGTCTTCAAATAAATTGCTGTAGTTTGGGGCTTTGGAGGTGACCAGCCTCTTCCTTGAGAACCGCAACCACCAGTGGAACGTATGGGAAGCTCCGTGGCTGCGGCACCGGTCCCTCCAGCTCCGCTGGGTGTCGAACACGCAGCTGTAAGGTCAGGCCTTGCCTTATTTCTCATGGTGGCACCCATGCATCCTCCTTTCCCGGGTGTTGTGAGCACTTGCAAGCACCCGGCGAGGAGCAGAAGGCAAGAACCTGCCTTCAAAGCTTCAAATGAGGTGATGAACCTTCCCACCCTCACCGGAGAGCTGCAGAAGACACACCTCGGTGTTCGCGGCGATGACACCCCAGCTGGTCCCTTCTCCAGCCCTTTGCCAGCACCGAGGATTGTGCTTTGCTTTGCTTCCCAGCCTGATAAAATGAGATGCCGGCTGCCATCTGTCCTGGCTTGTCCCGCTGGCCTCGGGAGAGCACCCGGGGCGCGCAGCACCTCCTCCACCCAAAAGGACACAGATGGTGGCTGCCCAATACCATATTTTTCCAAGACGGCCACCTGCTTCCCACGCTGATGCCCGGAGCGATGCCGTGCCGTGGGACAGAGCTGCTGCCTGCGTTCCCGGTCCATCAGCCAGTCCCGGGAGCCTCCGGAGACCGGGGAGATGGCATGGCTCTTCTGTGGTCACGACTGATGCTGCTGGTGTCCGTCTGGGCTCAACCACTTGAACGGGTGGCCTTGGTTGCAAGGATGAAGTGACATGGGCTGGGAGGGAATAACGGCTGCTCCCAGCAAAGCCAGCGGGTGTTATCCAGGGAAAAGGGGTGGGAATGCCAGAGAGGTCTGGGATGGAGGGTCCTCGGGGGGCACTGGCACCCCTGGTTTTTTCTTTACTAGCAAAGAGGAGATACCCAGACACGTCCGCGCCGATGGTGGCTTAAACTACAAGTTGAATCCCATCAGTGATGGCTCTTGGAGGAAACCCCTGGCAGAGCCAGAGCCCAGCGTGGGAGCACGACCGAGGCCCTGGTGGGACGCTGGGCACCCCCGATCGGGGGTTTTGGCCATCCCGAGGGTGAGCTGCCAGCACTGCGGAGCCGGTGTGGGGCTGGGCGAGGGCAGGAGCGGGAGGAAGAGGAGCAGTGCCGGCGAAGGCTGCTGCACTCAGCCGTCGCCTGTTCCTGCTTCTCCCAGCTTCCAAGGCAGCTCCCCCTCCTCCAGCCTGCCAAACCTGCGACGGCTGAGCCCAGAAGGTGATTTCTCCCCCCCCCGCCACTTTTCTTTCTTCTCCTGAAAGGCACAAAAATCCCCCCCACCCTCCCCCACCGCAGCATCTCGCAGGTGTGCGACATCTTCCTCCCTCCCCGCTCCCACTCTTCCTCCCCAAAGCCATCGCAGCCCGGCACGAAGCCGGGGACAGACTCAGCTCCCTTGACCCCCCCCGGCCACGTCCCTGTCCCCTTCCCGCACGCCACAGCCTTGGGAAGACATTTGGGGGGATGATTTCTCCTCTGGTGATGGGGTCGGGGGGGGGGTTGCTTTTTGCTGGAGACCCCATTTAGGGCTGCAAACCTGCGGGTCCCAGCGCGCCCGTCCCCGGGGAGCTGTTGGCCAGCCCAGCCCGCGGCTAAGTAGAGAATAGTAATAAGGAAAAATTGAAAGTGGCAGTTTAATGGCTGGAACAGCTCTTCTTCCGTATCTATCTGTCTGCCCACCTAAATATAGACATACATTTTCCAAACGCAAAACGCCAGCGTCCCCGCTCAGAGCCAGGTGAAGCGGCTGAGAGCCAAACACAAGTATTTAAAAGCAATATTAAATGACCGATGCCTAACGAAACCCTTGGGCTGGAGGAAGCGCTCTGCCGATAGGAGATGTTTATTGACGGAGGAGAGGAAAGCAGGCTGGAAACAGACTTTTTTCCCACCCTCCCCGCCAAGTTTTTTGGCTGCAGCAGGTTTTTTTTTGGGGGGGGGAAAGTTGTTTTTGATGTGTAAAACCCTTCTCGCTCCCCGGCTCGGCCTTCGGGAAGCAGCCCCGGTGCACGGAGGTGTTGGCTTAGCCACAGTGCTGTTGATTTAAGGGATTGGGGTTTTTTTGGGGGGGTTGTTTGGGTTTTTAACTCTCCTTTCCCGTGCAAAAACGCAGCTGTGCATCTCCCACGGCACAGCAGGGAGCAAAGCTCGGTCGGGGGTGGCCGTGGTCCCCAGGAGATGGGGACCCTCCTGTCCCCGTCGATGCCGGAGCTGGCAGAGATGCGGCTGAGGGACTGGGAGCAGGGATGCTGCCACGGGTGAAGGGAGGCAGCGTCTGCCCATAATCACCTTCAGGGGGTTGCTCCAACCTGATTCCCAACCCCAGGGTGGATTTTTCCAACCCGCCTGACGGAGAGACCCCTCCTCCTCCTGCCCGCAAAGAGATACCGGCTACCGGGGGGAAGAAAAACACTAATAATTGTGCTCCGCTAATGACTTGAAGTGTTCCCAGGCTAAGTGCTCCCACTTCTCTGCTAAACGAGCCTCTCTCCTTGCCCACCCAACAGCAAACACTAAATCCCCTCCTCCCCGTGGCCTTGGGACCGGAGCCGTGGGTGGATGGCAAGGGGACATTTTTGCTTCGCTGTAGCCAAGATATCTTATGAGCGAAACGATTGTTTCTTGTGCTTCTCTCGCCTTGTGCTTCTACCTTCCTCCGTATCCAAGTGCAGCCGGGATCCTCCGAGGGCCTGGATGACTCACCGCGGCAGCAGTGTAAGGGCATTAGCGCATGATTCCTCCCAGGGCTCCGCATCGCCCATCACCAGGAGTTTTTACAGTCTGAGCAGTTCTCCCGCCCCGAGGAAATATCACGTTTACCTGCAAAATGGCTGGGCAGAGGGAGCACGTCCCCTTGATGGAGGGGACAGCAAGGGATGGAGATGGGGACAAGTGATGAGGGCATAGCTCGGGATGGAGATGGGCGCTGGACCAGGGTGGTGATGAGGGGACAGCTTGGGATGGAGATGGGCGCTGGACCAGGGTGGTGATGAGGGGACAGCTTGGGATGGAGACTTGTGTTGGACCAAGACAAGTGATGAGGGGACAACTTGGGATGGAGACAGGTGCTGGACCGGAGTGGTGACAAGGGGACAGCTCGGAATGGAGACGGGGATGAGTGATGAGGGGACAACTCAGGATGGAGATGGGCACCGGACCAGGGTGGTGATGAGGGGACAGCTTTGGATGGAGACTTGTGTTGGACCAAGACAAGTGATGAGGGGACAACTTGGGATGGAGACGGGTGCTGGACCGGAGTGGTGACAAGGGGACAGCTCGGAATGGAGATGGGGATGAGTGATGAGGGGACAACTCAGGATGGAGATGGGCACCGGACCAGGGTGGTGATGAGGGGACAGCTTTGGATGGAGACTTGTGTTGGACCAAGACAAGTGATGAGGGGACAACTTGGGATGGAGACGGGTGCTGGACCGGAGTGGTGACAAGGGGACAGCTCGGAATGTAGACAGGGATGAGTGATGAGGGGACAGCTCAGGATGGAGATGGGCGTTGGACCAGGACGAGTGATGAGGGGACAGCTTGGGATGGAGACGGGTGTTGGACCAGGACAAGTGATGAGGGGACAACTCAGGATGGAGATGGGCGTTGGACCAGGACGAGTGATGAGGGGACAGCTTGGGATGGAGACGGATGTTGGACCAGGACAAGTGATGAGGGGACAACTCAGGATGGAGATGGGTGATGGACCACGGTGGTGATGAGGGGACAGCTCAGGATGGAGACGGGTGTTGGACCATGGTAGTGATGAGGGGACAGCTCAGGATGGAGACGGGTGTTGGACCAGGACGAGAGATGAGGGCACAGCTCAGGATGGCGATGGATGCTGGACCAGGGTGGTGATGAGGGGACAGCTCGGGATGGAGATGGGGGTGAGTGATGAGGGCACAGCTCGGGATGGAGACGGGTGCTGGACCAGGACGGGTGACACATCCCACATTTACGACATGACACGCATGTCCCCAACACAAAGTTATTGTCCTCACCCCTAGTCATTGCTGCGGAGCTGAAGTTGGTCCCTGCCCGGCATGGCCGACGGCAGCTCGGTCGCCCCTTCAGCCCCAAGCCCGGCGCAGGGGCGGTTGCAGTTAACTCACTAATTGCACGCCGTGCTCGGCCAGGCTGCTTTGCAGAGTGCAATTAATTAGCATTTGCTTCCCTGACGGTTGCTGACCCTGCCAGACTCGGGAGTAAATTGGCTGCTGCGGGTAATGGGTTTGCTAAGAGCGGCTGGCGGTGGTGGCACGGCTCCTGGGTAATCACTTCGTTACAGGACGAGCTATTTATATTTTCACTTTGGAAAGACAAGGCGGCTCGTTGGAAGAATGCGGCCTTCGGTGCCAGGCGCTCTCGGCTTTCCGGCTCGCGGGGACCTTGGAGAAAGGAGGCACAGACATGGCTGGGGCGAACCAGGGCTTGGGCACAACCCCAACCTGCCACCCTGGGGCACTTTTTGCTCGAGAAAACCGTCGGCCGGGGGCTGCGCGTGGGCGGGACACGCCGGGACGCTGCTAAAAAAAAGGTGGAAAGATGCTTCGGGCGTGCCGCGGCCAAGGAAATCGGGGTTAGAAAATGCGCAAAGATGGTTTTTCTTCTGCAGCCCAAACCCCGGCCGCTCCACGCGGTGGGATGCGGAGGACCAGGGGAGGGGGATGAGCCTCGGGCATCCCGCTGAGCGCCTCGCACCCCTCCCCAGCCCCTTCCGCTTTCCCACCTCCCTCCCACCCTGGGTGCTCTGCCCGCACCCAAACCGCGCTAATTCAGAGGAAAAACCGCCCCTGCTCGCCGGCCCCGTCCTCGAGCCGCGTGGCACTTCATTATATCACTAAAGATTAATCTGCCGCTCCTAATTGCCGAGTGCCCGAGAGCTCCTGGCGGGGAGAAAAAGAAGCGTCAGGCGAAAAAAGCCAATGTGGTTTGGGGTTTTTTTTTGGTTGGTTTTTTTTTTTTTTTTCCTCTCTCCGTTAATATTTAGGTCGACTTGCTGATGTGGGAAGCACAGGGATGGGAATTCATGTGGACTAGGGGAGCCGGGGGAGATGGTGGGGGTGGGTTTATAGCGTTTCTCGAGGTGTTTTCCCCGGCATCTCCTCCGTCCTGGCCCCGAGAGGGAAGAGAATACCTGGCTCCAGCTGAATGTCGAGAAAGATTGATTTTTCTGGGGTTTTTTTTTTTTTTTTCTTTTTGCTTTTAATGGGGGAATCTTTGCTCAGTTCTTCCTCCTCCGCCCGTTCGGCGAAGGCAAGGGGAAAATGAAAGTCGCTGCCAAGTGCTGTGATTTTAGGAAGGCCGAGATGAAAGTGCTCTGCAGACTCAGCAAACCTCTTTGGCCGGGAAACCAAAGGACACGGGTTTTTTTTCTTTCGGGAAAAGTATATATTCCCTAACTTTCCCTGCGACGCGTTTCATTTTAGAAGCAAAGGTCTGGGGTCCGCTTTGGCCTCGTTTGATGCATTTAAGCGTCAAAAAGCCTATGGGGAGGCTGGGGGATGAGGCGGGGCACCCCTACAACGCAATGAACCGTTTCCCTCCCGTGGATGGCGAACGTTGCAGGTGACAAACCGAATTATTTCCACCACCCCCACACCCCCCCCGGCCTTGTTTTGCAGGAAAAGAAACCCCAATATCCAGTCAGGCCAAATCCACGGCTTTATTCCGAGTATTTTGGCTCGGCCGGGGAACAGGCGGGCTGGGCCTCTGCCTATTTTAGCAATATTTCTGTATTTTGGGGGGTGGGGGGGGGCGGAATCCTGCTCTGATTGCCCCGTACACCCCTACCCGGCTCCTCCAAGTATTTAGGGAACCCGCCACCCCTCCGCGTCCTTTAACAAACTGGTACCCGGGGGGATCCAGCCCCAATTCCCGCACATCCCATCCTCCTATGCACCTCGCGCTCGGGAAAACCAGAGCTTTGGGGTTTAATTAAAACAAAAAGCCCCCCAAAAGCCCACCAGCAGAGCAGCTTGAAAGGCTCCGACCGAGCCACGGCTCGAAGGAGATGCAGCAGACGTTGTCCCCCGAAAAAAATCGAGGGTGTCCGTAGCTCTTGCTTTCATCTGGCTTCAAGTCACGGGCTGGAGAGGGGTCTGCTCGGATTTGGGGCTATTTGGGATTTGGGGAATAGCTGTTGGTGTCCCTGAGCTCAGCAATGCTCTGTATTGGGGGGGCGCAGTGGGTGCCTTTCCCAGCTTTCCCAGTTCACGGGGGAACGGGGAGTTTTCTGGGCTCCCCCCACCGTGCTCAGCACCCTCAGCATCATTTTCGCCCCCCCCCCAAAAAAAACCCACCAGCGCTGCATTTTCCTGCTTTTTAAAGCGAATCAGCTCAATTCCTGAGCAGGGCTGGCCCCTTCCACTGTCCCCCCACACCGGGCATGGTCCCCCCCCCACACACACACCGAGCATCACCTCGGGGACGTCACCCCTCGGAGCAGCCCCGACGGGAAGGTGGGAGCGACGTGGCTCTGCGCCGGCGGGTTTTTCCCAGGAGAGCCAAATCCTATCTACTGCCAACGGCGAAGCAGGTCATGCCGATAAATCTTGCGCGTGGTTTTCGAGGCCGTTAGCGCCCAGCGAGGAGCTGGAGGTGTGGAAATCACATCTGTGAGTCCTTCTGGCTACAAGAAGGGGGGGAATACTCCCTTGGGGAAGTGGCCGTCACTGCGAACGGGGGCTTGGGAAGCTGGGATGAGGGGTTTGGGGTCTGTTCTTCACCTTGGGCATCCAGTTTTTATCGCAGAGGCTGCCGGTGCTGTCTCAGGTTTTCCCTCTGCCCTCGCAGCGGGCTTTGGCAGGTTTGTTCTGATTTTTGAGGGCAAATCCTTTCTTCGGGCATCTCTTCCACTCATCCCCCGGGGCTTGGAGCAAGCGGAGGGTCAGTTTAATCTATTTAACGGACATTTTCTTCCCCCGCTGCACATTCGAGCAGCCCTGAAGTGAAGGAGGACGAAGCAGGATTATACCACAGGGGTAAAAGCTGGGGGCACGGGTGGCTCCCGCGATGCTGGGTAAGGAGTAAGGTTGTCACTTGGACAAGCTGCTCTGCCCCGGTGCCGGTGACCAGAGGAGTCGATCCCCACGGCTCTGCAGCGGGAACATCAGGCAGAGCCTCCTGACCTTTAAGGAGAGAGAGAAAACAAAACAGCTGATGAAGCTACGGCTAAATACCACTCGGGTTTCCAGCCGCCGCGAGGGACGCGAGCCGGCGGGCTGGCTCGGGGGACGTCAGGACCTGACGGCTAATTGTGGGGCAGCCCTAACGAGGGTCAGGCTCCCGTCGAACGCAGCCCTTCGTGTCCCATGTCAGGGCTTTTCTGCAAGCCCTTGATGGTGCAGGATGAGCCCGGCGCTCGGCACCGCACTGGATGCCCCAGCCCAGGCCTCGGTGACAGGTCGCTGTGCGCCCCCGCCCCCCGTCCCTCCGTCACCCCCCCCGTTCCTCACCCCGGACACAAAACTGGCGAGGGACACGCGCTCAGCCATCCTGACATGCATTAAATTGCGACGCCGCAGCCCAGGGCACGCACAGCCTTCCTTGATGGATCCAGAGATGCTCCCATGGGCCAGAAGTAGCCCCCAAAACACCGCCAGCCTCCTGGGGGCTCGGGGAGGGGGGGCATGCAGCCACAGCATCCCCCCAAAGAGGGTCCAGAGCGGCCCGACCCCTGCTCGATGTTGAGAAAGGGGGGGTCCCACTGCCCCGGGCAGTAGGGCACGGGGACCCGCATGGAGGGGTAAAAGCCAGCTCCGGAATTGCATTAATTTAGTTCAATTCCGACACGATTCACCGCCAGTCGCTCCATCCCCCTTCCAAGACATCCAGGCGCTCGGCGAGCCTTGGAAAAGGGTTCCCCCCCCGGCAAAGACCAGCCGTCCCGAGTCGGGGACAACAGGATCCACCACCTCCCGCTCCATCCCCGCGGATAGGGACCCGCCACCACGCTTTGGGGACCAGCGACCAGGGCCAGGGAGGGGGTTAGCGAGACATGGAGCGAGAGGATGGGGAAATGGGGTTGCCACGGAAACCGCTGAACAGCAAATGGCTGATTTTTTTCTTTTTTTTTTCTTTTTTCTTTTTTTTTTGTCAAGGCTGGAAAAAATGCGGGGGAGAAGGGCAGCGGCGAAGCCCCACGCCGCGGGACGAGTCGGGGGGCTGGGACGCGGGGCTGGGAGGGGGGGTTCGGACCCCGGGTGAGCCAGGATGGCAAAGCAAACCGTGGATGCTCAGGTGTCTGCGTGCTGGATTCCACTCCTGTGGGACAGCCGTGTCCCCTGGGGGTGGCTCAGGGCAGGCCATGGGGAGGGGATGGGTGCTGGTGGCACCGGTGGTGGGTGTCCCCATCACCGCGGCGGCATGGGGGACACGGCCAGGGGGGCGGGGGGAGGCACGCCGTGGGGTTCTTTAAAGCATTTAAAGCATTGCAGGTTGAAAATAACGCCTCCATCACACGGAGGATTCAGCGTCTCATGCAGGGACAGGCGCCGGCCGCTGATGAAGCTTCGGAGCATCCAGACCCTGGAGCCCCGGGGCGGGGGCGGGGGGGATAAAGCCACCCCTAGCAGGGACCGAACGGGTGTCTCCATCATTGCGAAGTCACGAACAGCCCCAGGTGGAGCTCGACTCAGCCCGGGGCTGCGACAGAGCCCCAGAGCTCCTGAGGGCTCTTGTCTGAGCCTCCCTGCCCGCAGGGGCCGTGCGGGCAGGGGTGGGAAGCAGCGTTAGCATTTGCCGCTTGAAGCCATGGCTTCACCTCTCGAGAGCTGCTGAAAAATCAGAACTGAAGTGCCCACTTCCCCTAAAGTTCAAGAGAGAGCTCCCGGGCTGAGCGCTGGCAAGAAGGCGCTTGCCTGCACTTAATTCCTGGCCAGGCTGGGGGATGCGGAGGAGATGAGGGGACCGTCACCTGCGGAGATGAGAGGGGAAAGCCCCAGGGACGCGGCACCCGCGGGGCTGACGGCTGGGGAGGGGATGGTGGGATCTGCCGGGGGGCTCGGCCAGACCCTGAGTGCCGTCAGCCATCCCAGTTTGGGGATTGGAAATTCGGGAAGCGGGTTTTTGTAACAGCTACGCATGTGTTTGTGCCTTCCCCGTGGAGCGGGGTGGAGGCTCAGCCCTGGGGACTGTCCCCAAGAGCCACCTAGAGCCCGTTTCAACCCCTGGAAACTGCTGGATGCCAGAGAGCCCCTCGTTATTCCCAGCCCCTGTGACACCCACCCACCCACCAGGCTGCAGGGGGCCGGATCCTGCATCCCCACCCAGAGCCCAGAGCATCCTTCAGGGCCAGGAGCTCCCCTGGCCCCAGGCGGGGTGGGAAAGCCCTCCCAGGGCCGGGGGGGGACACCCTTGCATAGATGGTGGGGGGGCCTCCAGCAGCGCCCAGCTCTCCAGTTTCCTTCCCTGCTCCCTTTCCTCCTCTGGGATTTCTCAGGAAGGGTGCACAGGGTGACAGTTCCCTTGGGGGACATGTCCCCTGAGGGACAGGCGGACGCATGGGGCTGGCAGGAGCTCCGTCACGACGTGGGAGCAGGCTCCCTCCGGTATTGCTGGACCGGACTGCAAAAAAATAGAGGTCCAAATCCCCCTGTTTCGGCCTTGTCCCACCCAAACATGCCCAATTGCACCCGGGGGACAGGACGCGAGCCCCGGCCCCCCGTGCTGCTGGCGCGGCGCTGCCCGTCCTGCCCTCCCCGCGCCGCCCAAGGTCACCCCGATGTTTTATTCATCCCCCACAAGCCACTATATTCCTTAATTGCAGCCACACGCGCTTTGCAAGTGTAAATAATTGCCTGGCAGGCTTATTAATGACTTCGGCGTGCTAACGAGCACCGCCGCCCAAAGCGGACTCTCGGGGGTGTCCGACCCTTCCCTGGGCTGCCGGGAGACCCCCAAGGACTGAGGGGTTGGCACCCGAATGCGGGCGCAAACTGCCCTGAGCTCGGCCTGGGCAACAAATACACACTTCAGCCCCAGATGAAATAATTAACGATTGGTTAATTCGACAGCTCCACCGTCCTCCTCCGCTCCTGCCCGTCGGCTGGCGCAGGCGCGGGAGCACCCTCATCCCCCGTCCCCGGTCACCCGCGGTCACCGCGACCTTACCTGCGTCCCCGTCACGTCTCGCTGCTGCCAAACGGAGCTGCTGGGAGAAGCTGGTGGCCGTGAGGGACGGGCTCGGTGCCACCAGGCTCCGTCCTGCACCTCCTGTAGCCAAAGGCGCACCTCCCGGGCCCGTCCCCGATGCCCTTTCCCTGGAAAACCCTCCCGGCTGTCGGTGGAGGCGCTGCCCTGCCATGCGGGACAGCCTCCAGCATCCAGACCCAGCCGGGGAGTCATCTCTGGCCTTAATTAAAGATTTTTTAATCACCAGGTAGGCGATGGCTGGGCATCAAGCCACCATTACAGCCCAAGCTGGGGGCTGGTGCGTTGAAGACACATGTGGAGCTGGCTTGGGGGGTCTTGGAGGACAGCAAAGCTTGAGCTGGGGGGGGGTACGAACCAAGGCGGGGGTCCCAATCCCCCCTTCAGAAAGCAGATTACGCCGCAGAGGCTGTTCACACCTTTATTGCTCTGGCTGGAGAGTTTTTCCCTACTCCTTTCCCGCCTCCCCCCCATCCCTCCTTCTTTCCTAGGGACACAGTGCCCTCAAGCCAGATCCGCGTGTCACAGAGCGGAGGGACGCGGTGGCATCCCTCCGGCATCCAGACACCGCTGCGACCACCCTGCCTGCCTCCGTGGCCTCCCACTGCGCGCGCTTAGGTCAAGAAGAGCGTATTTGGGGGTAAAACCCGGCCCTTTCTCACCCCCGGCCCCCAGGACAGTGGCACAGCCCCACATCCACGGGGCAACGCCCCTCCTGTCCCCAAATTGTCCAAGTCCAGCTTTTCTCCAGGGAAGGGCGCATTCAGGCCGGTCTCCCAGTCCGTTCCCAGTGGGCTCCCAGCACACCCCAAGCAAAGGGAAGGTGTTTACAGGGAGGAACCGCTTGAATTCACCGGGGTCTTCCCGAGCAAACCCACCTGTCGCCGGAGCCCGGCTCCCGGGGATGTTCGAGGGAGCCCAGTGCAAGGAAGCAGGGAGCCAGGACGCGGCGACCGGTGCCACCCCGTCACCCTCCCTCCCCACCCCGGCTGCCTGATGTGGCCGTCACAGCATCCCGTCTTGCACCGTGTCCCCTCCAGGCCTGTCGCCGGGCGCCGTCAGCAGAACTGCAGGAGAAGCAGAGCCGGGGGCGGGCGGTGAGCCCTCACCCAGCCCCCCGGCACCATTCTGGGGGGCTCTGCCAACCCTCCGGGGCCGGGAGAGGGTTGGGACACCCCGAGCAATCCCAGGCTGGGCACAGACCTTCCAGCGGTTCCCACATTCGTTGCACAGCACGAATGTCGTCATGGGCTCATCGGCGCTGCGCGTCTGCACCTAGGATGGAGCGGGTGGCGGGGTCAGCGGAGACCCCTCCGGCGTCCCCCGAGTCGGGGTCCCCTGGGGACAGGGAGGGGGGAGCCCCGGGGGGCTTTTCGGGGCTGACCTGGTTGTAGGTGCAGTTCTTCTTCTTGCACTTGCCGCACTGGAAGAGGTCGGTGACGGTGCCGCCCGTCTTGGCCATCTGGTGCTCCCGGATGGCCTCCTGGGTCATGGCGTTCCTCAGCTTCTTCAGCTCATCGCTGGCCATCTCCTGCCACCGGCACCGGCCCGGCAGCGTCAGCAGCCAAGCCGGCATGGGGTGCAAGCCACCGCGGTCCAGCACCCTCCCCATCCTCTCCAGGACCAGGACTGATCCTTCTCTCTGTTCTTGGTGGAGGGCTCCGGCCCATCCGGATGAAAAAAAATCACCCCATCCTCAACCTGCAACTGCTGCCTGCAGGGACCTGGCTCCCCACGGAGGGAACTGGGCTCCCAGCCGCCGGATTTGGGGACCGTGGTTGAGAAGAGGACTCTCAAGCCTGGCTCCTGACAGTGTGACACCCCCCGCCCAGCTCTATGATGGGGGGGGGGGGTGTCACAGGGCTCTGGGGCGGGGGGGGGGGGCGCCAGGCAGTGCCCGGATCTTTTTTGGCTGCCGCCCCCCTGCTGACGCACCCCTGCTCTGATGCTTCTCGCGCTCCAGCCAGCCCCAAGGTGGGATGGGGAGATGTTGGGACAAATCCAGCGTGGACACCAGCAAGCCAAGACCCAGCCAGCCCTTGGGCACCAAGAACGGACACTGATGGGCATGGACATGGTCCACAAGAGCCAGCCCCGTGCCCCCCCCCACCCCGCTGCCCACCTCGGCAGTCATGCGGGCGATGAGGCTGGGCGGGATGGCCCCGCACAGCACGTTCCTGCGCAGGCTGGGGTTCTTGGGGTCCTTCAGGTTGCTGATCCTGCTCCGCACCCGGTTGCGATACTTCATGTCCGTGCTCTTCAGCTCCTGGAAGATATGTGGGGGGTTCCGTCAAGGAATCAAGAGGGCAATGTCAGGGGGACGGCGGCCCCCGTGGGCACGCGCTGCTGCTCTGGGCTCGGTGGTGCGGATTGTCACCAGGGCCAGTGCCCACGTGCATGTGGAGGTGGCCGATCTCAACAGGGTTTTGCTCCCTGGGGCACCATCTGTGGGGGGGGGTCTCCCCCTCCTTGGGTGACGAAGCACAACTTGGGACGTGGGGTGGAAAACAACTTCGCATTTCCCGGCTGTGACACCCAAAGGCGGTCAGGGACCATGCCCAAGTCCTGTGCTGAGTTCACGGTGGGGGGGGGGGGGCTCAGCCCGCTCTCCCCCTCCCAGGCTGGCCAAAAAGCCACCGACTGCCTGCACGGATGCGGGCGGATGGGATGAGGTGGCAGCTTCAGCGGGGGGGGTGTCCCACGAGGCCGTGGGCACACATGGCCAGAGCGTGGGATGAACCAAAAATCGAAGCGCAAACCACCTTGGGACTGGTCCCGGTCTTGGGGGGGGGGCTGCCAGGAGACCCCCAAGCCTTGAGTTGGGGGGTGAACGGAGGGGGCTCCATCCCTGCCAGCGTGGCACAGCCTGGGCACGGGGCTGGTAAGAGACACGGGCACCCACAGCAGGCTCAAAAGAGAGACCTGGTCCGGGTTTGGGGTTCATGTCTGCAGGGACGGAGGCAGGTCCCTGAGCAGAGGGGTGGGGGGGACACACAGACCCCCCCCCCAGACTAAGGCAGGTGCCCAGGAGATGCTCAGCATCAGCATCAGCCTCTAACCGGGGTCTGGGCTCCCTCTGCAGGCAACCGGCACAGCAGAGCCCGTCACCCTCTGTCCTTGTCCCCACCACCCTCCGTCCTGTCCCCACCACCGCTCTTCAGCCCACGTGTGTCCCCCCCGCCAGGGGATGGAGCCTGGGGACTCCCAGCCCCCCCCAAAAGGATATGGTCTTCGATCTCCGACGCCATCTTCTCGCAGTTGACGCCAAACTCTTTGTAGTCGTCTAAAGGGCGGAGAGGCCGAGGGGTGACTTTCGGGCGTGAAACCAGCCGGGTCTCACCGTGCATCGAGAAACTCCCCCCCCCCCCCCCCCCAAAAAAATCTCACCTTTCCCCCCCTCAACTTGTCCCAGGCACCCCATCTCTACTAAACCTATTTTTACCCGTCTTGAACCTCACGAGGACCCTCATCTCCACATCCAACCCCTTACCGGGGACCCCTCCAACCGCCTTTTCTTTCGTTTTTGGGGTTGAACACTGAGCCACGAGCTACAGCTGCCATTTGTTTGTAGGTCCAGGGGCTGTCGCAGGGCTGTGGGTGCCCCAGGACGCCGAGCCTGGCTTGTTATTGTAGGGTTGCTTCCCTTAGGGCTATCCCGTTGGAGAAACAGCCCAGTTCGGGCCAGTAGCTTAGGGAGGAGATGATGGGTTTCCTGCTGCCCCTTTGAATAACCCAGTGTGGGAAGGCGGGGGGGGGGTTGGCCGGGGCAGTGCTGCGACCCCATGGCTCAACGTAGGCTTGGAAGCTTCTTTCCTCCCTGTTTTGCCACGTGTGATGAAACCAGGGCTTAAAGTTGCCTGGTTGCTCGGGGCAGCCAGCTCCTGCACCGCGCCCCCCTCTCCACCCCCCACCCCCCACAAGCCCCAGCGTGCCCCAGCTCCAGCACCACCCCCCCCCGACCCCACTCACCGTCCATGCGGAGGGCGGCCGTCAGCATCTCGATGCACTTGTCCCGCACCGAGTCCCCCGTGAGATAGCAGGGGGCCAGGAAGCAGGGGCTGGCTGAGAAGGTGGGGCTGGTGGGGGTCCGCGGCGGCTCCGCTTTGGCCTTGCTGCTGTTGGCTCTGCAGGGACACACGGCGGGGGGTGGCGGGGGGGAGGACAGGCAGGCGCCGGGGTCCTGGCACAGCCCCGGGGACCTGCCGGGGGTCCCATGGCAGTGGGATGGGTCTCTCCTACCTCTCCTCCTTGCTGTCGCTGGAGTTTCTCCGGGAGCCGGTGGGAGCTGGCGAGGGGCTGGTGCCCACGGAGGCTCTCCTGGGGGTGGCACGGAGGGGGACGGTGGGGGTGACACCAGAGACAGGACAGGGGGCAGAGAAAGGTGGCCCGACCTCAGGCACCAGCACATCAACGCGAGCGCTCGGAAGCCGACAGGAATCTTCCCCGGGGGAGGATTTGCTCCTCAAGGACAACGTCCTGGTGCCCATGGCAGGATCAGGGCTCCCAGCCACCTCTACCCACCCCAGCCGTGGGTCCCACGGTCCCCAAAGGGGATCCCCAAAGCCTCCCCAGGCTGCCCGGGGACGTCCCCTCCTTACCGCTCCCCTGATGGTCTCTTCTGCGGGGAGGAAGAGGAGATGGCCGAGGTGGTGGAGGACCTTGAGTCGGCAGAGTCTCTCCTGGCAGGACAAGCCCCACGTCAGAGAGCGGCGATAGGGTGGGTCCAGACCCCCATCCACAGCCCAGCGTGGGGCTGGGGTCCGACATCTCCCATCCCATCCAGCCCAGGCACCCACCTCTCCTTCTTGCCATCCAGAGGTGGCTTCTTCGAGGACGCAGTGGGGCTCCGGCCGTTGCTGGACTCTCTTCAGCGCAGAAGCCCAGAAGAAAGGAGAGATGCTCTCAGGGAGCCTGGCCCCAGCATCCCCCCGCTGTGACCTGGTGAGCCAGATCCTGCCTGCCCATCTGCACCCCCCATCCCCGGCCAAGACCCCCCCCGAGCCCCAGCAGCCCCCCCAGGCTGGCAGTGCCCGGCGTGAGGATCCGTGTGCCCTTCGGCGCGTACCTCTCCGGGTTGGAGTCGGCAGGGTGGCCCCGGGGGGTGGCGGCATGAGAGCCGGACTTGCTGGGCTTCCTAGGGACAAAGAGAGCGGGGCAGGGTCAGATGAGCCCCATCGAAACAGCCCTCGCCCAGGGAATAAATAACATTAAAGAAGTGAAAAGAAAAAAAAAAAAAAAAAAAAATGCCATTTCTCCCTCCCCTCTCCAAAAGCTGCCCTGGTGTCGGTTCTCCAGCGGTGCTGCCGGCACCCCTGGACAGGCAGAGATGGATAAAGCAAACAATTTATAAGGAGGGTGGTCTCCTATCAGCCCCACTGATGCCTTGGCCATGGGGTTGGTGCCCCCCCAAGAGCAGGCAGGAGCCCCCACCTCTCCTTGTGCTTCTCCCTGTGCTTCTCGGCTGGGCTCTTGGGGTGCTTCGCCCCTTCGTTGGGGCAGCTGGGAAAATCCAGCCTCTTCTCCTTCTTCTCCTTGTCCCCATCCGTGTCCTTCTCTTTCTTCCCGTCTACGTCTTTCTCCTTCTTCAGGGTGGTGGAGGACTCTGGGGGAAAGAGCTGGGTGTCACAGGTATGGCCCCTACCAGAACCTGGCTGGGGGGACGGCTGGGAGGATGCTTGGCTCTTGCGGGGGGAGCTCACACTGATTTACACCACTCCATCCCGGAGCGAAAACGAGCCCTTGGAAAAACCCATTGAGTCCGCGCATCGCCTGGCAGGACTGGGTTACGGTGGCTGCGGTGGCACAGGAGCCTGAACGTCCCAACTTAGGACTGATCCCCCCCCCGACCCCCCCGGAGAGCATCCGGGGTTTGGGGTGCTGGGAGGATTGGGCCCGGGGTGGGTGGGGGGATTCCTGCCTCTCCCCGGCATCGCTCACCCAGCAGCCGCTTCCAGTTCTTGATGAGGATTTTGGCCGAGGCCACCACCTCTTCATCCGAGCAGTGTTTCCTCACCGAGTTGACGGCCACCCCGATCCGCGTGGTCTAGGGACGGACGGCAGGGATTTGTCCTTAGGGGTGTGCCGGCTGGTGCTGGGGTGGGGGGGGTGGGGGGGGATAAGACGAGCCACCCCGTGGGGTGTTCCCCCTCCAGCAGCTGCTGCCCCCCACCCAGACCCCCCTCACCTGGAGCAGCTGGATGGTCATGGTGTAGCCGGTGAGGGACTTGAGCAGATCCAGCGCCCCTTCCTAGAGCAGGGAGAGGTCACGGGGGTCCTTGAGAAGCTGAAGAGGATTGAGGGGGGGGCTACGCCGCAGCAGCCCGCATCCACCCCCT
The DNA here is from genome assembly GCF_963924245.1 of Chroicocephalus ridibundus. NCBI lineage: Eukaryota > Metazoa > Chordata > Aves > Charadriiformes > Laridae > Chroicocephalus > Chroicocephalus ridibundus. The sequence goes on from NC_086302.1 coordinate 5,596,089, forward strand.
CTCCTCTCGCCAGCGCCGGGCAGCGCCAGGGAGGGCACCCCGAGGGGACACAAAGCAGCCCCAGGGAACGCCTGACCCTCCGCGGCGAGGCACTCCTGGAAAAACCCCAGATCCGGCCGGATCATCCCGGTGCAGGGTCACGGCTCCTGGCTGGGAGGCAGGAGCTTCCCTTAAAGCTTGGGAAAAATCCCTCCAGAAGGAAACCTCGGGCTGCTGGGAGCTGGGGACGGCCAGGGGACACCCGCGTGTCCCCACACAGGGGTACGAGGGTCCGTGGGACACGCACCCGCGGGGTTTCAGCCCGACCCTGGGTGCGCAGCGGCTGCAGGGCTAAACATAGCCCCAGCACGGAGCCCTCCTCCTCCTCCTCCTCCTCCTCCTCTATTTTTAGAGCTCCAGTAGCGGACGCCAGCTCGCAGGTATCCCCCTTGCAGGGACACTGCCCCACGCCAAGCTGGGCCCCCCGTCCCACCATGGCTCAGGCCCTCCCCATACGTGTCCTCTGCGAGCGGTGGCTGCGGGGGACGTCCCCACACCGCGGCGGGACCCTGACTCTGTCCCCCACCCCGAAGCGCAGGCACGGGGGTGCGGAGCAGGAGGGCCGGGCAGGATCAGGCCCGTTGTCCCCGGGGTAATTCCCAGCGGGGACCAGAGCCCGTGTGGCTCCCACGGGCTCTGATTTTATTCCAAGCGTTGGCATCCCAAAAAGCCACCAGATCTGGGGGGGACGGCAGCACTGCTCCCCCCACCCCCCCCTGCCCCAGGGAGCCTGCACCTTGTCGGGGCAAAGGCCGGTGGAAATGGTGAAATATTAACTTTAAGGGCCGGGCTCAGCTCCGCTCGCCCACACGTCACCGGATCGCCAGGATCCCCGGATGGATCCTCACCTGGCGCAAAGGGTGGCCGGGGGGGCCAGATCCCGGCTCCCCCCCTGGCTCGCCATGGCCAAAGCCACCCGGGAACCATCACTTGGCCCCCTCCCCTCCCTTTGCACGCGCTTGTGCAACAGGCAGGGCTGCGTCTGGGTCTATGGCGGGGGGGTCGTGCCCTCCCCCCCACCAGCCAAACACACACACACACACACACCCCCGGGGAGTTTTCTCTTGCACGGGGCTGAGCCTGTGGCACCGGCCCTGATCGGGTGTTGGTGGCCGGGCTGGTGGCCAAGCACCTGTCACCCACATTTGCCCGCGGTCTCGCACCGCCGAGGGGTGCCCAGAGCTGCCACCCCTGGGACTGACACACACACACACACACACACACACACGCACACACCCCCCAGCCTTGTCCCCAGATCCCAACGGCTGGGAGCAACGGGGTGCAGGAGAGCCCCAAATCGGAGGCAAAATAAAATACCTCTGGGTGCAATCTCTGACGTTGCAAGGTCAGGCTGGGGTGGCCGACGGCACCCTGGGGTGCTGGTAGCACCTGTAGGTGTTCAGCACCCTCCGGACCAGCTCAGCCCCCCCCGGGACCACCAGCAACAAGAGGGGAGGGGGTGAAGAGCAATCCCCCCACCACCACCACCACCGCTTCCCCTCCCTCCCCTGTCCCGAGCCACGCTGCAACGTCCGAACACGCCTGCACATGTGTGCAAACATGCACACGCGTGTAAACGTGCATGCGTGTGCAAACACCCACACGCGTGCGCACCCGCCCCGAGGGACTCGGCCACCTTACCGTGCTCTTCCTGGCCACCATCTTATCCAATTTCTTGGCAATCCGGACCAGTTCCTCAGCGGGCCCCATGCCGGCGGCTCGGCCGGGCTTCGGCGGTCGGTGGAGCGAGACCAAAGCGGCGGCAGACAGAGCTCATGGGGGGCGGGGGGGGGGTGGTCCGGGCAGGGTGGGAGAGCGGCCGGGTGCGAAGGGGTGGACGGGACGGAAAGGAGCGGAGACGTGGGGAAAAGAAAGGGAAGGGAAAAGGAGAGAAAGCAGAAAGGAGGTGGGGCCGTCCCGGCCAGTTATAAACTCCTGCCAGGCAGGCCAAATAGCACGGGGAAGGGCTAAATATAGTCGAGAGCGCCGGGCAGGGCCACGAGTGCAGGAGCTGGGGTGGATGGGGGGGGGGAGGCGTGCAGCGGGGTGCAGCGGGAGGCACGGCCGCCCCCGCCGGAGGGGACCCCGGTGGGTGTCGGGGTGCCGGATGCCCCGGGGATGGAGCCCGGTGTTGGCCGGGAGAGGGCCGGGGACCATGGTTTTCCCAGCGGGACGATGTGATTTTCCCAACGGGATGATGGTTTCCCTAGCGGGATGGCTTTGCCGGGGATTTCCGAGGGGTGCGACGCCGCCCGGTGCAAGCTCTGCGGGTCCCAAGGGTGTCCCCCTTTCCGAAGCCGGTGTCCGGCGGTAGCGAGTTCCTCGGGGGAACAAGCTGCGGTGACAAATGACACCCCCCAACACCTCCCGTGGCTTTTTAAGCCCCAGGAGCAGCCAGGAGCCCCCCAAGGACCAGCAGGATAGGGGGGGAAAAGGGGGGGGTGTGCCATCCCCGGGCAGTGGGGATGGGGTGGGTGACAGCAAGCGAGCCCCCCTCGCCTGTCCCACCAGGGGTGGCCGCAGGGTGAGCATCCCGCTCTGTGCCGGGCGGGATCCATGCCGGCGCGCAGGGAGGGTGCCCCAAAACCCAACCTGCTGCACCCACCCAAAAAAGCGTCGTCCCCCCGCCCCCCCCCCCCCCACCACACGACACCCCCAAAGCCCAGGGTGACATTCCCGATGGGCAACAGCAGGTCACGGAGATCCCGGTGCCTGGGAGGCTCCGGAGCACAGCACCAGCATCACCCGGGCTGGGGCCTGCCAGCGCCAGGGCAGGGGCTGTGCCCCCGCCCCCCCCGCCCCAAACACGCTCTCAAGCGCTTACAAAACCGATGGCTTTATTAGAAACCAGAGACAGAAAACATTTATAATAATAATAAAAAAAAAAAAAAGGCTGGTTTTGAGATGAAACATTTGACGCACAAACAAAAAAGGGGGAGAGGGTAATTTGGAGGTGGGGGGGGGGGCATGGGGGTAGGCGTCTCGTGAGGGACGCTGGCATGAGGGAGACATTGGTCCCAGAAAAAGCTGCGAAATCCCCCCCACGGAGACCCCCCGGGGCTGGGGCAGTGATCCAGCACCCACCCCAGGCGAGGGACGTGGGGCAGTGGCTCTGCGGGGCCACCTGAACACACACATACACACACACCCCCCACACACAAAAAAAAAAATCAGGGAATGGTATTTCGCTACTAGTTTTGGGGAAGCTTTGAAGTATCCCCAATCCTCCCCAGCCCAGGCAGCTCCCAGAGCCTGGAGGAGGGGGGGGATAGGGCCAGAGACCCTCCAGCCCCCCCCAGGCGAGGTCAATAAAAGCCCTTTCCTATTCCCTGCCCATCCCAAAGGCTTCACAGTTGGGGTAGAGGATGCGGCCAGGGGGTACACGGCCGCCCCCCAGCCCCGCTCCCCCCAGGCCGGGGAGGGGGGCGTCCATGGCCCCCCGGCAGAGGAGGGTGGGGGGCAGCCAGTGCGGCTCCCCCATCCCCAAGCCCTTGCAGACAGGGGAGAGGAAAGCCCCAGGGATGGGCAGAGCCCGCAGGAACCGGGGACACCGGGGGCCAGCACAGAAACCTCAGCCCACTGGTGCAGCGAGCGTGTGCGTTCTCTGCCCTACCCACAGGGCAGGCCGCAGCCCTTCAGCTCCCCCCAGCCGCCATCCGTGGACGGTCTTCTCAATGTGGGGGGGGGGTCTCCGAGCCCCCTTAGAGGGCAGTGTCCAGCCGGGCTGGATGGTCCCACACCGAGGTCCCGGGTACATGTCCCTCGTGGCCTGGCTCTGCCGAGCCCCCCAGGGCTGCTGGGGCTGCACCCGAGCACCCGCTGGCCAGTGGGGAGCTGCCTTGGGTCCCAGCTGAGGGGACAGGGACAAAAAGGGCCACCGCCACGCCATCAGTCTTGCAAGAGGTGGACGAAGCTGGCTGGGAAGACTCCAGTGCGGGAGCCGTCGCCCTCGATGAAGCCGACCTGGAGGTGCAGAGAAGGAGCCCGGGGTGGGGGCGGGGGGGGGGGGGGTGTCAGGAGTCCCATCTGAGGCAGGGGAGAAGCTTTGGGGCTGATTCCCAAATTCCCAGAGGGATTCAGAGATGGTGACACATCAGTGGGCGCCTCCCCCTCCCTCCTCTATGCACAGACAGGGCAGGGGGCACCCGTCCGTGCCCCCTGTGAAGACCCAGCCTCCTCCAGAAGAGAACTGGGCGGAGGGGGGGGGGGGGGGGACAGGGAAGGGACCAGGGTTGGGACCCCAGGTGACACTCACCCAGCTCTGCTCGTCCTCCTCCCGCGTCACCACGATCACCTCTCCCTTAGAGAAGGTCAGCTCCCGCGCTTTGTCCCCCTTGCAGTCAGCCACCGCCTTCACCCGCTTCTGCCTCCCCTTGGCCTGCAAAGGTGGGGGGGGGGGGAAAGGGGGTGAAAGACCCCCCCCAAGGTGGGTACAGGGATGTGACACCCCTGATCCCCCCATCTGCCACCCCAGGATAAGGGGAGCTGGGATGCTTGGGGATGCAGAGGGTGACCCCCCCGCCCCCGTCATCGCAGCCCCTCTGAGACACCCCCACCCCACCCCACCCCCTCCCCTCCCTGCCCCCGAGTCGTGGCACCTACCGGAGCAAACCTCCTGGGCATGGGCACGGGGGGCACCTTGCTCTGCGCAGGGTCCTCGGGGCCACCAGGGCTCTGGGGGGACACGGCCGACCCTGCTTTGCCCACCACGCCGCTGATGCGCCGGTACGAGCGGGTGCTCTCCGAGCTGCCGGGGACAGTGGGGACAGAGGGGACAGCGTCACCCCCTCTCTGCTGGCGTCTTCCCCCGCCCGTCCCCCTTCCCACAAGGTCTCAGTGGGGTTAGGGCCCCCCCCTCCATGGGACCCAAGGGACCAAGATGCCACCCACAGCCTGCTGATGGAGAAGGGCCCCAGCACCCACCCTCCCTTACACGAGCCCATTGACCACAATTTCCAAAAAGAGAGAAAAAAAAAAAATATATATATATTTGACAACTTGCAGGGGGTCCTGGTCTTGGTGTCACCCCCAAATAATCTGAGTCCCCTTCTCCAGGGACAACCCAGCAGCCCTGCGATTGCCCTTGTCCCCTCCCGCATCCCAGGGCCAGCATCGACTCCCTTGGGGACTTCAGCTCAGGGTGGGGACCCCTTTGCTCCATGCCCCCCAGGGACAATTTGGGGTTCCCTATCCCAGGGAGGGGGGGGAACAACCCAGCAGGGGTTGAAGCTGACCCGCCAGCACCACGCAATGACCCCCCTCCCCCAACACCCAGTGCACCCCCAGGCTGGACGGGGGGGGTGTCCCTACCTGAACTTGACGGGGGGGATGTCGGGGGCCGTGCTGCCTGGTGGGGGTTGCCCGGGCGGAGGGCTCAGCTCCGGCCCCCGCCGTGTGCCGCTGCTCTCCGTCTCCGAGCGGGTCTCCCAGTACGCTGCCCGCCGGCTCTCGGTAGGGCTGCGGGTGCTGGGTGCTGGGGGTCCGGGGGGGCCATCCAGGGTGCCGGTGCTGCCGGCAGAGGGGAGACTGCGCGGTGCCGGAGCCTCCGCTGGTCCAGGGAAGTGCGGCTCCGACGCCTGCCGGGGGAGCTCGGGGCGCTCTGCGGGGGGACACACACACGATGGGGACAATAAACCTGGTGTCTGGGTGAAGGGACAGCCCCACCACGGGTGACATCCCCCCCCCGACACCGCCTCACCGGTGGGGCTGTGGCCGGGTTTGGGGCGGGAGCCGCCCCGCGTGGGGTTTTTGAGGGGCAGCGGCGGGGGGATCTCCTCGCTGTGGGCCCGGCGGGGCGCGGGGCGTGAGGGCACCAGGATGCTCTCGTAGGTCTTGTTGGTGATGTCCATCCCCATGCAGCTCCAGCGGGTCTGGGGACAGGCGGGCGGGGGGCTGGCGGCCAGCGGCGACGTGCCCTTGAAGGAGCGCTGCAGGGGGCTCACCTGGGGGCAGACACCCGGTTCCAGGGCTGCCCACCCCCCCCCCCCCGCAACAGGGTCTGGACCCCTTGCTGGGGATGGGGGGTGTCCCCCCTGCCACCGTCCCACGGGTACCTTCTCCTCCAGCTCGTCCTCACTGTCGTAGGGGAACTCCTGGGGGGGCTCCCAGTCGTATTCGACGTGGATCTGCAGGGAGAGCTTCCCCGCCTGCGCCTGCTCCAGCTGCGGGACGGGGCAGGTCAGGGGGGTCTCAGCACGGGATGGAGGAGGACGGACAGGTGCCAGGAGCCCCCCGCCTCCGTGCCAGCCCTCCCCTGGCGCTTTGGTCCCCTCTCCCCAGCCCGAGCATCTCCCCCATCCCTCCATCCCACCTACCAGCTCTTCACACTCCGTGTGCTTGAGCCTCCTCGCCACGTCCAAAGCCGTCTCGCCCGCCGCGTTCACTGCCCGAGGGACAAAAGGGGACGGATCCAGGTTACAGTCTCTCCGCTCCCACCAGAGCGCCCCCAAACCCTCCCATCCCAGCCCCGTACCCATGGAGAAGCTGGCTTTGCCCTTCAGGAGCAGCTTGAGGCAGTTGGGCTGGTTGTAGAGCGCGCCGTAGTGCAAAGCCGTGTTCCCATCCTGCGTCACCCGGTCCAGCGTCCCCCTGCGCAGGGCCACCGGCATGAAATTCAAGGCTCAAGAGCACACAAGCATCAGTCCCTCGCGCTCGCGCACGCTCCGCCCGCAGGAGAGCGGGCAGGGGACACCGCCAGCAGCTGGGGACGCACCCGTTCTGGATGATGAAGTCCACCAGAGGAAGGGACGATCTGTCGGCGTGGCGTACGGCCATGTGCAGCGCCAGCTCGCCCGGGTCCTGCCGTGAGATGGGAGGGGAGAGGAGAGCTGAACCTGAGGGTGCTCATCTCCCATGAGATGGAGGAGAGAAGAGAGCTGGACCCGAGGATGCTTCATCCCCACCAAGATGGAGGGGAGAGGAGAGCTGGACCCGAGGATGCTTCATCTCCCCCAAGACAAAGGGGAAGGAGAGCTGGAACCAAGGATGCTTCATCCCCACCAAGATGGAGGGGTGAAGAGAGATGGATCTGAGGATGCTCATCTCCCACGGGATCGAAGGGTGAAGAGAGATAGATCTGAGGATGCTCATCTCCCTGAAGACAAAGGGAAAGGAGAGCTGGACCCAAGGACGCCTTATCTCCCCCAGGATGAAGGGGAGAAGAGAGCTGGACCTGAGGATGCTTCATCTCCCCCAAGACAAAGGGAAAGGAGCGCTAGACCTGAGGAATGCTTCATCTCCCCCAGGATGAAGGGGAGAAGAGAGCTGGACCTGAGGATGCTCATCAACCCCAAGACAAAGGGAAAGGAGAGCTGGACCCAAGGATGCTTCATCTCCCCCAAGATGGGGGGAAGGGAAGAGCTGGACCCGAGGATGCTCATCTTCTCAAGGGCAGATCTCCACCCAAAACCCTGATCATGGGCATCCAGAGGGGGAAAATCCATTTATGCTGCCGGGCAGAGGGAGCAGGATGGCCACGGCGGCGTGGGGCTCACCTGGCCCTCGGGGCTGGCCAGGGGCTTGGCCAGATCGTGCCCCTCGGCGAAGGCCTGGAGCAGGGCCAGCAGGTCACGGGCACGAATGGCTTCCCAGAGGCGGTGGGGATCATCGCGGCCGCTTTTCTGCACGTAGCGTCGCTCCATGTACTTGGCCACGATGTACTCCTTGCGGGCGGCCCTGCGGGAAGGGCGGCATGGCATCAGCTTGACTGGGCATGGAGACCATACCCGCTCCAGCCCCCACCACAGCCGGGGGCTCCAGTCTCCTCCCGAAGCCTCGGGATCGGGGAGAAATCTCCAAAAAAGCTGCAGGTCCCCACCAAAATCCAGGCGATGACACCAGCATCCCCATCTCTCCCATCCCCGGGCTGTCTCAGAGCTGATGGGCGGTGGCGCGGGGACAAGGACAGACCATGCACCGTGCACTCCTCCTCCTCCTCCCGGCCCACCCTGAGCCCCCCCGGCCAGTGGCCAACTCACATATCGCTGCCGGCCGAGGGCTTGGGGCAGTCCTGCGCGGGCAGCATGGCCTCCATGATCTCGTTAAAGCGGGTGTTCCCGACGCTGACGGCCAGCTGCGGCGAGAGAGGGACGGAGGGAGACGAGCCCCCGTGGCCACGCTCACCCCGCCCCAGCCAGATCCCTGTCCACATCCTGGAGGCACCCGGAAGGAATCCACCGGATCCACCCAGGACCTTCCCAGAGCAGCATCTCCCTGGGGATGCTGTTTTTTCACAGCAGAAGTCTGTTTTAACAAGGAGTAGGTCCTGGGGGGCTGCCAGCGTCCCCCCCATTCACCCGGACCCCCATGCTGGGGGCTGCAAACTGCCACTGGGGAAACTGAGGCAAGTTTGCGAGCGCCGGAGCAAACTGGGCACAGACGGGATGGAAGAGGAGGGATGAACTCTGCACCTCAGGAGGTTTGGGAGCCAGAGGGCGATTCCTGGTGGGGGCAAGATCTCGGGGAGACACTTACCAGCAGCTCGGAGGTGCTGAGGACATCCAGGGTGAGGGACTGGATGCGGGAATAATGCACGCCCAGCTCCCGATGGATGCCGGAGCACTCGATACACGTCAGGATGCCCAGGTTGGTGGAGAGCCACGTAGGGTCTGCAGGGGGGAGCGATGCCAGGGCTCAGCATCCCCACCCAGCCCCGCGGGATGCTGCAACAGCCCCCCTCCCCGGGTACCCAACCCACGCCTGGACGGGGAAGCGGAGGGGGGGACACCCCAAGCCCTGACCTACCCGGGGCCCCGCAGTCACAACACTGCTTGTTTCCCGGCATGTTCTTCACCTCGCTGATGACCAGCTTGGTGAGCTCCTGCACGCCGCCGTCCGCCCCGCCGCCCGCCGCCGCCCCGCCGCCGTTGGGCTCCCCCTTGAAGGCGTTGCTCAGGGCTTCGTCCTTGCTGTTCTGCAACACCGAGACCCACCTGGGCAGGAGGGAGCCCCCATCAGGAGGAGAAAGAGGAGGAGGAGGAGGATGGGGAAGGAAGAGAAGGATCTGGCACCGTAAGGAGTGGGGATGGGCTGCGGCACTTACACAACACACTCCTGTTCATCCTCCGCTTGGAAGTGATACGTCCTGTTGTCTGCAGGGATGGGGAGAGCGGGGAGAAGGTGAGGGAGGAGGATTAAGGGATGCCCAAAGACCACAGGAAGGGGCTGAAATTACTCCAAAGGGGCTGCTTTAAACTAAAATTAAATCCCTGCACGTCACTCTTCCATCACGCAAGCCCTGTTGCGACCTCTTTTTGTCTTTGAGCTTGCTAGATCTCCTTGGAGAGGTCGGTTTCCTCCATAAAAGCAGGCAGGGAGATGCCCAGAGATGGATCAAAAGGGCAAAGGGTGCCCAGGTGCCATGGCAGGGCTGGTGGAAGGCCAGCCAGCCACTGGAAAAACCCACTCGGGATGCTCGCCTCCAAAAAGGGAGTTCCTACCCGCAGCTCGGCCACCTCCAGGTCAAACCCGCCCACCCCAGCCCTGGCATCCCGCTCCAGGCACTCACGCGTCACCAGGTCAAAGCATTTCTTCTCCTCGGCGTGGGGTCGCACTTGGCAGGTGAGGAGGTTCAGCTTGACGGGGGGACGGTTTATCTGCAGGGTGTGAGGGTGGAGCAGGTTGAGGGACTGGGAAAGGGGTGAGACGCGCATCACCAAGCGCGTACCTCCGATGGCAACAACCACGGTCCCTCTTGGGACAACCAGGCGAGTGGGACCCTCTCCGACCCTTTGCAGAACTCGACGTCCCCGAGCCGTGTCCTCTGTCCCCGCTGCAGTTCGCAGCCTCCACCACCAGGGGGCAGCACCCACCTCCCAAAACACCCCAGCCCCTTTTGGCCTTGTCTGGAACCTCAAGACCCATCTCGCTGCCCCGGCCAAACCCACCGTCCCCTCCCATTGACACCTAGCAAACATGGGGGACCCCATTTAGCTCGTATTTATATTTATAGCCCATTTAGTCCCAGCTCATACTAAATTTTAAGCCAGGAAGATTCGCGACCAGTTTGGGCAAAACTAAACCCGAAATGGAAACCAACGCTCAAAGGGTGACTTCAAGGGTCAGGGCTGCAGTCCCCCCGGCTCTCCTCACCGTGCTGTGGGAGATGGTCAGGCAGCCGTACTTCACGCCGCACTTCCTCTTCTGCCAGACTTTGCGGATTCTGAGGAGGAGGAAGAGGAGGAGTGAGGACGCGTTGCACAGCCCTGATCACCCACATCCCTCCGCCTCCCAAACCAGCCACGGCAGCCCTTGGCCTGATGGCTTTCTGGATGTGGGGTTGTGCTTCCTGTAACTCGGAGAGCACGAAATGTCCTGCTGGGGGGGGCTGGCCATGGGCCGTGCTGGCTACAGCATCACGGTAGCCCCAGTTCGGCAAAGCACATGCTCAAAACCTGGTGCCCAACACCCAGAGGTCCACTGAGAAGGTGAAGACCTTCTCTTTGGGGCTCTGAGGGCTTTATTTTTCACCCTAGATGATCCCACCGGGATCCTTTCTCCCTCCATGCCCAAGAAACAAGGAATTTCTTTCCCTCCCACAGCACACACAGCACACAGCTCTTCAGGGTGAACTTGGCACTGTTCCTGGAGACCCGTATGCGAGGACACTACACCCACGCAGCACCAGCCACTGTGCCCAGCCAGCCACCCAGGAGAGCATCACGGGAGAAGCATCCCAAGTACCAGAGCCTGTTGGGGGCCTTCACACAAGAAATGGGCCAATGACACCAAACCATCATGGGGGAAGGTCCCCTGCACCACCTCCAAACCTCCTCCTTCCCCAGCTGCAGTTGGAGACCCACCAAGCCCTGACCACCAGCTCTCAGGTCTCCTCCAGCCTGGGGAAAAATCCCATTCTCCAAGTATCGATGGATGCTCAAGATCAGACGGGACCAATTGCACCCAAAGACCTGGCTAACAGCGACCAAAATCCTCACCCAAACAGTTCCATCTTGGGATGTCCCAGCTCTGGGGCCTCCCATGAGCATGGTGCTCTCCCAGCCCACAGCAACACTGGGATGGAGCTGGGAGCTCTCTGGGCAAATAACACCCATCCTCACCCATCGCTCTTCTTGTACAGAAATCCCGACTTCTCCGTCCCGTACTGCTTGTTCCCTTGGTGCTGGTGGATGCTGTAGCCGCTACCGGAATTCTTCCTACTCAGGTTTTCCTGAGCTCACCCGGGGGAAAAAAAAACAAAACAAACAAACAAAACAAAAATAACCACAAACATTTAAAAAGCAAAGTGAGAGGTGCAGAAGTGGGTGCTGCCCCCAAGTGACCTCATCCTTACATGGGTGCAGCGCCCAGCAGAATGCCAGAGACCCCCGTCCCTTCCCAGCCTCCGAGCATCTCCCAGCTCTCCTGCTCCGCTCCCATGGATGTCCCCTTTGGTCCCCAGCTCCCCTTTTCCAGCTGCTCCCCGTCCCCAAGCTAAACCCGGGGCTCTCACCCCTCCATAGCAGCCAGCACCCTCCCGACCCTCCTTCCCGGCTCTCCCCTGCCCATCCCGGGGTCTCACCTCCTTGCTCTCCAGCTGGAGGATGCTGCGGAGGGAATCGCGGGTCTGCGTGAGCTGCTTCACCTCCTCCTCTTGCGCTTGGTGGAGCTGGAAAGGGAGGCAGCTGCCCTCACCGCTGCGCCGAATGCGGGCGTTCTCAGGGACCGGCACGGGGCGGGTGGCGTCTCGGGGGACACGTCTGAGCGACGCTGGATGGCAGCCTGGGGGACTTACCGCGTGGAGGGAGACAGCGAGCTTCTCAATGAAGGGGTAGAGGTTCTGGGCAGCCTTCCAGCCGTCTTGGAAAAAACTGGGCATTTATTTAATGTGATTGAGATGCAGATGGGGAGGACGGAGGAAAAAAAATAAAAAAGAGGTGGGTTTTTTTTCAGAGAAAACGTGGCAGGAGACCATAGCAACCCCCCGGCAAAGCTGCTCTTGCTTTATGGTTCCTCTGCTCCCGGGACCTAGAGAGACCCCTGGAGGGGCTAAGCCCAGCCGATGGGGTCTGGATACCCCAAATATTTGGGGTGTCTGGGATCCAGGATTGGCCCCTTGTTCAACGCAAGCTCATCTCACTGGGGACCAGCCCTGCTAGAAGCCAGATCCTGGAGATCTCTGGGTCACAGCCCCAGTCGAGGTTGTATTCTTGGCCAACTGCCCCCTCCCTGCCTCAGTTTCCCCACTCGAGAGCTGGAGGAGATGACACGACACCCCCATGCTGCTACTCCAGCCTCAGGGAGCAATGGGAAAGGCTAGGGGGATGTTAATCCCTTGCTCCAAACCACTCTCGTTACGAGCCCCACGGCTAACAGCGGAGCCGCTCGGCTGAACTCATCCCTGGAAATCTATCCAGAAACCAAATCATCGGATATATCCCAAGCCAACCCCCTTCCCCCAGCCCCCACGGACACGTTTACAGCTCCTCAAGCCAACAAAGCACGTTTCGACTCCTCGGATGCAACAAGAGAGCGACAGGATCTGCCCAGCTTCTTCACCAACAGCTTTGTGGAGCTGGGATGGGAGAAGGTCCCTCGTGGGACCTCCCATGGGTGACAACCGACCCCGGGGATGAGCCCCCTTAGACCCAGGTGGGACCTACTTGTGCTGAGCGTGGAAAAACTTGATGAGGCTCTGCAGGAAATCTGGTCCCTGCTTCATCTGAGACTCGCTGGCTTTCAGCAGGTACTGGAAGAGGAGAAGACACCCGGTTAGGTGATGGAGACCAGGCGCGGCCGAAAGTATCCCAGAGGAAAAGAGCAAGAGCCTGCTCGGCCCTCGCCTTCCCTTCCCCGCGCGGGGAGGAGGGTTAAAACGCTGGCTGGGTTTCAAGAAGTCGAGTCACGACGTTGGGATTCGAAGGCAGCTCGCTGGGGACCACCCTCAGAAAAACCTGGCTCTGGAAACCCTCCAAGCCCCGGCAAGTTCAAGGACCGAGGCATGGCCCCGGGGTTTCCAGCCGAGCATGCTTCTCCCGCTGCTCATTCCTTCTGGAGTTAATAAACAACCAAGGCCCAAGGCAGCTCGCGAAGAAAAGAAAAAGAAAAAAAAAAAAAACCACAAAACAAAAAAACCCCACAAACCAGCTCAAATGTTTTTTAAGATATGACCCCTTTGCTCCCCCCGCCCCCCAAAAAAAAAAAAAAAAAAAAAAATCAGATTTTAAGCAGCAAGCGCCTGCAGCGCATCAGCCCCGGAGGTCCGCAGTCCTGGCGGAGGTATCCCATGGGATGGGAAATCACAGCTCGCTCCATCAAACCCATCCATCAGCTGCAGGCAGAAAATACACGGAGCCTTGCTCACCCCCGGCAAAATAAGGCGGAGGGGAAAGAATTTTCCCCCTGCGAGCTCCTCTCCAGGCGCAGCTGCCGGAGGATGGTTTGGAGCGGGAAGAGAGGGGAGGGGAAGGCAGCCCTGAGTTTTCCATGGTGGGGAAGGACCACGGCGGGATAGAGCCCCCGGGATGGAGCCTCCTGGCGCCCCGGGCACTCTGGGCACCTCTGCCCGGCAAGGGGTCACCTGGGCAGGGCAGGGTTGGGAAATCGCTCCACGCTGAAGGTGCAAAGCCAACGTAGCATCCAAGCCGGAGCGCCGGGGTGTCCAGGCACCGACTGCACCCCCTGAACAAAGTCCCAACTGGAAAAGGCCACGTGTGCCAGGCTCCCGTAGGACTTCCCTGCGCTGCCACCCACGCTGAGACCCACAAGCAAAGGGTCCGGGTCCAGCTGCCTCCATTCACCCCTGGGGGTGTGAGATGGCCCGCGATGGGGAGATGCAACAAACCCCTCTCATCGCTGGCCCAGGTTGCCCAGAGAAGCTGTGGCTGCCCCATCCCTGGAGGGGTTCAAGGCCAGGTTGGACGGGGCTTGGAGCAACCTGGGCTGGTGGGAGGTGTCCCTGCCCAGGGCAGGGGGTGGCACTGGGTGGGTTTTAAGGTCCCTTCCAACCCAAACCATTCCATGATCACCCCTGGGACGAAATCGGATCGCGCCCCCACCCCAGGAAGCAGCAAACACCATCCACCTACAAACCTACGTACGACACGCACCCCCCCCCAGCCCCCAGCCCTGGCCGGCCCCTTCGAAGAGCTGCCTCCCCCCCACCCCACTCCCAACCATTTCCAAGCGGGATCCCCGGGAAAGCAGCAGCTCTCCTGCACGCCGGGGCACACACATGAAGCCGCTCTTCAGCGGCCCCTCCCCGGCCGGGCTGCAGCTCCTGCTTTTCCATGTGCTGTTATTTATTTCATAGTGGTGCTATTCAAGGCAGTGACTCATCTGGCCGGGTCCCAGCTCCCCGGCCCCGCTGCGGCGGGCGCAGCCTCCTCCCCGCACCCCCTGCCCTTTGCCGGAGGGGGAATACGTGGGGCGGCATCAGGCTCCGACGCTGCTGCCGGGCCCTCGGGGACATGGGAAACCCCCGGGACAACTCACTGAGGGCTTGTCCCCTGTTCTGTGTCACTCTCAGTTTAGGGGGCGGCTGGGATGTCCGGAGCCGGGATGGCTGGGTCCCCTCTTCGCTGCGGGGGGCTGACATTGGGTCTCCATCCTTCACCTATTCCCACCTCACCTCCTGAGCACGGACCCCTGGGATCGGAGCAGGGGGGGATCTGGGGCCACTTGTGAGCCCCCCCTAACCAAAACCAAGAACAGTTTTGAGAATAGGGTGAAACCACAAAGCCAACCTCGGGGACGTTATCCAAAAAGCTCACTTTTTGCCCCAAACATTCTGGCTTTGCAGTGGAGGGGTGGGAACGGGGTTGGGAGGACGCGGGTGCAACCCCCGGGTGCCTCGCTGCAGGGTAACCCACGGGTGCCATTCACATCCCGCAGGGTCCTCAACTCAGGAATGGGGCGTCCCTGAGCCGGGACCGTGCAGGGACACGATGGGATGGGGACAACCGAGGGCCCAGCACCGCACCCCCGTGGGGCTGCTTTGGTGGTGGGGACAGGCTGACACCCCCACGCTGCTCTGAGCGGAGCGGCCCCCCGTGACCTCCTGAGGCTGAACGGTCCCCGTCCGTCCCTTCCCCGCCCCGGCACAGCCCCTACCTCGCACATGTGGAGCTGGAAGAGCCGCCGCTCCTTCTGCATGTCCTCGGCCACCTCCGCCGCCGACGGCTCCGCCTGGATGACCCCCGCCAAGCGGGCGCGCTCCTTCTCCTTCTCCATCTTCCCCCTGCGGGACGGGATGGCGATGGGCTGGGGACAACCCTGCTCTGAGGGGTGTCCCATGGTGGGAATGGGATCAGGAGGAACATCTCCAGACCCTCTCTAGCTGGGGAAGGCTGGACCGGAGCCCACCCGACGGCAAACTGGCACCAATAGGTGCCCGGCTCCAGCCCCGGGACAAAACACCTTTGTGCAGAGCGGGATTAGGCGGATTTTGCCGGAGGCAGGGGGTTCCTTACACTTTGGTCTCGTAATCCTTCCAGGCCTTTTCGATCTGCTTCTTGGAGTCCTGCGGCAAAAGGAGAGAGGGGATGGCAACCGTCAGGGATAGCGAAAGACCCGGTGGCACCGAAGCAGTGTCCCACAGCCAAGGGCTTTGCATCACTGCACCCTGCCCTGCTCCTTGGGGAGGGGACACCGCTCCTCGGGGACAAGGGACGTCCCCACTGGGTCTTCACCCCTTGCTCCAGTCCCTTCCAGCCCTCGCTGCTGCCTCCCAGCCTCAGGGATTTGCTCCTTCCTTCTCCTGGCCATGGGCACAAGCTGAGCCCCTAACGGGGGGGTCTTGCTGCAATATGTCCCCAAATGGGTGACCTGCAGGCTCGGAGCCCCTGGGGACAGCGCTGGAGGGGGACTCACCAGGCGGCCCTCCTTCAGCTGCCCCTTCAGCAGGCTGTCCAGGGGGAAGGAGACGATGTTATTCAGGTTCTGCACCTGCGAAGGGCAGAGACGGGGTTACCCGACGGGGGTCCCCACCTCAGGGCAGGTCGTGGAGCCGGAGCCCCAGGTCCTTCCCAGCGCTGGGGGTCCCCCTCCCGGCTCCATCGCTGCCCCGGGAAGGGTTAAAGAGGCTGGAAGCGGGGCCGGATCCAGGCACGGGGCAGGCTGGGGCTTGTCGAAGCTGGCTGCAAGATGTCTGACGCGGGGCCCTTCCCACAAACCACATCAGCGCCGCGGCTGCCAAAACCAAAGCTGTTCCCCTGCTTCGCCATCGCCACCCCGTCCCTGTCCCCGTCCCCCTACAGCACCCGGCAATGCCACCGGCCCCTCCACGGCCCCGTGATACAAAGAGCCCCCCCACAATGCAAAGGGGGGTTCTCAAAATGTCTTTCTTTTCCCCCCAAGCCCCTTTTCTGGGGTTTGGGGACGGTAACGCGGCCATCGCCGTCCCCACCAGCACCATGCAGGGGTCTGTGATGGGGACACGGGACCTTGCTCTGGTCCCCGCGTCCCTCCATGCGCCCCCGGGGGCAGCATCCCATTTTAGTGCTCTTAGAGCAGCTCCAGCACCCACGTGGGACCCCCCCACACACACACCCAGATTTATTTTAAAGGCTCCTGAGGGGTTTTAACCCTGGGGAGAAACCCAGCTGTGGGGCACAGGACCAGCCCTGAACAAGGAGGGGGACAGGGCACCCCCATTCCAACAGCTCCGGGGTGACAGGACACCCCACTTCCGACAGCTCCGGGGGGACTCCAGGAGGGGAAACCTGGCTTTTTGGATCCGGTCGACGGTCCCGGCATGTAACGCCGCTCCGGGGACAGAGGGGGGACATGGCGGTGGCTGTTCCCATGCCAGCAGCACATGGGGCGGGAGGTGGGGGGACCTGTGCTGCCCTCCCCCGGGAACCGGTCCGACTCCTCCATCGGGGGGGGGACGCTTCCCGCAGAGTCCCCCCTGGAGCGCGGGGGTCCAGCCGGGCTGGGACAGTAGGGAAAGGGAGGAGTGGGGAGGCCCAGACTGGGGTAACTGGGAAAGGAAGACGCCGAAATCTGAAATTCTTGCTGGGGGAAGGGCAGCAGAAATCAATCTCCTCCTTAAGCAGGGCCAGCGGCCAAAAACACGCCGTGGAGGGGGGATTCGAAAGGGATGCGAGAGGGGGCCAGCGGCATGGGACATACCCCCCCACACCCCCCCCCCTAAAAAGGCTTTGTGGGTGTGCACAGACCCAGCTCCCTCCGGGAACCGACTTCTCCACCAGAGCCATTCCCGTGGTGGGGAAGGTGCTGCCGGTGCGGCTCGTAGCCAGCCCTGCCTGTCTGCTTGCCCTCTGCCTGCCTGCCCTCTGCCTGCTGTCTGCCTAACTGCCCCCTGCCTGCCTGTCTGCCTGCCTGCCTGCTCTCTACCTGCCGTCTGCCTGCCCACCCTCTGCCTGCCCTGCCTGCTCTCTGCCTGCCGTCTGCCTGCCCACCCTCTGCCCGTCCTGCCTGCTCTCTGCCTGCCGTCTGCCTGCCCACCCTCTGCCTGTCCTGCCTGCTCTCTGCCTGCTGTCTGCCTGCCCACCCTCTGCCTGTCCTGCCTGCTCTCTGCCTGCCTGCCCCCTGCTTGCCCTGCCTGTCTGCCCAGCCTCTGCCTGCCTGCCCTGCCTGCTCTCTGCCTGCCCTGCTTGCCCTGCCTGCCTGCCTTCTGCCTGCCCACCCTCTGACTGTCCTGCCTGCTCTCTGCCTACTCTCTGCCTGCCAGTCCTGCCCACCCGCTGCCTGCCCACCCTCTACCTGCTGCCTGCCTGCCCGCCCTCCTTGCCTGTCCTGCCTGCTCTCTGCCTGCCCTGCCTGCTTCCCGCACGGCCGCGGCTCCCCAAGGCCCCGCTGCGCAGCTCGGCATGGCTTTGATTTACTTCTTGGCAAGCGAGATCAGAGATGCAATTGATGGAAAAAAAAAAAAAAAAATTAGAGAGAAAGAAAGGGAAAAAAGAAAATAGCAGACCCAACCGCCCATCGGATCCCCGGCGTCGGCGTCTCCAGCGGAGCTGGGAATGAGCTGTAAATCCAGCAACGGGGGTATCGGATGGTCTGGGAGCACCAGGAGCGTGTTCCCAAGCCTGGGATGGGAGCTGGGGATTCCCAGCTGTAGCGGAGGGCAGCTAAACTGGGAGGAGGGGGACTGCACCGGGTGGTTTGTCCAAATCCAGATGGATCCTGGAGATTTTCCCCAGCTTGGCAACAGCTGGGTGCAGAGAACAGCCTGAGGCTGCACTGGAGACGCTGTGAACCCCATGATCCCATCTCTTGGGGGGGTTAAAGCCTCCCCCCGATGCCAGTAGCGTGCTGGAGGAACACGGGGCGGCTCACCAGGTTCTTGAAGAGCGCCGTGACCTCGCGGGTGAAGACGGCCAGGTTGAGGAAGCCGGTGGAGAGCTCATGGTTGTTCTGGGAGAGGTGGTTGTTGCCGAAGTTCTCCAGGGCTTCGCTGTACTGCTCCTCGTTCTCCACATGGGCTGCGCGGGGGGACACCGGTGAGGGACACGGGTGGCCCTGCAGCACCCCGTCCGCGGAGACGGTCCCATCATGAGGTCCCACCAGCACCCAGCACCCGTCTCCCCATCCCTCCGTAGCAGAGCTGGGCTGATCCTGCTGCAGGACAGCAGCGCCGTGCCCTAAACAACCTCCCAAAGGGTCTTGATTTCCCTTTTTACCCCTTTTCAAGCCAGTTGTGGGCACCCTATCGCGTTGCCCAGGCTGGCTGGCTAGCTGGCCAGCACCCATGGCCACCCAACCGTCCGGCTGCATCACCCCAGGGACAGACGTGACCAGCGTTGGTGGAGGGCGGGACCATCACAGACCCCGGTGGCCCAGGGCTGCCCATCAGCTCTCGAAGCACAACTCACTGAGCCCGGAGACGTGAATGGCTTTCACATATTTCCTGATCCTCTGGAGTACGGCTTGGTCCCCATCCAGGCTCTGCGAAAGCGAAGAAAGAAAACAAACGGAGCTCGTTAGCCCTGCCAAGCGCCGCCGCCGCTCCCCCCAGCCCAGCTGGCCCTTGGAAAAGGCGGCTGCTCTGCCATGCAGATGTGCGGGGCAACGGCCAAGCTCCCGGGGCTGGGAGAGGAGCCGGAGGCATCCCAGGGACACCGGAGTATCCAGCCCGTCCCCTGCCAGGCCTGTGGTCCCCGCGGCTTTGGCTGCCAGGCCGGGCTTTGGCTGTCCCCGGAGAGGCGGGTTCGAGCAAGAGGGTAGCAGGGGGGCGAGAGGCTCGGCCAGGATCCCAGCAGCTTCCAGCAACCATGGAAAATGCCTCCCCGCATCTCTCAGGGGTTCTTTCAACCAAGGAAGGGACAAAGCATCACGTAGCACAAATACCCCAGCCCGTCCCCGCCACCCCACCACACGTCCCCACAGCGCGGGGCCAGGCCAGAGACCTCCGAGGGTGCCCAGCTCCTCGCAGGGGTCCACGGCAGAGCCAAAAACGGGACCCACCCGCCGCGATGCCCGACATGGACCTAAATCACATCAATCCCGCATCAACGCCCATAATCCCGCATAAACACGGCTCTCCACAACCGCCCCCCAGCCCACGCAGGGTCTTGGCCATGGCCCCCGGCACTGTGGACCCCCCCGCCCCCCCCCCTCCCGCAGCCCCCAACAGCCGCATCCTGCGCTCGGACCATCCCCAGCCTGGTCCCCCCCCATCCTCGCTCCATCCCTCCCTACGCAGGCAGCCCCCGCTTGCCCCCACCGAGCACCGGGGCAAACTCAACCCGATGCCAACTTGCCCGCGGCGCTGCCCGCGGAGCATCGTAGCCCAAACACACGCCGGCCCCAGCCATCAGGAAAGGGTTAAGGGCGGCTTGGCTGCAGGTACCAGAGGCATGATAACAGGCTGGAAATATTTCGAGGGCGTGAACGGCAAGAAGGGCGAGGGATGAAACCGCGGAGGAATTACAATAAAGAGGCTCTCTCTCTCTCGCTCGCGCTCTCGCCGAAGGTTTTCGGGCTGATGTCAAGGCCGATTTCCTGACAGCGGGGTCAGCCTGGCTTCGGCGCCGCTCTCCGAGGCCCTCCGCGCTGGATGGGATGCTGCGGACGAGCTTTGGCTGGGATGAGCTGGCTGGGAGGGGAGCAGGCTGAGGCAGGAGCCAAATTCCCCCCAGAGGAGGGTCTCACAAGGCATCTACAACGGGGAGGATGTTGGGATGCTCCATAGCCCCCTTCTGCACCAAATCTGGGTGCCCCAGGCCCTCCGGAGCTGTGGGCTGGGATAGAGGCATCCCCTCCCTTGGCAGGGGGGGACATTGGGGCTGGATGCCTGGTGGCCTCAGGCTCACAAACCTGGCGTAGCCCTGGGAAAGGGAAACTGAGGCAGCTTGAGATGCTTTGGATGCATCAAGGCAAAGTGGAAGCAGGGGAAGAAGCTGCTCCAAGTGCCCCGGATAGGGCAACCCACCCCAGTGTCAGCTCACGGCCGCAGGAGGCTGAACACAGGGACAGGGGACGATCTGGGGACAGCCACTGGGGCTTTCAGGAAGGGGTCTGCAAACCAACTGGTGGGGATGGGGCAGGCAGAGCCGGGCACCGGAGTGGTAAATGCAGAGGAAATCACTGCACGGTGCTGCCCCGGCTGCGGGCATCGCTGGCATCCCCGATGTACCGGGCTGGCTGCTGGGGACACAGGCCTTGGCTGCACAGGGGCAGCCCTCCGGAGCCGAGGGCAGCGATGTCTGGAGCCCCCACAGCACCCATCACCTCCCAGCCCAGCTCGGAGACGAGGGATTCCCCATAGGGATGGAGGAAGGGATGGATCCGCACCTGCACTACAACAACATGGGCTGGCAGCCTGGGGACCCCGGGCAGCCGCCACCACCACGCCCCCACAGGATGCTCAATGGGGGCCATTCTTCTGCCCCCCCCCTCCGCCGTCGGCTCGTGCCGCCCGGCGAAGGAGCCGCCGCGGGTGCCAGGGGCTGGGCTGACGACTCTGTCCTGGGTGCAAAGGGCAGCACGTGGCAGGGACACGGTATTATTCACATGGTGATGGGGTGAGTTGGGAGCCCGGCTGCCAGCTCTGCCACCAAACGTGCCGGAGGCCTCTGCCATGTCACCCTGCCCCGTCCCGGAGGTGCATGGTCTTGTGTGACATGCACCCAGCACCCAGTCCCAACCACCAAGGGCTGGATCCGACATTCCAGCCCACTCCAGAGACTTTGGGTTCTGCCTCTGCAGCACCTTCAAGGATCCCAAAGTCACACGAGACCCCTGGGAGGGGAGGGCCCTCTTTGATCCCAGGAGGGAAACTGAGGCACGGAGCAGCTCCAGCCTGATAACCGAGCCAAACTCTTGATGTTTCCCCAATGGCGAGCATCAGCTTCCAGCCCTCGCCCCACTCACCCACATCTCTCCTGTCCCCCCATTTGGGATCAGCTCCCAGACGGGTGCACGCAGCCGTGCCTCGAAGGTGGCAGCGCCCTGTTCTTGGGGACCTGGTGGGATACGGTCACCCCTTCCCACCCAGCAGCCGCTGGAGCAAGACCAGGAATCCTCACTCCCTCCTGCTCACCAAGCCACCGACCAGCCGGGATCCGGGGTGGTAACAGGGAAGACGACGGCTCAGTTTGGTCGCAGAGAGTCTCTCCCGCTCCCCAGCCTTCCCCAAAGCCACTGCCGTTTATTTCCCTCGCCTGACACTATCGCCCCATCAGGGCTCGGAGGGCGGCGTGGGGCTGGGGCTGGTTCGGTTGGATTTCCCTCTTCCCCTCGCGCTGGAGCACGGGGATGCCAAAGGCCTGGCAGCGGTTCAGCCCCCACGAGGGTTCCCCGCAGCCTCCGGTGGGACTGGGGAGGGGCTCAGCCCTGTGCCCCAGTGGCAGTCACGAGTCTGATCTCTCAACTGAGAGCTTTCCTAAGCAAACCCCGCAGAGACCCCCGCCATGCCCAGGGGATGCCTCTCCCCCCATCCCCGTCCCCCTTAACCACAGCCTCTCTGAGCAGCCAAACGAAATTCCTGCTGTTTCCTCCTGGCTGGAGCTGCCTCCCCCTTCCCGGCTGAGAGGAAGATCCATGGCAGTGGCCAGCACGCGCTGGCAGGGACAGGGATGCTCCATGGTGCGTCCCCAGATTTACAGCCTAGGGACCCCCATCCTGCTGCCCCCGGGGATCCCGGCAGCCCCGGCGCCTGGGGCCCCCACGCTCCCCACCAGCCCTGGCTCTCCTTCAAAGCCATTCCTTCGCTAAGAGGAGTTGGCAAAAGCCACAGGACCAGCTGGAAACCGCCTTTATTCCAGGCGGGAGAAGGGGGACGAAGAAGGCACCCCACCACCTCCGCCCTTCCCGCAAACGCTGCCGGGGATTCGGGGGGGAGGCTAAAAATACTCCAATACTCCTCTGGCTTTAATCGCATGGGGGACACCCCCCCTCCCCCCCAGGGACACCACACCACATCAGGGATGGCTCCTTGGTAGCAGTTGGAGCAGTGGATGCTCTGCCCAGCCCCGCGGGGGATGCCCTGGCCCCCGCCCCCCCCGGCCCCATGGTGCCTGGCCCTGGGCAGCACCAGGAACTGGAGGCAAAGTTGGCTTTAAAGGAGAGTTTTGCCCATTTCTGCAGGCCTTGCCCTCGAAAAAGCACACGCTGGGGCTGCTCGGAGGATGCAAACGGTCACCCAAAGGCCACCCAAAGCTTAGGGTGCCCGCCAGGTCTTGGGGCGAAGGGGGGGGGGGACCCTAATAAATAGAAGTCCAAGCAAGGGAGATCCCCCCCCGGGGTGGGCACTGGGCACCTCTGGGTGCCAGGGGCTGCCCCAGCGCGGGGTGCGGGGGGTGTTCCCAGTCGGGGAGCGCAGGCCGACACCCCCCCACCACCACCGCCTCCCGCCCCCATCCCCGCTCACCTCCTCCAGAGCCCCCACCGCCCCCCGGCACTTCTGCATCTTGGAGGCGAAGGCGGCGGCGGCCGGGGAGCTGAGGTCCTCGCCGGTGACGGCCAGGAATTCGGCCACGCTGAGCTGCTCGGGCATGGTGCGGGCGGACACGGCGGGGGCAACCGGGAACCGCACCGGGAGTTCGCTTGGAGCGCACCAGGGGGCGAACGGGGAGAGCACCGGGAGGGCGCTCGGAGCGCACCGGGAGGGCACCGGGAGCTCCCCAGCGGAGCGCCCCGGGGGTGCCGGCCAGGCCCGGCTCAGCGCCCCATGCCCCGCACCGGGAGCCCCGCACCGCGCCGCGCCGGACACTTTCTCCCTCCGCCCGCCCGCTCGCTCGCTCCCTCCCCGCCGCCGTCACGTGGGAGGCCCCGCCCGCCCGCCCGTTAAAGGCGAACAGCCCCGGTGGTGTGCGTCCCCCCCCTCAAGACCCCCCATTCCGTCCCTCCGGTGACCTTCACCCCGCGTAGCGGGAGGTGGGGGATGCGGGGTCCCGGGTGTCGGGGTGCGGGAGTCTCGGGGTGCGGGGGCAAGAGGAAGGGAAAACCCCGGAGTCCCACCGGATCCGCACCCCCCCAGCCTCGCCCCGGCACCCAGCTCTCCCAGGGACAGGCTGGCGAGCACCCAGAGTTGGGTGACAATCCACCGGACAGGTCCCTCCTGTCCCGGTGGGATGCGGGATGGAGAGGAGCAGGGGGGGCCGGGAGCGAGGTCTCACCCGAAGCCACCTTGGGCACACAGGGATGGCCTGGGATAAAAACCCAATCCCTGCCCAGAGCACTGGTATAACTGGTGGCCGTCCCCATCCTGCCCTTCCTTAGCACCAGAGGGAACAATCCCTCTTTGGGCACGGAGCAATTCCCAGAGCCCTCAGCTCATCCGTGTCTGAAGGTGTCACATCTGGGGTCAAATCGTCCCGATGGATGGCCACCCAGCCCCTCACCTCACAGGTCCAAGGAGCTGGGTTCTGGTGTCCCATTCCCTGGTGATTTGCCACTCCCAGAAGATGGGGGAGTCCGGACACCCCGCAGGCAGGGGTCCCCACTCTGTCCCCCCGGTGACCCTCACCCCGAGTGCCGGGAGCTGGGGGGTGCAGGGTCCCAGGTCTTGAGGTGCAGGGTCTCGGGGTGTGGGGGCAAGAGGAAGGGAAAACCCCGGGGTCCCACCGGATCCGCACCCCCCCATCCTCGCCTCAGCACCCAGCTCTCCCAGCGACAGGCTGACGAGCACCCAGAGTTGGGTGACAATGCACCGGACAGGCCCCTCCTGTCCCGGTGGGATGCGGGATGGAGAGGAGCAGGGGAGCGAGGACACACCCGAAGCCACCTTGGGCACGCAGGGATGGCTTGGGATAAAAACCCAATCCCTGCCCAGAGCACTGGTATAACTGGTGGCCGTCCCCATCCTGCCCTTCCTCGGCCCCAAAGGAAAACGATCCCTCTTCAGGCAGGGAGTGATTCCCGGAGCCCTCGGGAAGCACAGCCGGGGAGCACAGGGGCCACATCACCCCAACGGAGGGGACCTCTGCGGCCGCCCAGCCCCTCACCTCGCAGGTCCGAGGGGCTGGATTCTGATGTCCCATTCCCTGGTGATTTGCCATTCCCAGAGGATGGGGGAGCCCGGATGCTCCGCGGGCAGGCGCTGAGGCCGGGCACACGCTGAGCGCATCCCGCCATGGGGATGGGGCTGGTGACAAACTGGAAAGAAAGGGACACAAAGCCTCAGCTGTGCTCTGCGGGGTTGGTTTGCCACGAGAGAGGACGACGTGGGTGTGAGGTTGCTTTGCAACCCCCCCCCAGGCCCCTCGCTCCCGCCCCCCAGACCAAGCACCCCTCATCCAGGGTAGATCGGGGGGTGACAGACCCCCGTCCCCTTTACTGAGCCTGGAGGGGGGGGTCAGTAAAACTCGGGTTTGTGCCTGATCTGACGGAGCCAGGCCAAACCCTGCTCTAATCCAGTGTCACTGGGGGGGGACAGGGACATGGGAAGAGCCATAGGGTGAACGGTTGTACTTTAAATATTCAGTCCCCCCGGCACCAGCAAGCAGAAGTGCCCACGGTTTAGCCTTGGGGTGCAATTTGCCCACCCCAATTTGGCGGGGGGGGGACGACCAGCACCCACACTGAGGTCCCTGGTCATCTCCTTCAGCAGGGCTCTGGCAGACACAGGGTTAAGAGGCTGCAGCCCAGGCAGGACGGGAACGGGGGAAATTCGGGGGTTCCCACTGGGAAGGAGCCCCCCCAGCAGACAGACACCCCCGGAGCCTCCTTGGGGGACACAGGGGGGCGACACTGGCCTCAGCAGAGCAGCCACAGGGGCAGCCCAGGGCAGAGACAGCGTGGGGCGGGCTGGACCCCCCCCAAACCCCTGCAGCCCTCCCCACCCCCGGGCAGGACCGAGACCCCCCCCCAGACACCCCGCTTCTCCCGGGGGTACCGCGGGGTCCCTGCCGGCGCGGGGCTGGCGACAGCCCCTTTGCTGGGGTGGCCCTGCCACCTCCTGGCGGGCTTGGGGACTGCGGGGGTGGGGTGGGGTGACACGACCAGGGGACACCCCCCAGCTCCTCCGGGACACGCAGGGGGACAGAGGACAGGATCGTGGCTACAGCAGTCTGTGCCCCTCACCCGGCTCACCTGGCCCGGCGTTCTCCTCCTCCTCCTCCTCTTCTTCCTCTTCTTCTTCCTCCTCCTCCTTTTCTTCTTCCTCCTCCTCCTCCTCTTCTTCTGCCCCGCCAGATGAACGTTGCAACATGTGTCGTGACCCCAGGTGCCATCAGACATTGCCAGGTACCACTGGACATCACTGGGTACCACCGATCATCACCGGGTACCCCAGACATCACCAGGTACCACCATCCATCACCGGATACTCCGACCATCACTGGGTACCACCAGACATCACTGACTACCCCAGAGACCACCAGATACCCCGGCCACCACTGGGTACCACTGGACATCACCAGGTACCACCATCCATCACCAGATACCCCGGCCATCACTGGGTACCCCAGAGACCACCAGTCACCACTGGGTACCACCGGACATCAGCGGGTACCCCAGATACCCCGGCCATCACTGGGTACCACTAGCCGTCACCGTGCCACCAGCACTGTTGTCACCACCGTGTCACGGCAGGACTTGGCAGGGGCCGGTGACCTGGGGCAGTACCCCAGGGAAGGGACCCTCCATGGGCACGGCCCCACCGGGGTCTCGCTCTGCAACCTCCAAACCTGCCCTCAAATCCGGGTGCACAAACCCATCCCAGCCCCGACTCCGGCGCTTTTCCCACGCCCAAGGGGCTCAAGCTCGGGCGAAGGCTCATCCCGGCCGGATTTGGGCTGGAAATCACCGATCCGCAGCAGGTCAGACCCGTTTCCCTCGCTCCAGCCACAAATTCATCTCAACTCTCTTCTCCACCAGCTCCTCCAGAGCCGATTGGCCACTTAAAAGGCCCCAAACCAGGCTTTTTTACGCTGAAAACAGGAGCAAAACCAGCCCAACACCTCAGTCCTCCCAAACCGCCCCAGCGTTTCGCCGCTTAAAGGGAAAGAGCCCCTTCCAACTCCAAAGTTTCATTTTATTTCATCCCCTCCCAGGCAGAAAACATCAAGTGCCACAAGTTTTTCCACGCCAAAACACACACTCCCACCCACGCCACCTCCCAGCCAAACCGCAGGAGAACCAACCCCAAGGAGGACAACTTAAATACGCCCGCTTAAAAATCAAAATACCAACCCGCCCCTCGCCAGCGCCGTGCCGAAAAGGGGGATCCCGTATAAATACAGTGCAATAATTACATCTATTTTGCAATGGCACAATTAAAAGCCGCGTCCAGCCCCGTGTCCAGGGGCTCGTCCCGCGCTGCTTCCCAAGCCCCTCTCCACAGGTGATGCTCCAGCCACCAGTTGATAGCATCCCTCCTCCCAGTACACTCCAGTTTCATTACCCCCCCTCCCCAGTACCGATAGCTCCGAGAGGCTGGAGGGAGCTGGTACAGACTGGAGGAGAGGGGCTGCAGCCCCCCAAGAAATACATCTCCGTGTCCTGGACAGGGATTTGCCGGAGCCGCTGATTTTGGATGCCAGCCGCAGCTGCGGGGCGCGGGAAACACCGCTGGAAACAACCCGTCATGACCCTGAAGAACCAGTCTAACTGGGAGCAACTGGGAGTGGTCCCAAAACATGCCACCACCACCCCCCCCGACATGTCCCAGTCCGGGCAGGGGTTTCTCTGCCACCCAGGGGTGCCCCTAACCCACCCCCAGTGCCATGGGGGGTTATGGCGGGGAGCTGGGATGGGACCTGGCCGGATCCTTCCCAGGGGTTTACACCACCCCAGGGCGCTCCCGGAGCCCAGCGAGGTGACAACCACAGCCCTCAGGTGACAACCAACCCAGGAGAGCGAGGAGAAGCCACCCAGGGTGGACAACGCAAGCCCTCCCCCACCACCTGCAAAAAAACCAGCACCCCCCCAACCCACCCCACGCTCTCCGGCCGCCCCGCAGAGACCCCACGCGCTCAGGACACAAATGACCGGAGGGGACAATGGCAAGGTGGGGGGCGGGGGGGTTGCTCAGTGCTTCAGCAGGTCCCCCAGGTCGTACGCCTCGAAGAGGTCACTGATGCCCTCGCCCTCCAGCCCCCAGAGATAGTCGTCCTGTTCCAGGGGGGGCGAGAAGGTGACGAAGGGTCCTGAGTCCAGGTGGGAGGGGGTGCAGGGCAGCTGGTCCTCCGTCTGCTGCAAGAGGTGTGGGGGCGAGCCCAGGAGACCGGCTTCCACCTCCAGCAAGGAACTGGGCCCCCCTTGGACAGCGAGAGGCAGAGATGATGGTGAGGAGGGGGATCCTGTGCCCCCCCAGCTCTGCGGGGCGGTGTGGGGCGGCTGAGGGGCTGTCCCGGGGCTGTGTGGCAGGGAAGGGGGTACGGCGTGGTCCCGTGGGGAGGTGGCAGCGGGGGGGACGTCGTGGTCCTTGGTGGGGCTCTCCTCCGTGATCTCCTCCGGGCAGAGGTACACCTCGATGGGGCCGTTGGTGCTCTTCAGGTGGAGCTGGAGGTTGTCCTGGGGGGGCAGAGCAAGGCTCAGCGGGGCACCCAGATGGGCACCCATATCCCACCCCACTGCCCCCAACCCGGGTGGGGTCCAGGCAAGGTATCGCAACCCCTAAAGGACCAGCTCAGGCTCAAACAGCCCCACGGAGACACCCCAAAGCCCCCCAGGGCCATGCTGGGCTGCACCCTTGGGATGCCCCAGATGAAGCCATCAAGGGTGGCGCGGATACAGCAGCACCCGCACCCCAGGACCGACCCCCGTCCTGGCCCCGCACGCACCTCGCTGAAGTCCGGCACCTCCAGCTGCGTCTCCGGAGGAGCCTTCACGGCGATCACCGTCTGCTCCTGGAAGCTGCTGATGGCACAGAGGTCCTGGTAGGTGACATAGGCCAGCGTGGACGGGGACCAGGTATAGGAAAAAGAGGGGCTGCGAGTGGGACGGCTCAACCCCCCCATCCCAACAGCAGCCTCCGAATATCCCGCCCCATCCCAGGGGAAGCCAACTGGAGGAGAAGTGGCTCAGAGGGGTCCCCAAGACCCTGTCCCCTGTCCCCAACACCCCGTCCTCCCTCCCCATCTCCCCCAGCAAGGATATCTCTGGTTGGCTTCGTCGTCGGTCAGCTGGTGGAACTGCAAGGCACAGTCCTGCAGGACCTGGTCCAGCGTCCCCTCCATCCTGGCCAGCTCGGCCACCTCCCCCCGCAGCGCCTGCTCCTTCTCCGTCACCGCCGCGTCCTCAAAGATCCCCGTCCCCCTGCCAGTGGAGACAGCACCTGAGTGACAGCACACTTTACACGTCCCCGAGCCACCCGTCCCCCCACCTTGCCCCATCCCCACGTCCCATGTCCATTCCCCCCAGCATCACTTACATCCACTGGATGTGGTTCTTGGACTTCTTGCGGATGAGCTGGATGCCCTCCAGCACGTTGGTGATGTCGTAGATGCGTCGTTTCTGGACCTCCAGCACCTCGGCCGCCCGGTTGAGATCCACCACGCCGTCGGATGACTCATTCAGCAAACGGATGAATTTTTTGGTAAGCAACCCCAGCGAGGTGTCGTAGCGGGTCTTCTCCCCAGGAGACTTGGGGGCTGCGGGGAAACAAGAGACCCCCCCCCCATCCTCTCCTTAGTGTGGGACACATGATGGAGGTGACATGAGAGACCTCCCCATCCTCTCCTTAGTGTGGGACACGTGATGGAGGTGACACAAAAGACCTCCACATCCACTCCTTAGTGCGGGACACGTGATGGAGGTGACACGAGAGACCTCCCCATCCACTCTTTAGTGTGGAACATGTGTTGGAGATGACACGAGACCTCCCCATCCTCTCCTTGGTGTGGGACACATGATGGAGGTGACGTGAGAGACCTCCCCATCCTCTCCTCAGTGTGGGACACATGATGGAGGTGACGTGAGAGACCTCCCCATCCTCTCCTCAGTGTGGGACACATGATGGAGGTGACATGAGAGACCTCCCCATCCTCTCCTCAGTGTGGGACACGTGATGGAGGTGACACGAGAGACCTCCCCATATGCTCCTTAGCATAGGCATGTGGTGGAGGTGACACAGCGCTGAACACAAGAGACTTTCCTGTCCTCTCCATAGGGTGGGCGATGGGACAGAGGTGACACGGTGCTGGACACAAGAGACCCTCACCATCCTCTCCTTAGCCTGGGCCATGGGATGGAGGTGACAGGGGGGTGGAGACAAGAGACTCCCCCCATCCTTTTCCTAGTGTGGGACACGTGATGGAGGTGACATGGGGCCAGACACGAGACACCTCCCCACCTTCTCCTTAGCCTGGGCCATGGGATGGTGGTGACACAGGGCTGGACCCGCTGGGGACATTAAACACTGTACGATCCCTAATCTGGTGGGAAAATAACCCAAAAATACCCCCCCCTCACCCCCCCAGGAGTTTTCTGCCGGCGCAGTGAGTTCAACCAGCTCAAAGAGCTGCCGAGCAGAAGCAAGGAGGGGCTGAGGAGCCGGGGCCACCTCGGGTCACTTTGGGTGGTGCTAGAGGGGACATCGCAGCAGCATTAAGAGGGGAGAGAAACGGGGTCTGTCCCCCCCCCAGCTTCCCCCCCACACACACATCTCTCCCAGCGCCACTTACTCCTGGGGCTGGGGACCTGCGCCAGCGTCCTGCCCTTCCCCTTGGGCGTGCGAAATTCGGGGCCTTCCAGGTCCAGCTTCCTCTTGGCCTGGAACAGGAGAGAAACCCCCACATCGGGAAAGAGCCAGATACCCTCCCTGAGCCCCCCCAGACCCCCCCCCGGGGGTGCCACAGCCCAGGGTTGGCAAGGGGGGGGTGGATCTTGCAAGAGACTCATCAAGTTGCAAACCACCCCCCTTCTGGGAAGGGCTCCACACCCGAGAGGGCGATGGAGATGGGGGGGGAGGAGATGGGGGGGTCCCGGCACCCCCCCACCATGGCTTCCTGCCCGCTCCCGCCAAAGCACCCCAGCCCGTCCCAGCGATCCCACGGCAGCCGCGGGGAACCCACTGGGATTCCTCCACCAGCTCCTGGCATGGCTCCGTGGGGCTGAGCCTTGGGAACGCGGCGGCAGCTCCCAGGCCGGATCCTCACCCTCCCAGATGGATCGTTGGGGTGCAGGGTTTCACCCCCGCCTCACCCCACACACACGCACCCCCCCCGCCACGGTTGGAGGCAGCCGAGGGCACCCAGCTGCTACCGCCGCACCTGGGGCCGGGGCTCAGCCCTCCCCGGGGACCCGTGGGTGCCCCGGACACGTGCACCCAGCTGGAGGGAAACTGGGGCGAGGTGAAGTTGGGGGGGGGGAAAGGGGGAGGGAGGGGGGCACACAGTCCTGGGGCATGTCCCCGCATATGCTGTCCCCTCACCAGGGCAAGCGACTCCTTTGAAATGGCCCCCAAGGGACATTCCCTCCCCCCGGCCCCGCTCCAGCATCACTTGGGGAGAAAAGATGAAGGGAAGGGGGGGTGGGGGGGAGGGAGGTGCAGCAAAGCAGATGCAGAGAGGACCCGGGGGGGGCTGTCACGAAAACCAACACCCCCCCCAACAGGTGCAAATCCCTCAGGACCCCCCCCTGCATATGAGCTGGGGGACTTTGGTCAGCAGTAGAAAGCAGCCCCCCCCCCTCCACCCAACTCCAAGTACCTGCTCCCAGGCCGGGCTGTCCCACAGGGTCCCCCCCAGCACGTCCCGCATGGTGCCCGGGTCCCCGCGCTCAGCTCCGACAGTGGCTCCCGGAGGGGAGCGCACCCCACTTTTGCGGGGAAGGGTTGGGCGGCGTTCCCACCCGTGGGGGCCGGCAGGAGGAGAGGCGCCGGGGGCTGTTTTCCGCCCCCCCAGGGAGCCAGGTTGGTCCCAAGCTCCTGTGGGAATCTCTTGCCTCCCTCCCTTTCCCCCAGCGGGTTTTCCCCAGCGAACGCGCCTCCATCCCCGGCCCCGCGCCCCCGGATCTGCCCCCGAGCTGCCGGCACCCCAACGGTTAACGCCGAGCCCATGGGAAACACCTGCCCCACATCAGACCCCAAAGCATCTGCCAGCACCATTTGGGACAAGGAGGGGAGGGGGGGCATCCTCTGGCCCCCCCCCCTCCTCCTGCTGGCACCCAAACCCTTGCTTCTCCAGACACCCATGGCTGTGTCCCCACCACTGATGTCGGGGGGGGGGGGGCGGGGGGGCTGGCTGCACCCCAGCTGCCCAAGCAATGGGGAAACTGAGGCACAGGAGCAACCCAGGGCAGGTCCTGGTGTCCCCAGCCACCTCCCACCCCCCAGGGCCACAGCCACGGCCACCAAGGGGGTGTCCCCATGTGGAGGAAGGGACAAAGGGGGACCCCCTGCCGTTCAGGGTTGGGGGCGGGGGGGGGGGAGCGGGGGAGCTCGGGGGGTTCGGGCAGGGGCACACCAGGAAGGGACAATGGACAAGGGGGTCCCTCCTGTGTCCCAGCTGCTGCCCCCCCCGCCCCCGGCTGGGCAGGATTAGGCACACAACAGCTGAGCGGGGCACAGCCAGGGGCTCCCAGCGCCCTGCCAGGGCTGGGGAGAGGCGGGGGGGGGGGGGGCAGGGACCAAACCCCAAGACACCCCCCCCGCCCCCCCCCCAGAGCACTGCGAGGACCCCCCCACGCTGCTCGCCAGCCCCTAACCACTGCTTCCCAGGATGCGGGGCCGGGGGGGGACCCCGCTATGATGCTGAGGGTGGGAAAGGAGGCTCGACCCCCACCTGGGGGAGGGCAGGAGCCTGCTGGTGGGGGGGGGTGTAAAGTGGAGGGGGGGGGAGGGCAGGCTGGGCCCCCTGCCAGCTCTGCCTGCCAAGCACCCTCAGCCCAGCCCTGGCGCCAGGGGCTACACCCTGCACCCAGCCCAAGCATCAGAGCAGCCCCGGGGGGGCCACGGCGGGTTCCTCCTGCCAACGCTTCCTTTCAACAGCACCCGCTGCCTTCTCCGGGCTTGCCCGGGCCCTGCCCGGCCCTTCTGCACCCCCACTACACACCCCGGTTTCCCCCCCCCCCCCCCCCCGCCCTGTGCCAGCCCCTCCGCCCTCCCCGGGGCGTGGGAACGCAGTGCCCGGGAATGGGCACCCGGAGCTGGCGGGGGGCCACCGGGCACCCCAGGATCGTGCCACCGCGCCAGGGATGCTGCTCGTGCCAAGGGGCTCCTGGATCAGCCCCCCCCCCCCCCCACCAGATGCACCCCTCCCTGTCTTTGGGATGGCAGGGCATGGAGCGGGGGGACGCAGAACCCCCAGATTTAGGGGGTCAGAGGGGTTTTCAGCGCCATCGTGGGGCGGGGAGGGAGGCTGAGCCCAGCCCTGGCTGTGGGATGGGGAGCCCTCCCTGCGGTGGGGGGGAGGCTGGACCCCCACGCTGGGTACCGCTCCGAGATGCAGCCAGCATCTCCATCCCCTCCGACAGCCCCATCCCAGCATGGATGGAGGGGGAAGGCCTGGCATGAGATGTTCTCCGGCGGAGAGGGGCTGGAGGCTGTAAAACCCCTCTGAGGGTGACACCACCTTCCCATCCATCCTTCCCCTCCTCCCAACTCCCTGCACCCCAAAAAAAAAATCCCCTCTCCGGCCTGTGCAGAAAAAGCCTTGATGGGATCAAAGCGGGACGGGATCAAAGCGGGATGGGATCACCCTGGGTCACCCCAGCAGAAACCGGGGTGCTGCCGAGCGGTTCTCCCGCCAGGGAAGGGCTCCAGAGCCCAGCACCCACAGGGGCTGCCACCCTCCTGCCACCCTGGGTGCTCTTTGCACGGGCAGCCCAGCCTGCCAGCTCATGCCGAAACCGCGGCGGACTCTGAACACCAACGTCCCGGCACAGAGGAGGCACAGAGAGCCAGGACTCCGCTCACTCTGGGGATCCTTCGCAGCCCTGAGCCCCCATAGAGCCCCCATGGCCCCTATAGGGACCCCATAGAGCCAGGAGCTGGGCAAATACTCAGGGTGGGATTGGCACTGGATAAAACCCCTCCGAAATACACACGTTCATGGGGGGAAACGCATTCTCCTGCTCCAGAACCCTCAAATCAGAGACTAAAGGAAATCCGAGAAGTTTTTCGACCATGAGAGACAAGGCATCCCGCTTTCCCGCGGCCGGACGTGGGGTGATGGGCTCCCTCCAGCTGCACCAGGTGACCCTGGAGCATTTATACGGCACAAATCCAGCAAGTGGGAGCGGCCGCAATTGCCCTGGCCAGGAATTGGGAGGAAACGCTCATTATCTGATTGCCCCGGATCTGCACACAAAGGTTGTGCCCATAAACTGGGGGGCAGGGGTTTGGGGGGGGGGCGCCCAGCTGCTGGGGCTGCGAGTGTCGTCGCACCGGGATTGGAAATGGGATCTCCAGCACCGGGAGTGGGATCACGGCATCAGGGAATGGGATGGGGACAGAGGGGAACGCCGCTTGCCAGCCACCAAGGGGGATGCAGGAGCACTTCCATGTCCCCAAGCGTCCCATGAGCCCACCCGGACCCCGTTCAGGGGACAGTCGTGGGTGGGAGCACCCTGAGCATCTCCTGGCATGGGTGATGATGATGGTAATGTCAAAGAGGCCACCAGCCCAAACCCTCTTGTCCCCAAGTGTCACTCCATGTCCCCAAGTGCCACACGAGCCCCCCAAGACCCCAGTCAGGAAACAGCTGTGGGCAGGAGCACCCTGAACACCTCCCTGGCTGGGGCCTTGTGTGGGTGACGATGACGATGGTGGTGATGCCAAAGAGGCCACTATCCCCAAACCAGCCCCGCAGCGATGCAGAGAAACAGGACTGTGAGTTTGTGAGGTGTTTTTTGGGGGGGTGGGGGGGTGGCAGCACGGGTCTCTCCCTCCACAACAGCCCCCGGCAGCGCAGGATTCATCATCTCACGCGTTTCGGAGACAAAGAGAGCAGGGAAAAGACAGGTGGCCCCGGAGCCCCCCGGGATGGGGCTTGCAACGGCCCCAGCCAGCCTCGGGGTGGGGGGGGACGCACGGACGGGGGAGCAAGGACACCCCCTCTCCCCCAGCCACCGCGATGTCCCCAGCTGCCACCGAGCGTCAGGGATGGGGGAAAGGGGAGGGGGGAATAAATAAATAAATCAAGCCTTGAAAAAACTAAATCGAAGTTAGCGGGGTCTGGGATGCCTCCCAGGACCCGAGGAGAACAGAGGCTCCCAGTGAAGGTTGGATGCGTGCCCGGGTTGGGGCGGGCAGGAATTAAATGCCAGCTGCCAGCGGGAACGACCGGCCGGGGGCTCGGCGGGGGGCCCAGGATGAGAACCGGGCCGGGCCGAGCCACCCCTGCACCCCGATGCCGGGCACGGGGCCAACACCGGACCTGGGCCTCAGTTTCCCTGTTTAGGGACGGCAGGTGCCAGGCTTTGCAAGCACAGCCCTGTCCCCTGGCTCGGTGACAGGGACACATCCAGGGCCACCAACCCCCTCCCTGTGCCAGCATCAGGGTCCCTGCTTCAAAGCCTTGGGGTGTCCCATGGAGGATGGGGATTGCTTCAAATTCCCCCCCACACACACACACACCCCCCCCCAAAAAAAGGCATTGCAAGCCCGGCTGTAACTGCAGGCAGGAACCAAGCTCGGGCAGCGGCGCTGAACCCCGTGTCCCCCCACCTCCCCGGGTGACGGGTCACCCCCGGGGGGTCACAGCCCCAGGGCAAGGGCCGGTGCCCCCCACCCACATGATGAAACCCGTTCCCTTAATACAAAAAGAGGTTTTGCAAAGGGCCTCAGCGCCACGGCCGGGTTTGGAGGCACGACCCAGACTGTTTGCAAGCTGGAGAGGGGGGTGGGGGGGGTGGGGGGTAAAAAAGGCCGAAAAAGGCTGAAAAGCGGAAGCCGGGAGCTTTGCAGGCCCACAGGGGCGAAGGGAAGTTGAGAAACGTACGAGCCATTTCACTGCGACTTCTGATTTCAAACCTTACCCTCCCCCACCCCAAAGAGACCTCCGAGGGGGGGTACGGACCCCCCCCCCATATCGGCCGCAAAATTTGGAAGGGGAGGGGGGCTCTGCATCCTGGGGTCACCCACCCCCCTGCTCCCCAGTCCCCACGGAGCCCCCAGCCCCGCGTCCCACGGCGGCGAAGCCCGGGGAGGGGATGGGGTGCAGACACCTTACCTGCAGCCGTCCCGCCGAGGCCGAGCGGAGGGTCCTGAGCTGGGGACCCTGGGGGGTGGCATAAAGACACCCCCCCAGGGCAGCGGGGACGCTGACAGCCGCCGGCGTGTAGACCTGGGTGAAGGAGCCGGTGGATAACGGGGGGCTGCCCAGGCTGGAAGCCCCCCGCTCCACAGAGCCCATCACCGACATGACCTTCTTCGGGTGGTGGTGGGGAGGGGGGGGCGGGAGGGCGGTGCCCCCCCTCCCCGGGGCGGGGGACACTCCCCTGGGAAGCCGCAGCATTGCAAAGTCCTTTCCGAGAAGCCCGGCCCTGGGGAGGGGGACAGAAGCACCCCAGCCAGGTCACAATCTCAGCGGCGGCATTTTTTTGGGGGGGGGATGGGGGGGGGGGGTGTCGTCCGCCGGGCGCTGACACCCGCCGGTTTCCAAAAAAAAAAAAAAAAACCACCCCAAAAAAACCAAAACACACACCCCCCGGAAAAACCTGCAGAGAAGCAACGCGGCGGCGCCACCAAAACCGGGCGGAAAAAGCGTTTTTAGCCCCAAAACTGGGGCCGGATGGGGCCGGGGCAGGTTGGGCCCGGTGCCCCCCCCCCACCCGGCTCCGCTCCTGCCCGATCGTGCCCGGCCCCGATCGCGCCTTATTTTTTCTTCTTTTTTTTTTTTTTTTTTCTCTCTCTTCTCTGTCTTCTTTTTTTTTTTTTTTTTTTTTTTTTTAAGCGCCAAACGCCGTCCCGCGAAATTCGGATTTCCCGCGGAAAATGCCGCGCGCTGATTGGCCGCCGCCCCGCCCTTCCCGCGGCAGCCGGCGGCGCCGCGCCGGGGGTGGGGGGGGGCCTTAAAGGGGCCGCGCAGAGGCGGGGGGGAGGCGGGGGCCCTGTATGCAAATCAAGTGGGCGTGGCCTGTTGGGGGGCTGGGATGGGGGCGTCACTGGGGCTGGGATTGATTTTTTAATTAATTAATTACTTATTGAAAAGCACCACCCCCCTCCCCCCAATCTGGTGGGTTCCAGGCTCAGCACTGTGACCCCCCCATCCCGACCGCCCCCCACCGCCATTCCCATCCCCAGCTTCTCCGGGGGGGGGGGGTGGTTGCATCTATTTTGGGAGACACGATATTTTGGGGTCCTCCAGCCAGAGGCTGCCTGGCAGCACACCCCCACTGCAGGCAGAGCTTGGTGCTGTTTGGGGGGTGGGGGGGGGCAGGGACCTCCGAGGGGCTCAGCGTGAGCAGATTTGGCCCCCGGCTCACTCACACCAGTTCGCCCAACCCTCCACCCACTAGCCTCCCAGTCCCAGCCACCGGCCACCCATCACGTGTCCTTGGAGGGCTCCAGGTCTGCCCGGCAAAGGGGTGGGGGGGAGGAAGGAGGGGGTGCCGGGCCCCCCGTTTGGCCCACGGGGTGTTTCAGGGTGCAGCAGTGGCGGGAAGCACCGAGGCAATGGGTGAGGGCAACTGCGAGACTCACTGGGACCAGTAAAAGGCCACCGCAGTCACTCAGCTGAGACACTGTTTAATCCTGCTGGGGCCACCGAGCCACAGTGGTTGGTTCCTCTCCATCACCTGGTTCCTCTCTATTGTCTGGTTCCTCTCCATTGTTTGGTTCCTCTCCATCACCTGGTTCCCCTCCATCATTCTCCTCTCCATCTTCTCCCCTCCATCGTTCTCCCCTCCATCGTTCTCCTCCCCATCGTTCTCTCCTCCATCGTTCTCTCCTCCATCGTTGTCCTCTCCATTGTTCTCCCCATCGTTCTCCTCCCCATCGTTCTCTCCTCCATCGTTCTCTCCTCCATCGTTCTCCCCTCCATCGTTCTCCTCCCCATCGTTCTCCCCTCCATCGTTCTCTCCTCCAGCATCAGGCAGCTTCAGGTCCATGCCTGGGATGGGGACGTTCAGCTGCAGAGATGGATTTTCTTGCAAAGAAGCCTCCTGGAAGACAGACAGATGGGCAGACACACGCCCCGGCACTGTCGCCTCAGCGCAAAGAAGCCTCCTGGAAGACAGACAGATGGACAGACACACGCCCCGGCACTGTCGCCTCAGCTGTGGGTCAGGATGGACACCAGACCCCCGGACTCCAACTCAGCTTGGGGGATGACACACAAAAATTTTGCCAGGAGCCTCCGATCCAGGACAGACGCGTGCCTCCCACCGGGCAAGGGCTTTGAGGCAGAACACAAAGCCTGGCAGCAGTAAAGCCACCGGGCGGCTGGGCACCATGTCCCTCTGCCAGGAGCACGGCTGAACTTGGCAGCTCAACCCACCCAGACCTTCATCTTCTCCCCTACGGGGGAGAAGGCAACGGCTGTCTCCATTTCAGTGCACAAAGACAACGCCGTGCCCGGCGGGGCGGATAAATCCGTGTCGCTTGGCTGCCTTGGGCTGGCTTCGGCTGGGTGACCCTTGGGACAGGGACATCAGGTTGTGGGGAGAGCTTGGGCTTTGGGGGCTGGTGCTGGCAGGTTGTTCCCCTACCTCCTGCAGGTTGGACAAACTGGAGGCGATGTCCCCAGACATCATTAATGTGACCTCACTGGGGTACGGGCTGTCCAAGAAGGTGGTGTTGAAGATCTTCTGCTGAATCAGCTCGTGTTTCCTGCGCCACGTTGAACCCAATGGCCCTCACCTCCTCCCCTATGCTGGAGGAACAGCCAAGGGAGGAGTTAGGAGCATCCTTCCTCCTCCAGTACCTAAGACCTGCTCAACAAGCCTTCTCCAGGCTTTCCAGCCACGTCCTTCCACCAGCAAAGTCCTCTCCCATGCCAGAAGCCATAGGCTGATATGTCGCTCAGCAATACCTCCGGGTGGAGGTCCACCAGTTTCCACCCCCCAACCCAAAGACACAGCTCTCTCTGGAGAGGTTTTGCCTTGGCAAGGGATAAATGGGCTGATCCCACCCCACCCACCCTACGACCAAGCCAGCAAAGAGGAAGGTCTGCAGTAGGTCTTACACATCGAGCTCCTCACGGATCTATTTGTACTCCCTGATGTTCTCCTTGCTGCTTTCCAGGAGGCGATGGACTTCACGCGAGGTCTCCTTGCTCAGCTTGCCTGGCTCGCTGCCGGTGAACGGGTCCTGGGAGATGTCCATGAAGGCTCCATCCCCCATCACCTTCGGGCTGAGCTGAGGGTTCGTGTTGGCCACCCACCGTTTGGCTGAAAGGGTTAACGCAGGGACAAAAGGACTAACCCTTGTCATCAAACAAGCCAAGCTCAGAGTCCTATGGAGATGGAAATCCCGGCCTTTAAATGCTGCTGGTGGGTGCAAAGTGCAGATCTCTGCTACAACCAGCTTCGAACTGCTGGAAAACCTCCACTTCCAGCCTCCTCCCGTCCATGGGGTTTTGTAAGAAACACCCATTTTATCAAAATTCTCCTGGCTTTTGGCTGCGGAGGAAGAACCACGCAGCCCTTCTCCACCGAGGCCATGCCTACAGGGAACCACCGAACCTTTCAGGGTGGGTTTGACGGATGCTTCCTTGTCCACCCTTGCCCCATTTCGGAGGCCGGCAGTGCCAGCCTGCCCTGGGTGCCTGGCCCTGGCTCTCCTCCCGGTTGGGCTCCTGCTCCCTCTGCTCCTCCTTGGCATGGGTGAACGGGGATTCCCACAGG
Source organism: Chroicocephalus ridibundus (assembly GCF_963924245.1). Lineage (NCBI taxonomy): Eukaryota > Metazoa > Chordata > Aves > Charadriiformes > Laridae > Chroicocephalus > Chroicocephalus ridibundus. The sequence continues at coordinate 5,635,206 of NC_086302.1, forward strand.
CTGGATGTCACCATGGCCACCAGCAGGTTGGCACAGATGAAGGCCTCGCTCGTGATGAAGATGATGAAGTAAATGGCCGCCATCCTCTTCAGGGTCTGCCCTGAAGAACCTTGTTGGGGACAGGGACCGTCTGGCTGACAGTTGGTGGTGGCCACCACCCCAGCACCAAGCCCCAGAGGATCCTCTCAGCATCCACAGGGAAGGAGCCCCCCGTGCACCCCATATCCCTCCCAGAGGAGGCTCAGCCCCAGCTGTCCCTGAGCCCCCGCCTCATGGTGGGCTCACCCCACTGTGTGCTCACTGGAAGGTCTCATAGATGTCCAACCAGCCGTCCAGCATGATGCAGGTGAAGAGCGAGTACAGGGTCACCCAGACTCAGGTCACCAAAACGGGCTGGGACAGACTCGTCAAACAGGATGGTGCCCGGCACCGAGAAGATCTGCATGGAGAAAGTGATGGGGGTCCCAGCACCTTCCCCGCACTGGGAAAGGCGCTCAGCATCCTCCATCCTCCAGCCCCCAGCACCAGGGGTCCCTGGCATGAGCAGGGTCTGGCCAAGCTCCTCAGCCTCCCTGCTGGGAGCTGAACCTCCCCCCCCCGCCCCCCGTGGCACCCCCGAGCCTGCCAGGGAGGTGGGATGGACCAACGTGGTGGGAAAGGACCGTCCTGCTGCTGGCTCTGTGACCGCTCAGTCCCGGAGGTGCTGTGGCCAGTGGTGGACCCCGTTGGCCAAGACCAGAGGAGGTCCAGGTCCTTCCCTGGGGGGTATCGGAAAAGGTCCCGGTCCTTCCCAGGGGGGACACCGAAGGAGGTCCCGGTCCTTCCCGGGGAGACATCGAAGGAGGTCCCGGTCCTTCCTGGGGGGTGGCACCGGAGAAGGTCCCGGTCGTTGCCAGGGGGCACCGGAGGACGTCCCGGTCCTTCCCGGGGAGACACCGGAGGAGGTCCCGGTCCTTCCCGGCGGGGGACACCGAAGGAGGTCCCGGTCCTTCCCGGGGAGACATCGAAGGAGGTCCCGGTCCTTCCCGGCGGGGGGCACCGGAGAAGGTCCCGGTCGTTGCCAGGGGGCACCGGAGGAGGTCCCGGTCCTTGCTGGCGGTCCCGGCGGCGAGCCGGGCTCTTCCTCCTCTGCCCTGGAGACGGCAGCAGCGAGCCGCGGCTGCGGAGCCCAACACCGCCCCGGTCCCCGCTCCGCCCGGCCCCGGTATCCCCGTACTGTCCCGGCCCCCCCAACCCCGGCGCCGGCATCCCCGGGCCGCCGGGGCCGGAGCCGGCGAGGGAGGGTGGGATGGAGAGACGCAGGGATGGGGGGACACGGGGGAGGAGGGACAGGGGGACACGGGGTGCAGGGATGAAGGAAAGGACGCTGGAGCACAAGGACCGAGGGATGGAGGAGGGACTCGGGGACATCACTGCTGCTCCCCAGCACGGGGCGGGGGGGGGGGGGGACGGGGACATGGGAGGGGGGCAAGGACCAGGGGAGCGTTGTGGAGGCAGAGAGGTTAGTGGGGACTCCATTCCCCAAACTGGTTTGGCTCCAGTTTAAAACCAGGGGGACATTGATGGCTTCAGTGCCCCCATACAGCCAGGGAAATGCGAGGGGACAAGGGACACGTGCCAGTGTCCCAGAGCCAGGCTGGGCCGGTATCACCATGAGCCTTTCCCAGTTATCCCAGCAGCACCCTTCCTCTGTCCCAGTTTGCTTCCTAGAGCTGCAGCCACTTCCCTCTATATGAATGGGGAAACTGAGGCACGGAGGGAGCTCAGGGACCCAAAGGCACAATTTTTTGTGGCTAAAGACCCAGGTTTCTCGGCTGATTCGGCCCCACAACCGGGACGACCTTCCCCACATCACATCCAGCCCCCAGATGCTCCCCCATCACCCACCTCATCCTCACCCGCGGCCAGGGCCATCCCCACGACAGCCTGTGGCTGCACCACCGAGTCCCCATGGGTGTCAGCGGTTCAGGTCTCTCCAGGTGACCAAGCCCATCACAAAGCTCCACGCCCCAAATCCCCCTGTTAATTAAAACCCAGCAGTAACGAGCCTTCCTTCCTCTGCTCCAGCCTTTGCCTCCCCCCAGCCCCTGCGAATTTTGGGTCTGCGTGGGGGAACCCCCGTCCCTCCGTGGGACAGAGCCCCCATGTCACCTGTGGGAAAGGGAAGGCGAGGGGCTGGCAGGAGCACTGGGGGGGTGGCTGCCAGGACGCTGGGGGGGTCTGCAGGGGGGTGAGGAGGGGGCTTTGCTTTCCCCACCTGTGGAATGAGGGGGGACAACCCTGTTTGTTCCCTGTTAAAGGGAGGGGGCAGGAATAGCGCCCCCCCACCAATCCCCCAGCACCTCCAGGAGCTCCAGCCAAAAGGGTGCTGAGCTCCACCAGGATGAGCCCTCCCGGCTGGGGAATGAGGAGCTTCTGGGGTGGAGGGTGCCAAAGGAAATCTGGGGGGGGGCTCTGGGAGGGTGGCGGGGGAGGCTGGGGTTTTGTGCACCCCTTTCCCACCTTGGAAATGCCGAGCGTGCCTCAGTTTCCCCACTCGTTGGCAGGGTGGGAACCGGAGCGGGGCGAGGCGTGAGCGGGGTGTCGAGGGCGCCAGGAACGCCCTGTGCCGGGCAGGATGGGGCTGAGGTTCGGGTGCTGTCCCCAGCTGAGCCCGAAATACACCCGCGGCCCTGACTCATCCCCACCCCCGGAGCCAGGCCGGGCTCCAGCCCCCCGGCACCCGTCAGTGGGGCTGGGAGGAGCTGGAACGGCCGCGGGGTGTCCCCTGGGATCCCCTTCCAGGGCTGGGAGCACCCGGGGGCGGTGGGGGGGGAGCAGAGTGCGGGGGGGGGGGGGCTGCGTGTTTGGATTTGGGGTGCTGTGCGTTTGCACGCGTGTGGATGCATGTCCTTGTTGTCTGGATCGGGGGGTGCGCGTGTGTGTGTGTGTTCACGCGTGTGTGCATGTGTCGCTGTTTGGGGGGGGGGTGCACGTCTTGCACCCTCGTTGCAGCCCCGCGCGCCTCGGTGCATGTGGACGTGCGCACACGCGTGTTTTGGAGGAGCGCGTGCGCGGCTGGTGCCTTGTGTGTGCGTGTGTGCGCGCACACGTGTGTCTGCCAGAGCGTGCACGTGCACACATGTGCGTACCCTCGTTGGGGCACGTATGTCTGCATGTGTGCATAAGCGTGTGCGTGAGTGGCAAATGCATGTGTGTGCATCAGTGCACGCGCGTGTGTGTGTGTATGTGCGCATAGGCACATGTGTAAGGGTCTGCAGGCATGCGTGTAAGTGCACATAGGCATGTCTGCATACGTGCACGCACGTGCACATGACCGCTTGTGCGCACACACACTAAGTGCACGCACACACGCTAAGTGCACGCACATACTGTCATGAGGGTATGTATGTCTGCGTGTCTGCGCGTGTGCTAAGCATGTGTGTGTGAGTGCATGCATGCGTGTGTAAGTGTGCATAGACACGTGTGTAAGTGTCTGTAGGCATGTAAGTGCACATAGGCATGTGCGCATACGTGTATGCGTGTGCCCGTAAGCACACGCACATGCTGCCATTGGAGGATGTGTGTCTGCATGTGTGTGTAAGCGTGTGTGTGTGTGTGTACAGGGGCATGCATGCACATGCAAATGCATGGTGTGCATATGCGCGTGTGTCAGTGCGCGTAGACATGTGTGTAAGTGCATATACACACGTGTGTGTCTGCAGGCATGTGTGTAAGTGCATATACGCACGTGTGTAAGTGCACATAGGCATGTGTGTAAGTGTAGGCACGTGTGTAAGTGTCTGTAGGCGTGTGTGTTTCTGTAGGCATGCGTGTAAGCACATATACAGGTGTGTAAGTGCACATACATGTGTGCAAGCATGTAGGCGCCTGTGTAAATGTAGGTGCATATACACGTGTGTAGGTGCATATACGCATGCGTGTGTAGGCATGTGTGTGTCTGTAGGCATGTGTGTAAGTGCATATACACGTGTGTAAGTGCACATAGACACGTGTGTCTGCAGGCATGTCTGTAAGTGCATATACACGCGTGTAAGTGCACATAGGCACACGTCTGTAGGCGTGTGTGTTTCTGTAGGCATGTGCGTAAATGCATATACAGGTGTGTAAGTGCACATACATGTGTGCAAGCATGTAGGCGCGTGTGTAAGTGTAGGCGTGTGTGTAAGTGCACATAGGCATGTGTGTAAGTGCATATACATGTGTGTAAGCACATAGGCATGTGTGTAAGTGTAGGCGTGTGTGTAATGTGTATACACGTGTGTAAGTGCATATACGCATGTGTGTAAGTGCACATAGGCATGTGTGTAAGTGCGTATATGCACATGTGTGTAGGCGTGTGTGTCCGCAGGCATGTGTGTGTCTACAGGCATGTCTGTAAGTGCATATACACGCGTGTAAGTGCGCATAGGCACGCGTGTAAGTGTCTGTAGGCGTGTGTGTTTCTGTAGGCATGTGTGTAAGCGCATATACATGTAAGTGCACATACATGTGTGCAAGCATGTAGGCGCGTGTGTAACTGTAGGCGTGTGTGTAAGTGCACATAGGCATGTGTGTAAGTGCACATAGACACATGTGTGTCTACAGGCATGTCTGTAAGTGCATATACACGCGTGTAAGTGCACATAGGCACACGTCTGTAGGCGTGTGTGTTTCTGTAGGCATGTGCGTAAATGCATATACAGGTGTGTAAGTGCACATACATGTGTGCAAGCATGTAGGCGCATGTGTAAGTGTAGGGGTGTGTGTAAGTGCACATAGGCATGTGTGTAAGTGCATATACATGTGTGTAAGCACGTAGGCATGTGTGTAAGTGTAGGCATGTGTGTAAGTGTAGGCGTGTGTGTTTCTGTAGGCATGCGTGTTTCTGTAGGCATGCGTGTAAGCGCATATACATGTGTGTAAGTGCACATACATGTGTGCAAGCATGTAGGCGCATGTGTAACTGTAGGCGTGTGTGTAAGTGCACGTAGGCATGTGTGTAAGTGCACATAGACACATGTGTGTCTACAGGCATGTCTGTAAGTGCATATACACGCGTGTAAGTGCACATACACACACGTCTGTAGGCGTGTGTGTTTCTGTAGGCGTGTGCGTAAATGCATATACAGGTGTGTAAGTGCACATACATGTGTGCAAGCATGTAGGCGTGTGTGTAACTGTAGGCGTGTGTGTAAGTGCACGTAGGCATGTGTGTAAGTGCATATACACGTGTGTACGTGCACAGACACATGTGTGTCTACAGGCATGTCTGTAAGTGCATATACACGCGTGTAAGTGCACATAGGCACACGTCTGTAGGCGTGTGTGTTTCTGTAGGCATGCGTGTAAGCACATATACAGGTGTGTAAGTGCACATACATGTGTGCAAGCATGTAGGCACGTGTGTAAGTGCACATAGGCATGTGTGTACATGCATATACACGTGTGTAAGTGTGTATGCCTGTGCGTGCCTGTAGGCACGTGTGTAAGTGCACATAGGCACATGTGTGCCTGTAGGCACGTGTGTAAGTGCACACACATGTGTGTAAGTGCACGTAGGCACGTGCGTGTCTGTAGGCACGTGTGTAAGTGCACCCACACGTGTGTAAGTGCACATGGGCACGTGTGTGCCTGTAGGCACGTGTGTAAGTGCACACACACGTGTGTAAGTGCACATGGGCACGTGTGTGTCTGTAGGCACGTGTGTAAGTGCACACACACGTGTGTAAGTGCACATGGGCACGTGTGTGCCTGTAGGCACGTGTGTAAGTGCACACACACGTGTGTAAGTGCACATGGGCACGTGTGTGCCTGTAGGCACGTGTGTAAGTGCACCCACACGTGTGTAAGTGCACATGGGCACGTGTGTAAGTGCACACACACGTGTGTAAGTGCACATAGGCACATGTGTAAGTGCACACACATGTGTAAGTGCACATGGGCACGTGTGTGTCTGTAGGCACGTGTGTAAGTGCACACACACGTGTGTAAGTGCACATAGGCACGTGTGTGCCTGTAGGCATGTGTGTAAGTGCACCCACACGTGTGTAAGTGCACATAGGCACGTGTGTGTCTGTAGGCACGTGTGTAAGTGCACACACACGTGTGTAAGTGCACATGGGCACGTGTGTGCCTGTAGGCACGTGTGTAAGTGCACACACACGTGTGTAAGTGCACATGGGCACGTGTGTGCCTGTAGGCACGTGTGTAAGTGCACCCACACGTGTGTAAGTGCACATAGGTACGTGTGTAAGTGCACACACACGTGTGTAAGTGCACATAGGCACATGTGTAAGTGCACACACATGTGTAAGTGCACATGGGCACGCGTGTGTCTGTAGGCATGTGCGCGTACACGCCTGTAAGTGGCTGTAGGCGTGCGAGTGTCTGGAGGCGCGAGTGTCCAGTGCATGTACACACGTGTAAGAGCACACAGGCACGAGTGCACACACACACACACACACACACACACGCTAAGCGCCCGCCGAGCCCCGTCCCACGCGGGAGCGCGCCCAGCCGGGGGCGCGTCCGCCCAAGGCCAGGCGTGTGAGCGCGGCATCCGTCCCGGCGAGGCGGCGGCCGGCTGGCGGGGAGCCGGGGAGCGCGGGGGGGGGGGGGCCCAGGCCTTGGCCGGGGCAGGCAGCGGGAGGAGGAGGAGGGAAATGCGGCTCAGACAGTACGGCGCCAGCAAACACCTGCAAACAGCTCCGGGCACACAATGGCAAATACAGGTGGGGAACCGCGGCCTCCGTCAGCGCAGCCGATTGCATCAGACTCTTGCTCTTGCCAAGAGGCGAGCGAGCCGGCCCGGCCGGCCACCGGCACAGCGCCTGGGGGACGTTTGGCCTTCACCCCCCCCCCCCGCCCCCCCCTCCACCTCCTGGGGTTATTATTAATTTTTTTTTTTTTCCCCTCTCCTCATCCTCTTTTTTTTTTCTCTTTTTTTTTTGCACCCTTGCGATGTCGTCGGGAAGATAAAAGCGCGAAGCCCGGGTTGTGCGGCGGGGGCATTTCTTCCACTAAATCTGCCCCCCCAGGGTAAATCCCAGCCCCGGTGGGGCAACAGGAGCTATTTTCAGTCGTGTTTTTTTCCCATTTTCTTTCTTTTTTTCTTTCTCTTCTTTTTTTTCTTTCCTTTTTATTTCTTCTTTCTGTTTTCATTTCTTTTTTTCTTTCTTTCTTTCTTTTTTCTTTCTTTTTTCTTTCTTTTTTTCTTTCTTTTTTTCTTTCTTTTTTCTTTCTTTTTTTTCTTTCTTTTTTTCTTTCTTTTTTTTCTTTCTTTTTTCTTTCTTTTTCTTTCTTTCTTTCTTTTTTTTATTTCTTTTTTTCTTTCTTTCTTTGTTGTTTTTTTTTTTAACCAGGGTGTCCAAGGAAAGTATCGGCATCACGCCACAGCCCAGGCTGGGGGTCCAGGCAAGGCTTGTGCCCCTCCTCCCGCTCCCCCCCGGCCATCCCTGGGGCCTGGGAACGGCTGGGCGGCTGTTCCAGGAAAGGCGCCGGGATCCGTCCGTTCGTCCGTCCCGGGGGAGGAGGCGATGGCCCTGGGAGCCTTCCCAGGAGCCAGCGCCAAACCCTCGCCCTGCCAAACCCTGCCCCCTCCCCCCGGGGACCCGCGGCCCCTGGCCTTGGCCAAGGGAATCCCCTGCCCTGACCCCCCAGCGAGGGGACAGAGACAGGGGGGCCACCTCCGCTCCCCCGGGCTGGGAGTCCCCCTCCGCCTCCCTGGTCCCGTTACCATCCCAAAAGCTGCCGCAGGACTGGTTTCTCCCACCCCACCAGTGCCTGCCCCCACTGCTCCCAGTAACCCCAGTCCCAAACTGGGCTCATTAACTGCTCCCACGGATCCAGGATCTCCACCGCCATCACCCCAGCTGGGGGACCCATTGCGAGCTGGGGTGCTCACGCTGCTGGGACCCCCATTTTGCAGCTACCGAGCCCCATCCCAGTCCCCCAGCTCATTCCCAGGGTGCTTTTCCCACCCATCCCAGTTAAATCCCTTTGGCACATCAGCACTGGTGCGGCTGGAGGACCCCGACAGCGGGGTGAGCACGGGGACGCTCACCCCTAACCCACCCCTTGGCTTTTCCTCCCAAGCTGAAAGGCAGCAGAGATGGTAAAACCCTATTTTTACCCTTTAACAAACCAGCAGCTCCGTTCCCAGAAGCGGCGGTTTCCAGCTGGACACCCTCACCTCCCTCCCACCGCAGCGGGACAGCCCGGGGTCACCCCGTCCCACCCCACCACCCGTGGGTGCCAGAGGGTAACATGCCCTGGGGGAGCCTGGGGACATCAAGCTGGGAGGAGGGAGGGATGTTCTCGGGCGGGGGGTGTGATCCCGTTGGACCAGCCATGGCTTTTTGGGTGCCCCACATGGTGCTTTTCCCCATGGAAGTGCCCACGGACACGGGGTGCTTGGCGGGTGCCAGCTGCACCCCACGCTCATGTTGGCCGTCGCAGTGATGCAGGTTGAAGCCGGTGCATGCGGAGGGACGTTTGCAACACCCTATGCCCCAAGACCCCTCCTGCCACCGCGCAGCCCCTGACCCAGCTCACCTGGATGCTGCAGCACCCTGGGGACCCCCCGATGCCATGGGGCGAGCACCCACGCCGAGCCTGCAGCCACAAAGCCAAAGCCCAGCAGAGGGGATGGAGGAGATGGTGCTACAGGTGGGGGGGATTTTAACCCCGGGGGTGTGTGGGGGGGAAGCAGCCTGACCCTGATTGCAGGCAGGCCAGCACCTTCCCCAGGGAGCAGGATCCGGCCCAGCTGTGCTGCGGCCATGGGGCTCCACAGCTGAGCCGGCAGCATCTGCTCCAGGGCAGGGGGGGGGGGGGGGGGGCAAAGGGAAACCACAGCATCAATCCAAAGGGAGGGAAAGGCATTTCTGCTCCTAACACCCCTTCCCTAGGGTGCTGCCCCCCCTCCTCAGCCCCGGGGCAGGGGGGGGGGGTTGTCCAGGCAGGAGTGCACAGTGTGGATGCCACCTGGGGAATTACAATGCTCAGAGCGGCCCTAATTAGAGCCAGGGCAGCTGCAGGCCAGAAACTCCCCTTCCCTTGGGGGTATCCTGGGTGTGTGTGTGGGGGGGGGGGGCACCATCCCAAAGTATCACCCCTTCCAGCTCAAATCCTGCCCCAGGGCACCGGGCAGCTCTGGGGATTTTTTGCAAGGTAGTGTGGAAACCCCTGGAAAAGGCATCTTTTCCCCCCCCCCCCCGCCTCCCTCCCAAGGCTCCAGCTACACCTCCAAATGGTCCCCGGGGCTCGGCAGCGTCTTCCCTCCTCCTTCCATATCAGATAAGCGGAGCAGCACCCAAAATAGCTGGCAGACACCTCAGCCGGGAGACGGCAGCCTAGGGTTAATTCCTCCCATACCTGAGCTGACATTTCAAAGCTATTAAACAATTAATGAGATTCCTCCCCGTAACCCTAGAAGTTACAATGTCGGCCAGAGGGTTTGGGGGGGGGGGGGGGGGGGGGGGGCTTCCACCCCCCAAAGTGCTGCTCTCCCACCCATGGGTGCATCCCATCTCTCTCCAGCCCATGGATGGCCGGGGGAGGGGGGAACGGACACATTCAAAACGACCCGTGGTTTGTTTTGGGTTTTTTTTATTATGTAAAAATGGTAACTTTTATAAAAAGTTTATAAAGCAAGTACAAGGCATGTTTGCAGAAATTCACCTTCCTGCACAAAAGGTACAAAAACGTTATACTCTAGTATAGAGCTCCACAATACACGAGGCCCGCGGCCCCAGAGAGTTTGGTTCAGACTCGAGGATGTCGCCCCCCCACCCCCACCCCCTCCCCAAAACCCCCTAATCCTCCCCCCCCCCGCCCCTCCCCATCCCCTTTAACCACCTTTAAAAAAAAAAGGACTCGCTGCTATAATCCCAAAATATACAGAACAACCGCCTCTTCATCAGTTTTCTCATTCAAAAGTGTCTCATTTCGGTTCGGGTCCAAAGATCCTGCTGAAGCCGGGATGCTTGGCGTGGGGGAGGGAAGGCGGGGTGTGTGTGTGGGGGGGGCGATGCTGGAAGGATGGTGGGGGGTCGGGACCAGCCGCTCCCCGCCCGCGGTGGCCGGGCCCGGGGGAGGCGATGGCGGGGCCGGTAGATCGCAGACAGCCCGGCGCCACGGAGGAAGCTGCTATTTACCTCCGGCTGATAACGAACCAGGAACCGACACTCGCTGCCTGTTTGCTAATTGGCACCGGGAGGAGAGAGGAGAAAGGCGTGGGGGGGGGGGGGAGGGGGGGGGTGTTGAAGGAGAAAAGGCGGGGGGAGGAGGAGGGGGAAAAAAAAAAAATAATAAAATACCATTAGCGCCGTGGTAAATCTGGGTTTGGGGATTTGGGGGTCGCCCCAAGCCGGGGGACCGCGGTGCATCGGGGCCGGTGTCGGTCCCCTGGGGATGCTGATGCTGGAGGGGGGGGGTGTTGGGAGGGGGGGACACACTCACCTGATGGAGGAGCCGTTAGTGACACAAACTTCTCTCGTCTTTGGAGCAGAGTTCAGAGGCGAGCCCGGCCGCCTGCGGAGAGCGGGGACAGGGATCAGGCCCCATGGCCCCCCACGGCCCCACCGCGCCAGGACACATCCCCCCCCCCCCCCCCCAACGCACCCGGCACGGCGCCATCACCCCCAGCCCAGCATGTCCCCCCCACATCCCAAACCAACATATCCACATCCCCCCCCCAACCCGACATGTGTCCGTCCCTCCGTCGTGCCCCCCCAAAAGCCAACATACCTCTCCCCCAACTCAACATATCCACATGCCCCCAACCTGACACGTCCCCCCCCCGCCCCCCCATCCAACATATCCACACACCCCCAGCCCATGTGTCCCGTCGTCCCCCCTCAACCAACGTATCCCTACCCCCCCAAAAAAAACCCCAACATATCCACATTCCCCCAGTTCAGTATGTCCCCCCCCAACCCAGCATGTCCCGTGTGCCCCCCCCCCAGATCAACATACCCACACACTCCCATCGCGGCATGTCACCCCCCAAACCAACATATGCCCTCCAAAAGCAGCATCTCCGCACCCCCCCCCCGCCCCGACACCCCAAAACCCAACATCTCCGCACCCCCCCAGCCCGACACGTCCCCCCCCAACCCGACCTATGCCCTCCAAACCCAACATATCCACATCCCCCCCAGCCCCACACGTCCCCCCAAAACCCTCCACCTCCGCCGCCCCCCCCTCCAGCCCAAAAGAACCCTTACCTTGAGCGACAGTAGGGTGGCCTCGGGGGAGGGGTCGCGGCCCTTGGCCCCCTCCTCCAGCACGATCTGGAGGTCGAAGATGTAGTCGATGACATGCTGGAGGATCTCCACCTGGCTCACCTTGCTGCCTTGCGGGATTCCCGGCACCAGCTCCCGCAGTTTGGAATAACAATCGTTCATGTCGTACAGCAAGTTCATGGGCTCCTCCAAGGCCGGGCTCTTGTTGTTGCCCCCCCGGGCGATAGCCAAACTCTGCTCCGAAAGGCAGCAAACGGCCTCGTAGCAGCTCCGGACGGATCGCACCGGGCTGATGGCTTTCATGGTGGGGAGAGGGGGCGGGGGGGGGGAGGGGGGGGTGTCTGAGCACTGCTGGGGATGCTGGAGGGAAGGGGGGGGGGGGGGGAGGGGGCAAAGGGGGAGGGAAAAAAATGCCTGGGCGCCTCCTCGGTGGGTGCCGCGACGGCTGGGGCTCTGCTGGGACCTCCGAGCAGCGGGACCACCAAAAGCTTGGACCACCGAGCCCCGGGACGAGCAGCTCCACCCTCCCCCCCAACCCCAAACGCTCCGAGCTCCTGGCGCACTGGGGAGGGGGCACCCCCGCGCCGCTCCTTATATAGGGAGCCCCGCGGGGGCCCGCCCCGTATGCAAATGAGGTATGGCCCCACCCCTTTTATGTTAATGACCCACTAAACCCCACCCTTGCATCTAAATTAAGCGAGAGGCACCACCCCCCCCACCCCCCCACCCCCCCCTCCAAAATGACCCTTGGTGGCCGGGGTGGCCCCACGGGGTGGGGGGGGGGGGGGAAAACCTGCGCGGTCGTGTATCCCCCCCCCCTCCCCACATCCAGACCCCAAACCCGCTCCCGTGGCCCCCCCAAAACCCCACCCCAGCTTCCCCCCCCCCCCCGGCCCCCAAACTGCTCCCCCAACACCCCATCCCAGCGAGTCCCCCCTATTTTTAGGCAGGGCCACGGTGGGGAGGGACGGGGGGGTGTCCCGTCCCCCCGTGTGTCGTTTGTGTGTGTGTGTGTGTGTGTGTGTGTCCCCCTCCCCGGTTTTTTTAGGGGGCGATCCCGTAAGGAAATTAGTGCCGCCCTGTTCCTCAATCCGCTTCTCATCTGACCTCCAGACTTTCTGGCGTCGGGAATTATCTTGTGACCAGCAGAAAAAAATTAATTGCGGTAAAACTGAGGTTACGATGGAGAAACCAGATTTAGGTCAGCAACTGCGAGAGGCCTGGAGGGGTTTTTTTTTTTGGGGGGGCTTTTTTTGTTTTTTTTTTTTTTGGGGGTAGGGGGGGAGGCCCCCAAGGAGATTTATAGGCAGGGGGGTTATTTCAGAAAAAGTGATGAAGGGGGAGACGAAGGCAAATTCCAACACCCCCCCCCCCCCGCCTCCCTCGAACCGTCGCTGCCTCCAAAAGCTCCGAAAAAAGTTGGAGCGATGTGGGGCGGCCGGTGCCCACGCGTGTCGGTGGCACATGGAGGGGTCCCGGGGGGGGGGGGGGGGGGCGGTGTCACGGCGCCAGAGTGTGAACCCCCTGTTAAAATCGAGCTGCAATGCCCCCCCCCCCCGACATCTTGTTTTGGGGGAATTTCCATAGGTTTTGCTTAGAGGGGGGTGAGAGCAGGAAGGGGATGTTACAGCCAAAAGGGTGGGGGGCACCCTGGGACCCCGCTCGGCCCCCGGGGGTCCCAGCTAATGGGGGGATTCGGGGGGGTGGGGGGGCAGAGGCACCTGGACCAAATTACGCCTGCCCACAGCAGCAATTTATTCCAGATCTGCCCAAATCCCAATTCGGTGCCGCTGGGTTTTGTTTCCCCCCTTTGCAACACCCCCCCCCCCCCCAAACTCCCCCCGGGAGTCTGGGGGCCGCAAGGCGGGGGGGGGGGCAGCCGCCCTCCCCCCTTCACCCCCAGCCCTTGAGCGGCTCTATGCCCCCCCCCCCCCCCAAACCCCTCCTGAAAGCAGCACCCAGCCCTTTGGATTGGGGTTGGATTATTTTTTTGTCCTTTTTTTTTTTTTTTTTTTTACACCTCCCCTTGCCCCCCCCCCCCCTTACGAATTTCCTGGGAAATCGCCTCCGTGTGAAGGGTGGCAGATCGGAAGAGCCATAATTACCCTTATTAACCTGCTCCGGGGCAAGCGGCAACAACGGGACCCCCCCCACACCCGCTATAAAAAAAAAAAAAAAAAGGGAAAAATTAAAGAAAACTTTTTTAAAAATTAAAAAAAAATAAATTAAAATTTATTTTAAAAAAGCAATTTTTTTAAATGAAAAGTTACAAAGCGTTTTAAAAAAAAAAAAAAAAAAAAAAAAGTCTTTTCAACCCACCCGAATGCTTTTTATCCGGTGAAGCGACCCCCCCCCCCGCCTCCCCTTCCCCCCAATCCATCCCATCCCCAAAACACCGGCGCACCGCCGTCTCCCACCCCCCCACCCCCCCCCCTCCGCTTATTCCCATGCCTCCCCCCCCCATTTCCCGAGGGATGGGGGGGGGGGCTGAAAGGCTGCTCGGGATTGCGGGGGGGGGGGGGGGAAGCTTTTGTTTGCGGGGGGGGGGGGGGGTTGTTGGCGGCGGTTCCCACCGGGCGCTGCCTGGGCGGCGGGACCCGCTGCCTTTGCCCAGCTGTGGCCCGGGCCCTCCAGCTGTGTTGATCTAACTCCCGGCCCCAGACAGCCTGGCGCCAGCCCTGCGCACGTCATGCATTCACACAGGGATGCGTGGCCAAGGCAACCTTCCTCCCCCCCTCCTCCCCCCCCCCCTCCTCCTCCTCCTCCTCCTCCTCCTCCTCCTCTTCTCTTCTTCCCCGCCATCCCCACCACCGCCGCCGCCGAGCGCCGCTTTGTCATTTTCGGGGCGCTTTTTGCCGGTTTTGGGGTATCCCCGACCGCGCCGAAGTGGCAGCGTGAGGATGTTTCAACCCCCCCCCCCCCCCGCTGGGGGGGTCACGTTTTTAGGGTGTCGGATCTAGATTTGGGGTGTCCTCGCTCCGTGGCTTGTTTTTTTCTTTGGGGGGGGGGGGCGTGTGTGTGTGTGGGGGGGGGTGCGCGCGTGGATTTTTTGGCGAGGAGGAGGAAGGAAAAAAGGGGGGAGGAAGGGAGCGCGGCTGCTGCGGTGCGGGGCGCGATGGTTTCGGGGTGAAAAAGGCCCACACTGGGCGTTTTATTAAAATTAAAAATAATATAAATATAAACACGAATATAAATATAAATAAAAACAATTTTAAAAAAATTAAATTAGAAATAAATAGAAATAAAAGGAGGAGAAGGAGCGGGAGTTGGGGTTTACCCAGCTCGGCGAGCCCCCCCCCCCCCAAACAACTCAAAGCCTCCCCATGTCCCCCGGGGGGGGGTGTGTGACCGGGTTCCCCCCCCCCCTTACGCTCCCCGCAACCTTTCCCCCTTTCCCGGGGACGGGGCGTTAATCCCGTGTGATTTTTGCGCTGCAAATATCTACGGAGGTCCCCGCGGCTCGTCGCGCTTGGGGCGGGGGGGTTCACAAGCAGCTTCTTCCCCCCCCCCACTCCCAACGACAAAAAAAAAAAAAAAATCCACCCCTTGGGCTTGGGTTTGGTTGGATATATTTATTTTTTTTTCCTTAAATAAGTCGGTACAGGTGGCAGGATGTGAAGGACGTAAAGCGGGGTGGAAAGGGCCAGATTCGGCCCGGCCGCCGTGGGGCGAGTGTGGGGGTCCCGGTTTTCCCGCGGGGGGGGGAATTCAGCGCCGGCGTTTTTTGGGGGGAATTACTTGTGTTTTGGAAGCCGAAGGCTGCCTGGAAGCGCTGGCTGCGGGGAAAGGATTTGGCCGGGAGAGGGGAGGAACGGAGACGTGGCAGAGCGCCCAAGGCAGCTACAAAGGGAAGGGCTCTTCCCCAGGGGTCATCTGGATTCGCTTTCGGGATAGGGCTGGGGTAGGAATCCCGTCTCCATGGGATCTTCGGAGACCCTCGGGATCCATCGGGAGTGAGGGAAGCTGCGGGGAGGGGGGGGCCTGGACAGTCGTGCTCTGGCTCTGCACAACGTGGGAGTGAGGGTTTGGAGAAATTGCTTGAATTCATGGATTTTTGGAGATGCTTCGAGCCGACCATCCAGCCTGGGCACCCACCCGGCACGGCACGGCACGGCACGGCACGGCATGGCAGTGATCCCAGGGAGTTTTGGTGCTGGAGAAGAAATCCAGCTGCATGCTCAAGGGAAAAAAAAGGGATTCTGGCTTCTTAAAACCAGCTCCGAAATCTCTTTCCCACCTCGTCCCCAGGGCTGCATCCAGCCTGGTGTCACGCTGGGCTGTGCCACGCGGTGAGGTTTGGTAGCCACGCTCCTCCCCGGGGTGCTGGTTCTTCCAACACCCCAATTCGTGCTGGGACCGGGTGGTCCCGGATGGGCAGCGGGTCCGGGATGGGCAGGGACAGGCACGGTGGTCCCGCTCTGGCTGTCAGTCACCCGGAGGACGTCCCGAAAGGCCCCAGCGCCATTTGGCAAACCCGGCCTCCATTGGCGTCCCCGTGGCCACGGTGACAGCCCCATCCTGGGCTACGATGTCCCAGATTTGAGGGTGTTTGGGGATAAATGGGGATTATAAATCGGAGCTGCCAGACTCGGATGGGTGTACATCCGAGTACACACGGCTGACAGCACCCCACGCGGGAAGAAGCCCAACCCCCCCGTCATGCCCCGTGCCTCAGTTTACCCCTTTCATCCACCGCAGGGACCCACCGCGAGAGCCAGGCAGCACCGGAGGCTCCGGGCTGTGCCATGCACGGCGCTGGATGTGCAGGGAAACGGGGGGAAAACTAGGGGGGACCAAGGAGCAGCTGGGAGTGGGCACCCAAAAAGGGGCAGCGAGCCCCCCCCCCGAGCCCTGTCACCAGGAGACTGGCTCCAGCCCTGGGGAATGAGCAGCTGTTTGTGCAGGGGATTAGCCCCGGGGCCCCCCCTTGTCCCCCCATGCCCGAGGCAGGGATGGAGCATCCCAGAGCGGCTCAGGGCGAGCCTGGCCCGACTGAGCCTGCAGGCAGCGCCCAGCACCGCGGGCCGAAGGGCACTCCCTGCTGGTCATCGTTAGGGGCCAGAGTGAACACAGGGAGGCACTGCCTTGTACCAGAGCACCCAGGGAAGGGAGAAGAGCACGCACATCCCCCTTGAGTGGGCCCGTGGCCCCAGCCTTGGCCAGCTGCCCAGCCCGATCAGTAGCCAGCAGCCGTGCCTCAGTTTCTCCAGACGCTGTCTTGTCCTCCAGAGCTCAGCCAGGAGCCGGGCCGTGGCTCCATCTCCGTCCCCCCGCAGCCCCGGCAGGGCCGGAGGGAACCGCGGCTTCCCACGAGGAAGCGGAGCCGCTTCTCCAGGGCAAACCTTGGGCACCCCCAGCTCCCCAGAGGGGGGACGCCAGGAGACTGGGAGCACCCCTGGGTGGTACCCGGCTGCGGGGGGGCGGGGGGGCGGACGGACAGCAGGGCTGGGGGGTCTCACAGGCCTGGGGGGTGTCGGGCAGGCGACAGCAGCCGTTCCCAGCGCCGGGATTCCCCGCAGCTGCTTCCTGCCGCCCTATCTCACGGGCACATCTGGGGGAGCCGGGAGCGGCCGCCCCCCCCCGGCGCTTCCTGCACTATCCGTCCGTCCGTCCCCCCCTTCCCCGGCCACTGTTCTCACGGTCTCCCCCCCACCCCGAGGCCAGCCGGAGCCCCCACTTCCCCCCACCCCAATGCCCACCCTAGGCCTGACACCGCAGCAGCCCCCCCATGCCCCATATGCACCCCTGGGGGGGGCTTATCCCCCCCCCACAACCCTTTCGGGACATCCTCAGTGCCATGGGGGGGCTGGAGCATCACACCGCCACGTTACCCCCAGCGGGGCCAAGAGCGACCCTGGGGTAAGGACAGCTTGTGCCATGCGACCCGCCCCCCACCCCTACCCACACAGCTCTGGGTGGGGGGGTCTATGGGCACAAGTGGGTGCCCCCGGCAGGGTGGGTGCTGTGCCACCGCTGCGGGTGCACCCACAATTTACCACTCAGCCCCCCCCCCCCCGCCCCGGCTTTCTCTGCTGCCTTCTCCCTTCACCCCTTTGATTTCCCCCCCCCTCCCGCCCCTTGCATCCATCGCTTCCCCTGCAAAAGGAGGAGGAGGAGGAGGATGAGGCTGGGGGGGCGAAGGCCGCAGGTGTGAGCATCCCTGCTTGCACCCACCCCCCCACACCCCCCGGCCACCGCAGGTGTGGGGACACGGGTGACTCAGAGGAGCCCGGGCCCCGCTGCCACCGCCGTCACCGGGGTGGCAAAGCGAAGCGCCTCCTGCCTCCCACGATATCCTCCCCGGGGCCGGGGTGCGGCACCGCCTTCACCGCAGCCCCCCCAACCCCCCCCCCCCCCCAAAAAAAAAATGGTGGGGTGCTCCAGCCCTGGCATGGTCCAGAGAGGAGAAACTGAGGCACAGGGAAGGAGACCCCAGCCTGGGTTTCGGGCAGGTGGGCAGGTGCCAAGAGGGGTTTTGCTGGTCCCCCCTCAGCCCCCCCCCCCAAAATCCCTCCCTTTCTCAGCCCCCCAAAATTCCTCCCCCCAGGTCCCGCCGCGCTGCAGGATGTGGCTTTGCCAGGCGGCCTCGTTACACCCAGCGAGACTGTTACAACTCATCACACCCCCCAGCCCGCGCTGCCCAGCCCCGCATCACACCGTCCCCCGGCAAACCGCCCCCCCCCCCAAGAAAACCTGACACCCCCACACCCCCGCCACCCTAAAACCCTCCCCAGATCCACCCCAAAAATGCCATGAGCCCCTAACCCAACCATCCGTCCCCGTCACCCCGGGCATGGCCGGAAAGCCGCGTCCCACGGCATCGCGCGGAACAACCCCCCGCCACGGAAAAACACGGCGGGGGGGGGAGGAGGGGGGGGGGCGAGTGGAAGAGAAGATGCTTTATCTCGGCCCCCATCGGCCCCTAATAAGGCAGCTTTATTTTTAGCGAAGGTGAAAGCCAGAGCAACCAGCTCAAGAGCTTTTTCCACTCACATCTGCATTTGTACAATTTGGGTTTCCTGTCGCGGTTTCGGCGCTTTTCAAACCTGCCTGAATTGTTATTTTGTTCGCTCGGCGAAAGGCCCTGCAGATACCTCTTCCCCTACCCCCCCCCCCCCACGGTATAAATAACGCGTGAGCATCCTCTCCCCGACCTCCCCGCTCATCCGGCCCCCGCCACCCCGCTTTCTCGGAATGGGATCCGAGCATCCCCGCGGGACTCGGATGCTGGCGGAGGTTCGAGGCTGGACCACAGCTTTGCAGCCCCGGACCACGTCTTTGCAACCCCAGCGGGGGCGGGGCGGGGGGGAAGGGGGGAAATAGCCACTTTTCAGACCCTGAGTGGGGAAACTGAGGCAGGGAGGGGGTCAGCGGTGGGGTTTGGGGATGGGGAACCCCAGCTTTGCCCCCCCTGTCCCCTTCCGGGGGGTCCTTGGATCGCGCGGCCACGCTGGGTGAAATGTGTCAGGCAGCAAAGCTGGGGGAGAAAATGGGGGGGGGGGGGGCTGTGGGGGGGGTGAGGGTTGTACCCTCCCTCTGCTGGGAACCCACCCCCACGGGGATGGGCTGAGACCTGCCCAACTCATCCCAGCTGTGTCAGGGATGGGGCAGCTCAGCCCCTCGGCACACATACTTGGGGGAGGGACAGCTGGGTGTCCCCCCCCGCCTCCCGCACCGCGGCCCCGGCCGGGAGCGCAGCCCCCTTCCCCGCTTCCTCTGACACAGAGTTTCCATCCTCCCAGAGCAGGTGCCAGGTGAGGGGCTGGGGCGGGGGGGCCCAAGAAGGGACACCCCCCCCCCCCCATCTCCTCTCCTCAAGCTGCATCCCTGCAGGGGCCCATCCAGGAAAGGGGGGACAGGGGGCTTGTCCCCCCCCAGTATGTCCCAGTGCTCTTCCAAACGCGTCGGAGCGGTGGGACACGCCCCCCCCCCCCCCCGCCATGCTGCCGCCCAGTCTCTCGGGGGGGGGGGACGACACACCAACACAGCCCCCCCACATACCCACCATGGTGCCCCATCTCCCCCCCGTTCCCCATCCCCACTCACCCCATCCCCTCTTCCCAAAATCCAGCCTGGATTTGTCCCTGTTTCAGGGATGGGGCACCCCCTGCGCCCCCCCGCCCCAGCTCTGCCCACTCTATCCCCCCCCCCCCCCCCCAGGGCACCCTGGGGACAGATCCTGCCTCCCCCCGCAGGCGCACACGAATAGACCTGGCTCAACCCCGACAGACACCGGAGAATCCACCATCACCCCCGGGGCGGTGGGGGGGGGGGGGGGGGGGGGGCTCCAGGGCTCCTGCACCCCGGGGGATGAGGAGGGGGAAATAAATCCCTTGGGGGGGGGGGGGGGAGGAATGGAGGGTGAGGTGATGGAGCCGCGGGGGTGGGGGACGGGGACTGAAGAAGCAGCCGGTGGGTGCGATCCTGGCTGTGCACCCCCCCCCACCCCCCCCCCCCGGCCTTGGCGAGCGGGGATGGGGACACGGGGGCAGGATGCGTCCCCTGGGACGCCCCAGCCTGAGTGACAAACCCCGGGGAGACCTGGTTGTCACCTCCCGTCCCCTGGGCAGGCTGCCGGGGCAGCGGGGGGGGGGGGTGGGATATGGGGGGGGGGGGGGTGTCCACACCATCCCCAGGGCCACCTTCCCCCTCCTTTAGCCCTTCTCCGCGTCCCCTCCCCTGCCTCCGGCAGCCGGAGATTTCGACGGAAACCCAAGAACAACCCCCAAATCCTCAGATTGGGGCATCCCGTCCCATTTCCCCCCCCCCGTGAAACCCACCCAGGACCTCCCGCGGGATACGAGGAGGGTGCGGGGGGCCGAGGCTGAAGGCCGGGGTCCCCCGTCCCCGTCCCCGTCCCCAACTTTCGTTCTTCTCTAACTCCTTCTTCAAAGGCCCAGCTGCGGGGCCAGGTGCCGGAAGCCGACCCGCGCTCGCTTTCTCCCCGCTTTTATTTATTTTTTTCACTCTCCATTGACCCGGAGAACTTCACTTTCTAAAAAATAAAAAAAATAAAAAAAAAAAAAAATAAAATGTCCCCCCCACACACCCCGTGTCCCATTTCCCTCCCTCCTCCCCCCCCACCTCCCTTCCACCTCTCCGTGGGGTTGGGGACAAACCCCACGCCGAGCTCGGCTCCTGGGGACGTGATGGCACCCAGCCCCGGAGGGGTTTCGGGGGGGGACGCCCCGCTGGGATGCCAAGGGGGGGTGGGGGGGTGTGGTGTGTCGGGAGGTCCCCGGCGTGTGGCACCTGCAGCACCCAGGGGCTCCCCCCGGGCCCTGTCACACCCCCCCCCCCCGAAAGCTGCATCTCATTTCTCCACTTTCACTCACCCTTGACAACATTTTTTTTTGGGGGGGGGGGGGATGGGGGGGTGTTCAGCTTTATTTTCATTTCTTGCCAGCTTTTTTGCTGTAAACCACCAAACTCAGCCCCCAAACCCCTGCGCAAGAGGGGTGCTGGGGACACTGAGATGGGGACCCCCCCCCCCCCCCCCCCCCCGCCCTGCGTGGGGGACGGGGACGGGGACATCATGACACCCCCAGAACATCCCCTGTGGGATGGTCTCCAGCTGCGGTCCCTCCCTGGGGACACCCAGGTGTCCCCAGGTGTCCCCAGCCCGGGCTCCCAGGTGCTGGGTGTGCGCATTGGGACCCGGGGGGGGGCTGCCGGGGGGGTAGAGTGTGGGGGGGGTGACCTCGGGACCCCCACCCAGGAGGGCACCCCGAGCCATGGGACCGGGACCTATCGGGCAGCAGGAGGAGGGACGAGTGAGTCCTTGTCACCTGGCGGGGGGGGACCTTTGGGCGCCCAGGCAGAGGGATCGCTCCCCGCAAGAGGATTTGGGGGCGGAAAAGGGTTTGGTGTTTGGGGGTGGGGGTGGGGGTGTGTGTGTGAGTTTGCTGGGAAAACTGGGAAGATGGGATGCAGGTGGGCTTCCTGCCCCCGTGTCCCTGTCCCTCCATCCCAGCAAAGTCCAGTCTGCCCAGGACAAGGTGGGACGCGGCCACTGGGGACCCCCCCCCCCCAACCGTGAGAAGTGGGGGGGGGGGGGGGGGGTGGAGACTGCCTGCTGCTGGGGGGGGGACACAGGACCCCCAGGGACAGGGACCGTTGCGGGGGTGACACAGCACCCTGCCCACTGCAGCCACCTCCACCCCCCCCGCCCCCAGCACACACCAGTTTGGCTCTAACTGGGCTCATCGTGGCCACTAACGCTTTGGGAGCCACCGCAGGGCACGCAGCACCCCGTCCCTCACGGGGACTGTCCGTTGTCACTGTCACCGCAGTGCCAGGGCGAGGGGACACGGCGGGGGGGGGGGGGGGGAGGAACACAGCCCTGGGGTCTCAGGGGACGGGAGGGATGTGGCCCGGGGGACAGGTGACAGGAGGGGGCGCAGGGCACCCCCCCCCCAAAGGCAGGAGCCCCGCAGAGGGTCCCCCCGTGCCGTGTATGTACCTACGTGTGCTGTGGGTACCCGCGTGAGCTGTATGTCCCCGTGCACACATGTATGTGGATGTATGTGAGCCGTATGTCCCCATACACACATGTACGTGAGCTGTATGTCCCCGTACACACATGTATGTGTATGTATGTGAGCTGTATGTGCCTGAGCACACATGTATGTGTGTATGTGTGAGCTGTATGTCCCCATATACACATATATGTGAGCTGTATGTCCCCATGCACACATGTATGTGGATGTATGGGAGCTGTATGTCCCCATACATACATGTATGTGTATGTATGTGTGCTGTATGTCCCCATACACACATGTATGTGAGCTGTATATCCCCGTACACACATGTATGCGTATGTATGTGAGCTGTATGTGCCTGAGCACACATGTATGTGTGTATGTGTGAGCTGTATGTCCCCATATACACATATATGTGAGCTGTATGTGCCTGTGCACACATGTATGTGTATGTATATGTGCTGTATGTCCCCATACACACATGTATGTGAGCTGTATGTGAGCTGTATGTCCGCTTACACACATTTATGTGAGCTGTATGTCCCTGTGCACACATGTACGTGTATGTATATGTGCTGTATGTCCTCATGCACACGTGTATGTATGTGAGCTGTATGTGCCTGTGTACGCACGTATATGTGTGTGTATGTGAGCTGTATGCCCCTGTTCACGCATGTATGTGTACGTATGCGAGATGTACGTCCCCGTGCACGCATGTATGTGTATGCATTTGTGCTGCATGTCCCCGTGCACACATGTATGTGTATGTATGTGAGCTGTATGTCGCTGTGCACACAGGTATGTGTATGTATGTATGCTGTATTTCCATGTGCACACATGTATGTGTATATATGTGAGCTGTATGTCCCCGTGCACACGTGTGTGTATGTATGTGCCTGTGCACACACGTATATGTGTGTACGTGAGCTGTATGTGCCTGTGCATGCATGTCTGTGTATATATGTGTGCTTCACGCCCCTGTGCACACGTGTATGTGAGCTGCATGTCGCCCTGCACACGTGTATGTGTGTGTATGTGTGCTGCACGCCCCTGTGCATGCACACCCCTGTGCCCTCTGTCCCCGTGTGCCACCCGCACCTGCACAGGTCGTGTGTGCCGCTTTTTCCCGGCGCGCACGCCTGCGCCGTAATTACGGTACGTACCGTATTTACCGGGTAGGCGCGCAAGCCGCCGGCGCCGCGCTGCCCCCTGGCGGGCGGGAGCGGGCGCGGCCCCACACTGCCCCCTGGCGGCAGAGCGCGGGGCTGCACCCGCCCCGCCGACGGCCCCGCGGACACGGACCCCCCCCCCCGGACCGCCAGCCCCATGGTACCACTGGCCCCACGGACCGCCAGCCCCGCGGACCACTAGTCCCACGGACCGCTAGCCCCACGGACAGGCCCCCCCCGCCACGGAGCGCCAGCCCCACGGACACAGCCCCCCCCCGCGGACACCCCCCCCGCCACGAACCTCCAGCCCCACGGACACAGCGCCCCCCCCCCCCCCCGGGGATACGGCCCCCCACAGACCTTCAGCCCCACAGACATGGCCCCACCCCCCAGACCACCAGCCCCACGGACAGCCCCCCCCCCCGGATCACCAGCCCCCTGGATGCGTTTCCCCCCCCCTCCCCAGACCTGCAGCTCCACGGACCCTGACCCCTCAAACCGTGACATCCTCTTGCTCCATCAGCGCCCCCCCACCAGCCCCCCCCCCCCCTCCCCAGACCACCCCCCTTGTTGCCCCACCAGCCCCCACCATGGGCACAGCCACCCCCAGCCAGAGCCCATGGGGCGGGGGGGTCCCTCCCCATCCCAGCACCCCCTCCCCAACCCGAGGAGCCCCCAGAGCCCCCCAGCAGCACCCATGGGACGCGACGGGACAAAGCCGGGGCGGAGGGCGGGGGGGGACATAGAGGTTTAATCCTGCTGGGGCAATGGAGAGTGTGGGAACCGGGAGGTGTGGGGCTGGCCGGGAGGTGTGGGGCTGGCTGCTGTGCCCGCCCTGCCTGCGGTGCCGGGGACGTGGGGACAAGGCAGGGGACAGGAGGTGGCCCCTCAGGGCGTGACGGGGCAGGTGACACCGGTGCCCTTCAGGCCACAGGAGGTCCCGGGCACCTTGTGCAGGTACTGCTGGTGACGGTCCTCGGCGTAGTAGAAGTCACCGGCAGGCTCGATGGCAGTGGTGATGTCCCCCTGCCGCCGCTCCCTCAGCTCCTAGGACAGTCCCATGGCGGGGGGGTGGGAACCTGGATGGACCCCCCCCCCCCCATCCCACTGCCCCACGGCATG
The DNA here is from genome assembly GCF_963924245.1 of Chroicocephalus ridibundus. Taxonomy (NCBI): domain Eukaryota; kingdom Metazoa; phylum Chordata; class Aves; order Charadriiformes; family Laridae; genus Chroicocephalus; species Chroicocephalus ridibundus. The sequence goes on from NC_086302.1 coordinate 5,659,206, forward strand.
GCATAGCCAGGGCAGGGGTTTGCCCCATGCCCCTGGGGCTGGGGGAGGTGGCTGGTGTCCCCTGGAGGGGCGTCCTGGTGTCCCCAGGGGTGTCTTGGTGACCCCAGGGAGGGGTCCTGGTGTCCCCCAGGGGTGTCTTGGTGACCCCAGGGGGGGTCCTGGTGTCCCCAGGGGTGTCTTGGTGACCCCAGGGGGGGGGTCCTGGTGTCCCCACCTACCTGCTGGTACAGTGCCCTGCTGCGGAGGGCAGCCGCCTGCTGGTGGGGGCCCAGCGTGTAGATGACGGAGCGGTACTGGGTGCCCAGGTCCTCCTGCTGCCGCATGCCTGGGGCGGGGGGGGGGTGGGACGACACAGCACCCAGGAGGGGGTTATGGGGCACCCCCTGGCCCCACCGGGCACAGTGCGGTGCCCTCACCCTCCACAGGGTGAGATGGGGAAACCGAGGCACAGGGCGGTACAGCTGCAGAGCCTCTATGAGTCCCCCCCCCTCAAGGGATGGAGACGCCAAGGACCCCCTGTTGGGGCCAGTTTGGGGTTGAGCCCCCTCAGACCAGGTATCTGGGGCTCAGCGGGACCCGTGGCCACTGGCCGGGCCCCGGTGGCTCGTCCTTACCTTGCGTGGGGTCGTGGTTCTCCCAGAAGAGTTTGAGAAGCTCCTCGTAGCTGATCTTCCGGGGGTCGAAGACGACCCTCACCACCTCCGCATGCCCCGTCAGCCCTGCGGCCAGAGCCAGCACTACCAGGGGCAGCCCCTCACCGTGGCCTCCTGCCCCCCGCCCCCCCCCGCCAGCCTCCCACCGCCCTGGGATGTTGGCCGGGGGGGGGGACCATCGGCGGCCACTGCACCCACCCTCCGGGAGCTGAGACCTGGCAAATTCGTGAGACTTGTACAAAGCAGGAGCATTGGCAAGGCTGGAGGGAGGGAGCTGGATATGGAGGGGCTGCAGCACCCACTCGACCCCCCCCTCTCCCTGGACCCCCTTCCCTGGGTGCCTGGTGGGGGTGGGATGCCTGACACCCCCCCCCCAACAATGGATAAATCCCCGGCTGGAGACAGCAGCCGGGATAAGAGTTCCTGCAGACGGATAATCCTCCGCAAAATGTCTCTCCGGCTAAGCCAGGCAGCTGTCCGTCCGTCCGTCTGTCCGGGCTGGGGGGCTTGGGCGGGGGGGGGGGGACACAAGGGGGACCAGCATCCGACGGACACCAGAGAGCATCCCATGGGAACCCAGCCCAGGGCAAAGGCAGGGGCCGTGGGACACCCCGCGATGCTGGATGGGGACATCACCCCACTACGGGTGTGGGGGACACTGGGGGGGCTCCGTCGCAGCACGGGAGGAGAACCCCCCCCCACCCCCCCACCCCCACCCCGTTACCTGTGCGCACTTCTTCGTAGGTGGGGTTGGGGGTGAAGCCTCCATGAAGCCCACCTGGGTGGAGAAGACCCCCGGCGTCCTCCAGAAGAGCTGCTCCGCTCCCCAGAAGCACCCCATGCCTGGGGGGGGACAGGCGGGGAGGGGGCAGGTGGCTCAGGGGAGGGGTGGGTTGGGCTTGGGGGGGGGGGGGGGGGGTTGTGCCATGGCTGCTCCCCCCCCCGCCCTCCCCGTTCCCTGGCACGGGGGAACCACTCACCGAAAATGGCCATCTGCATCTCGGCTGGGAACGGTGGGACCGTGGGGTTCCCGGTGACGGCGTGGGTGGCTGCACGGGGAGGGGGGGGACACGGGCTCAGGACCCCCAGCCTGTCCCAAACTGCGGCCGTCTCTACCCTGTGTGTCCCCCCCCCCGCCCCCCGCCCCAAAACCAGGCGCTGACCCTGTCCTCGTCCCCTCCGGCTCAGCCCTCCTGGCCTCTGGCCTGTGTCCTCTCATGGCCCCCCTGACCCTAACATGGCCCCTGGGGGGGGGCCAGGGCTGTCACCTTCCCCCAGGGATGCTCTGGTACCCCCTCCCCTGACCGGCACTGCCCCCCCCTGCCCCGAGGATGTCCCCCACCCCAGGGATGTCCCCCACCCAGGGATGCTCTGGCCGGGGGGGAACCTGCCCAGGGCTGGGAAAGCCGTGGGGGGGGTGAAATAGGGGTGGGGGGCTGCGGGTATCCCTCCCCTCACCCCAGGCTGCCATCTCCTAGCAACCCCGCCGGTTGCCATGGCAACCCCCCCCCCCCATCCCCATCCCCCCGCTGGGTGTCCACGGGGGTCCCGCTGCCTCCCCTGGCCCCCCAGGGGGAAGGGTGCCCCCCAGGCACCGGCCTCTCACGCTGGCATGGGGCATCCCGGGGGGGTTTAAGGAGGGCAATGCCAGGGCTGGCACCGGCCACCCAGCCACCCCCCCCGGCCAGCAGCAAAGGGAAGCTGAGACCTGGCCACTCGTGACACTTGTGGAGCACCAACACCCTCCCGGCTCCTCACCCTCCTCCTCCTGGGGCTCCCGAACCCTTTGTGCCCCCCCCCAAATTCCCTGCGAGGATGGTCCCTGTGAGCAAACCAGGGGGATACAGAGTTCCTGGGGGGGGACAGAGGAGCCCACCCCCCCCACACGTCTGGGCGACGGTGAAGGGAGGGGGGGGCACTGGGATCAAAACACCCCAGTGATGGGGACACGCCAGCACCCTGCCCTGCCACCTTCCCCTCCGGGGACAGGGCCACCGCCATCCCCCAGCACCGAACCCGCCAGAGCAGCCCCCCAGTAACACACAGGGGTGCTGGGGGGGGGGGTCAGCAGGGTGCCACCCCCCTCCCTGTCCCCAGGGAGCCCCCGCCACCCCCAGCCCGATGCCTGAACGGGTACCTGTCACCCGCAGCCCCTGGGGTCTGCCCGGCAGAGCTTCGGCGGGGCTGGGGAGCACCCCGGCACCCGGCATGGCCCCCCCAGCGACGGGACGTCCCGCCGAGCCCCGCTGTCCCCGCAGACTGGGAGGAGGGGAGCTGCGGTGCTGGGAGGGGCACTGGGAGCACTGGGAGCACTGGGATCACCGGGAAGGAGAAGGAGGCAGGAGGCCGGGGGTGGGGGCAGAGCTTGGCCCCAGGAGCGGGGTCACCATGGGGGGGGGGGGGGGGACACGGGAGGGGACATCCTGCTTTGTCACAGTGACATGGGGACAGGGCGCTCAGTCCCGGGGGGAAAATCCCCCCAGCACGGGACACCCCGGGGGTGTTGGGCGGGATGGGGCTGGGGTGATGAACCCCGACCGGGGGGTGGCCATGGGGGGGGGGGGGGGCGGGGGGGGGGCGTATCCCACGGGACGGGCAGAGTCCCGGCGTGTCCGGTCACCCCGTCAATCGTTAACGCGCACGAGGCCAGCGGTGCCCAAGGTCACCCCGGGACGGACCCAGCCCCCCACGGCTTCGCCCCACGGCTTCGCCCCACCAAATCCCCAGCTCCGGACCCCCACGGCCGCGCCGGACCCCAGGCAGCACCCCCGGGGCTGAGGGGGGGTGTGGGGGTGGAATGGGGGCATCCCGGCCCCCCTGTCTCCACCTGGGATGCCCGAGAGCTCATCAGGGCAGGGCAGGGCCTGATCCGGACACCCCCACCCCCACCCCCCCCCAAAGTGAGCCCCACATCTGAATCCTTCCCTGGTTTGGGGGGGGTCCGTGGGGACACCCCCCACCCGCTCACCTGCCCATGCGAGGAATTGTCCCCAAACGGGTTGGGTTTAACCCCAAGCTGAGCCTACGCTGAAAAGCCACCACCATCCCACCCCCCCACCCCGCCATAACCGAGGATTCACCAGGAACCGCCCGGCCGTGACCCGGGCAGGTGACAGCCCAACGCGGGGTCCCCGTAGATCCCTCTGCCCCCCCAGATCCCATCCCATCCATCCCATCCCATCCATTCCATCCCACCCCACCCCTTCCCTCCCACCCCATCCCATCCCACCCATTGCCTCCCATCCCATCCCATCCCATCCCATCCCTCCCATCCCATCCCTTCCATTGCTTCCCATCCCATCCCTCCCACCCCATCCCATCCCACCCATTGCCTCCTATCCCATCCCATCCCTCCCATCTCATCCCTTCCATTGCCTCCCATCCCATCCCTTCCCTCCCATCCCATCCCATCCCATCCCTTCCCTCCCATCCCACCCCCTCTCACCCCCTTTTACCCCATCCCATCCCATCTTATCCCTTCCCCTCCCTCCCATCCCACCCCATCTCCCTTCCACCCCCTCCCACCTCCTTCCACCCTGTCCCACCCGACCCTATCCCATCCCATCCCATCCCATCCCATCCCATCCCATCCCATCCCTTCCCTCCCATCCCATCCCATCCCATCCCATCCCATCCCATCCCATCCCACCCCCCCTCACCCCCTTCTACCCCATCCCGTCCCATCTTATCCCATCCCTTCCACCCCCTCCCACCCCCTTCCACCCTGTCCCACCCGACCCTGTCCCATCCCATCCCACCCCATCCCATCCCTTCCCTCCCATCCCGCCCCATCCCATCCCTTCCATTGCCTCCCACCCCATCCCACCCCACCTCACTGGCCTGTCCCCGAGCAGGGGACCAGGGGTGACCCCCGGGGGGGGGGGGACAGAGCGGGGACACACAGGGACCCCGTGCCGGTCTCCCCGCCCCCCCGAGCCCCCGCACCGGTAGGTGCCGGTGTTTCCCCGGGCCCGCCCCCCCCCCGCCTCAGGCTGTCGGTGCCGGGGCCGGGCAGGGAAGGGTTAACCCCACACGCACACGCACACCGTGGGGGGGGGACGACGACGACGACGACGACAACCCCCCCCTCACCCTCCCCAGCCCGGCGGTGGCCTCATTCTGCCTGGGGAGGTGACAACGCCGGCGGCCTGTCCCCAACCGCTGCCACCAGCCGGGCTCTGCCCTTCAGCCTCCTCCTCCTCCTCCTCCTGCTGCCGGCACCGAGGTAACGGCGCGGGGGGGGGGGGGGGGGGCGGGGGGGGCACGGCCCGATGGATGCTCCCGGGAACGGGGGGGGGGACACGACACGGCCCTGCCCGGGCACGACCCCCGGGGGGGGGACACGGTGTGGGGGGGGAGGGAGCCCGGGCGGCGCAGTGCGGTTGCTCCCGGTGGGATGCGGGATGCGCTGGGGGGGGGGGTGGGGTGGGGGGGAGTGTCCCGCCCCCCCCCCTCCCCCCGAGAGATGTAGGGGGAGGATGGGGAGGATGAGGGACCGCAAGGAATTCTCTTCCCCCCCCCCCCCCGCCCCTTCCCCGCCAGGAACGTCCGGGCACCCCGCTAAGGAAACACCCCCCTAAATTTTCCCCCCCGACCTGGGAATATTTGTACAGAAAAAATGCCCCCCCCCCAAAAAAAACAAACAAAAAAAAACCAAAAAAACAAACCCCGGGTGGAGGGTGGCGTTCACTGGGGTGCAGCTGGGATGGCCCCAGGGGGATGTGGGGGGACACAGGGATGAGACTGGGGTCGCCCCCGCCCCCCCCCCGGCATCGCTCCAGCCTGGCTCCATCCCAGCTCCATCCCGGCCCCATTCTGGCCCCCAGCCGGGGTGGGGGGGGGTATGTGTGTTACCTGTGCTGAGTTTGTGAGGCCTCGACCGGCCTCTGCATGCTGCTGTTTGGGACCGACCCCTGGCGTGGAGCCGCGGGGAGGAAGGCCCAGGCCCTAGGATGAGAATTTGTGGCAAAATCAGCCATTTCGACTATTTTGATACTAAATGCCTTGTAGAAATAGAACAGATGAGGTTTTATTAGGTTTTACCCCCCCACACCCCCCAGCCTCTCTAGGACCAGCATCCCAAAACCCACTCGAATGTCTCCAAATTCACCTCACTTCAGCTCCTCTGGGTCCCCCCACAACCAAGCAGCCCCCCCGCCCCCCCAAACCCCTCCCGAACTGAGCTGCTGGGGAGTTTAAGCCAGGAGGAAGATGCCCCCCCCCCCGCCCCGGGTTTCCATGGCTCTGAGGGTGCGGATGGCTTGACGAAAGCCGGGGGAGGCGAGGACAGCCCGGGGAGGGGGACAGGACTGGGGGGGGATTTGCTTTTTATCTCATTCAAAAATAGCTGTCCTGGCACTGGGGGCCAGATCCTGCATGGGGGGGGGGGGTGTCAAGCAGCCATAGAGGGCTCCTATGGCAGCCCCATAGGGATCGGATCTTGTGGGGGGGGGGGTATGGATGCATTTGGGCTTCTACAGGGACAAGCGGTGGGGGCAGCCCCCATCCCCTAATCTGCTGTGACTCTTGTCCCCCCCCCCGGGGGGGCAGAGCTTGGTCCCAGCACACGGTAGGGGGTGACGGGGGTCCCGGGGCCGAGGGGAGGGAGCAGGGACCCCGGGACCCCCCCGCCCCCTCCACCACCAAACACCCCCAGCCATCGGCCCCAGCCTTTCGTGTTCACCGCGGACCTTGATTTAATGTCACACAATTAAGGCACGCGGTGAATGCCAAAGGGGGGGTCGGCGTTGGCGAGGGGGGGGACACGACGACACCGCGCTCGCCAAAGGAGGAACGTGGAGATGCCAAAACCACTGAGGAGAAACACCCCGTGGCCACGGGCCGGTAAGGGAACACGCCGCGGGACCCCCAGGGAGGAGCGGGGCTGGGAGGGGGCCGCCCCCCCCTCATCCCTCCTTCTCCCCCCCAACACCCCTCCGGCCTCCCCATCTCCCCCCAGCTCTCTGCAGCCCCATTTCTACTCCCACTCCCCAAAACCCCCACTGGCTGCCCCCAACCCCATCCAGTCCCACCTGAGCCCATCAGCGCGGGACCACCAAGCCACCCCCCGCCCTGAGACCACCCCCCCCCGCCCCGGCTCCGCCAAGGACAGAAGAGGGGATGCAAACCCAGGGCACCCCCAAATTCCTCCCCCCCCCCCAACACACAGAGCCCCAATCCCGGGCCTTTCCCGGATTTCTCCTCTCCAGGAGCAGGTGCTGGAGCCAATGGGGTGGGGGGATGACAGACAGGACGTTTTGGAGGAAGGGAGCAGCCCGAAGCCCTTAATGAGCCCTTAATGAGCCTTCGTTAGCGGGGGAAGAGGAGAACGAGGACCAACCTGCCCGCACGGTTGATGGGGACGGGGAGGCATCGGTCCCCATCCCACCACCCGGCCCCTCGGCACCCAGCGCCGCCGGCTCCCCACCCACGTGGGAAGGGACACGGCGACGGCTCCAGGGTTTGTTTTTTTCAGCCAAATTTTGCCCAGATGCTTTCGCAGCTCCGGCGTTTCAAGCCACATGGGGGGGCCACATTTCGGATGGAGGTTTCACCCACCGTGGTCCTCAGTGCTGGAGAAGGGCTGGATAAATCGCTCCTGCGAGGGAGAGCATCGCTGACCTGCCCCGTCTCAGCTGGCCTTTCCTGCGGCTCCGGGTTTATCCGTGTTTGTCCCAGCAAGGTGCTTTTTGGGATCTCAGGGTTACAGCTCCCCCGAGGACCAGCCCAGGAACCTGCTCATCACCAAAGGCTGCTCCCTCCGAGGATGCTTTTTTGGTGCTTTCCCTGCACGGAGCACGAGGAGACTCCGCTTTTCCCCACGTCCTGCTCTCCCCTGCCAGGGGACCAGTGTCTCGTCACTGCGGATTTGCTGCTGTCGGTGTCCCCGCTGTCCCCCGGGACCCACTCGCATCTTCGGCAGCGCGAAGCCACGTTTGCGGCATCCTCATCCTCTCCCGAGCCCCGCAAACTCCAACCGCCCCGTTGGGCACCTGTGGCACCCTCTGCCCTGGGACAGCAGCGAAGGCGACAGAGACACGGAGCCCCGGGATGGGCGTCCTCGCAGGCAACATGATCCTGGATCTTCACGTTCCCATCCCAAAACTCCGGGAGAGCAGGACCAGGCGTCGCACTCCATTCCCTCCCGGCCACCAACCCAAGGCCTGGATGAAGGAGTCAACAATGGCCGTCAAACACCCCACAAGCCCCCAAAAGAGGGTCTGGCTGGGGGACAGCTGTGTCGTGCTGCGTGGCTCCCCGTGGGACACCCCTGGGGTGGGAGGTGACCCGGGGGGGGGGTGTGGGTGGCCGAGAGGGGAAGGGGCTGGTTCATCAATAAAGGATCTCATCCGTGAACGCACATAGACCTGGTGCCATGTCGCGGGGGGACATGCCACCCCCTGGTCCAGCTCTGGGAACGACGCTAACTCCTGTGGGCTCTCGGCACCCCTGCACCCTGCTCGTCCCCGGTGGCCCGAGGACACGGGTGCTCCCCGGCACGCAGGGATGGGGTGCATCGGGGGCATGGCTGAGCCCGTCGCACCCCCGGGCTGGGCTCTGCCCTCTCCCAAGGGCCCCACTGGGCACCCGCGGGCGGCGGCAGAGCTCTGGTCCCCCAGGCGCTGCGCACAGCGGGGGTTGTCACAGCACCCAGCCCCGCCGAGCCTCCGGGGCCTCGTGGAGGGGTCCCTGCACCCCCCGGGGCTCCCTCCTGGGGAAGGAGCCGGGCTCCAGCCCAGCCCCACGTTCGGCGTCGCCCAGGGGGGAGCTGGGTGCTCAGATCCCCCCGCCTCCCCCTCGTCCCCACCCTGGGCAGGGCAGGGATTTCGGGGTCCCTGCAGGACACATTCTGCGGCTCGAGGCCACGGAGGGAGGGCTGCAGTGGTCACACCGGGCTCCTCCGTACCGCTGCCGGCCCAGAGCCATCGAAGGCGCTTATTTGAGAAGCGTCTCGTCCTTCCCCGCAAGCGCCGCTGCCTCCAGCCCCCGCGGTGCTCTGCAGCCCCGGAGCGGGCGAAAGGCCGGGGGAGCATCACACAGGGGTGCGGAGCAGCACACGGCCCCGCACGGCGGTACGGAACCGAGCACAGCCCCGCACGGGGGTACGGAACCGTGCACAGCCCCACACGGGGGTATGGAACCGTGCACAGCCCCACACGGCAGTACGGAACCGTGCACAGCCCCACACGGGGGTATGGAACCGTGCACAGCCCCGCACGGCGGTACGGAACCGTGCACAGCCCCACATGGCGGTACGGAACCGAGCACAGCCCCACACGGCGGTACGGAACCGAGCACAGCCCCACACGGGGGTACGGAACCGTGCACAGCCCCACACGGCGGTACGGAACCGTGCACAGCCCCACATGGCAGCACAGGACAGTGGGCAGGAGAGCAGGCAGGGGAGCACGACAGCAGTGGAGGACAGCGGGCAGGGGAGCAGGCAGGGGAGAAGAAGAGCAGCAGGCAGCGGTACAGGACAACAGGCAGCGGTGCAGGCAGGACAGCAGGCAGCAGAGCAGGAGGGCCACGCAGGCAGCGGAGCAGGCAGGCCAGCAGACAGGATGGAAGGCCAGCAGGCAGCGGTGCAGGCAGCAGAACAGGGCAGCGGTGCAGGCAGCAGAACAGGGCAGCAGAACAGGGCAGCGGTGCAGGCAGCGGTGCAGGCAGCAGAACAGGGCAGCAGAACAGGACAGCGGTGCAGGCAGCGGTGCAGGCAGCAGAACAGGGCAGCGGTGCAGGCAGCGGTGCAGGCAGCAGAACAGGGCAGCAGAACAGGACAGCGGTGCAGGCAGCGGTGCAGGCAGCGGTGCAGGCAGCGGTGCAGGCAGGCCAGCAGACACACGTCAGCAGCACACGGGAGCCCTCCCACGGCGATCCCGGCCCCGCTCCCATCCCGCAGCGGAGGGGCCCTGCACGGCTGCACCCCCCCAGCTGCCGCTTTTGCTTTTGCCTTTTGGATTTCAAGCCCTGAGGTCTCGCATTTACCATCTTCCCCCCCCCCCCCCCCCCGCCCCCATTACGGGAAATCTGGGAATTTCCCTTTTCCAAGCAAATAACCCAGGAGCCGAGCTGCGGCTGGTGCCAACAACAAGACCCGCACCGGGTTCTCGGCTGCAGTGGGGAAACCTGTCCCCAAACCCCCCCTGCCCGGATTCTGCTGCCCCCAGGGCTCAGCTCAGCTGTTTCCTTCCAAGCCTTCGGGGTGTTTGCAGTTTGGAAAACCCCAAATCAGTCCCTGAACGGATCCCGTTGTGCAAAGGCCGAGCTCAGGGTTATAAAATTTCCAGGAACGGCGTCAGCGAAGAGGTTTTTCTGCCGGCGGTACCCGGCGAGCGCAGCCCCCGGCCCCCGCGTCCCGCTGGCCAGGGCTTTGGGGCTGGGGGAATTCGCCTACGCGGGGAGAGCATCACCGCAGCAAAAACCAGAGCAGGATCCCTTTCCCCGGGGAACCGAGCAAATATTTTTGCCTTTTTTTTTTTTTTTTTGGCGAAGAAATAGCAGCAATAAAATCCCTTTTTGCTCTTACCTGTGCCACGCTCCCGGCGGGACGTCACGCAGTCCTAATTACGGAAAAGCTGGGGGTTTTTTTGCCCGTATCCTGAAGTCTGTCGCGCACAGACACGCTGCGGCCGGCTGAAAGCGAAACCTCCTCGGATGCACTAAAAATTTCCCACTTTTGTCCCAGTTTAGACCAGAACAGGACCGGGTCCAGACTGAAACGGTTCCCTGCTAGTCCTGGCCCCCCCGAGCATCCTCGGGAGGGTCGGCAGAAGCAGCTACCTCAAAGTCACACATCAAATAATCACTTTTCCCCCCCCGCAATCCGAGCTACCCCTTTTTCCCAGGATTATTTCTCCCCTCCGGGACGTTCATTGGCCTCTTCCTTCAAAAAAAACCCCTCCTAATATTTAACATCGGTCCCAGCTTTGGTGTTCTCCCTTCTGTCCCCCTCTGGAAGCCCCACAGGTCTCCCAAACATCAAAGGAGGAGCTCAGCCAGCCAGCGATACACAAAACTACCTATTTTTCTCTCCCCTCTGCAGTTTGGGGTGAAACGGGGCTGTTTTGGGTCCCGGAGCACAGCGGACTCCCATCCCGGAGGCGGCTGGTTTTCATGGGAACGATGCCAAGGTTGAAGGCGCTGTGGAATAAATCCTGCAGGGAACGCAGGTACAGGGAGGGCGATGTCCCAGCAAATCGACTGCTTTGCCTTAAAACAGGGATGGAGGGGGGTGGGAAGCTAAAAAAAAAAAAGATTAAAAGAAAAAGAGCGTTTTAGGTCTCATGCTGCTGAACACAAGGGGAAATTCAAGCAGCAACACGCGACGCCAGCGTGGGGCCGTCCCAGGTGAGCGGACGCGGGTACGATCTGCGAATGAAGTGATTTTCTTAGGCAAAAATAACGGCAGGTGCTATACCTGCACCCGAAGCGTTGCGGTTTTCAACTCCCATCTTCCCCTTCCTCTCGCGTCTCTCTCGGGTCGCTGCTCGAAGAACTAAAAAGGGGAAGAAGCTGGGTCCGACCAACACGAAAGGGAGCAGGCGAACACCCCGCCAGGCACGGCAGGAACGGCCTCTCCCCGCCTGGCTCTGGGTATCACAGCTGAGGGTCTCTCCAAAGACAAAATTTCCGCCCCTTATTTCACCCAGCTTCACAAACGATGCAGGTTTTACGCTCCCTCTGAAAACGCACGAGGACACCAGCGAAGAATTTGGGTTTTGGGAGGCAAACGGAGAGGCCAAGGCCATCAAAGAATTTAAAAGGATAGAAATTCTTCCGGAGAAAACAAGTAAAATACCCCAATAAAAATTAAAAGGCCGCAGAGGTGCTTTTGGACACCCGCAGAAACATCAGCCCAACCCCCTGAGGAAGCAGCTGGGGTCCTCACCCGACACAGACCGGGCTCTTTGGAGCTGGGTTTTGTCTGTTGGCTTTTCAGAAGGAAGAATTATTAAAAATAATAAATCAAGCGCCCTTTTCAGTGAGCGAGTACAGGGGGTGCGAGTATTCGCCGTCCCGCGCGGTGCGGGAACAGGGCGATGGGAAAGCGAGGTTTCACCAGGCCGATTTTCCACCCGAGGTGAGAACATCCCATTCCAGGTGTTTCCCTACTGTGATTTGATAACGGAGAAATTTTCAATATTTTCCTTGACAACGACCCAGGAATTATTCACAATTAACGCACCGTCGCCGGCTCAGCCAGATTTCTTTGGGGCTCTTATTGCCTCCGAACCGCCAAAACAAGAAAAACCTGGATTTTTTTAATTTCTTGACCTCGAGCAGTTTTCCCTGGGGAGATCATATGGAATGCGAGAGGGTGCCTGTGCTCTGGAAAGAGCCGGATAATCCCTAATTTACCCAGGAAATGGGAACAAACCCTGAAGATCGAGGCCGGGCGGGCGCTGCACCTCTGGCCCCGGGGACAGCCCACGCCACGGGGCATCTTCCCACCTCAAGGAGCAAAAACACCACCAAAATACTGGGAATAAGCCCCGGTCCCGCACTAGGACTGACCTCGGGATGTCCGGAGACGGGTCACAGCACCCTGCTGGAAACCCAAGGAGAAACGGCCTTTTTGGTCATTATTTTGAGGTATTAATACAGCAGGGGAGGCCCGAACTGTTGTGCAAACACGGTGCGTGTCCTCGCTACAAGGGAAAAGGGAGCGGCAGACACCAGTGATGCTCAACAGGATCTCACGTTTATTATTGAGAAGTGATTAATGGTGAAAAGAAAGGCAACGCCCATTCCTCATTGGCTTAACAAGAAACTGAAGAAACATATTCACTACACATTTTACAAGATTTCTTCCCCCCCCCCGCCCCCCTCCCCCGTTTGTTTTCGTCCAAAATTCATTTTCCTGTAAACAAAACCAGTTTTTACCACTGTTCTCAGCTTTCCAAAAAAAAAAAAAAAAATAAAAATCAAGTTAATCCAGAACTTAAATCTGTAAATCCGTATAATGCACGAGAACGGAACATTTCTTAGGACTCCTAGTACTTGACTTTTGAGTAACGAAGGGTCAGAGAAAAATGAACCACCTTTAAGACACAACCTCGTGGACAAGTTCTGTTCAATTCTTCTTAGGCCAAAACCCCAACTTCCTTGTAGAATTCCTCCTCTTCCAGGCCAGGGCGGTGAGGGGTGGGGTGGGGTGGGGGGGAAGAAAAAAAAAAAAACCCAAACCAGTTACTCCACTTTCCTGGGTGGATGTTACAACTCGGTGTTCCAAGTGCAAATGTCAAAACCAGGGGAAGGAGGCGCGAGGGGGTGGAAGGAAGGGAAGCGGCGGGGGTTTAAAAATTAAGAGGGGGGGGGGGGCGGAAATAAAATATAAAGGCATATGCCACTTACGGACTTTAAAATCCGAAAAAAAAACCATAGTAAAAAGACAAAAAACAAAGCGTATGCTCTGAAATCACAACCAAAGCCAAAAGAAAGGGGACAGTTTTTACCTATACTCTACCTAGAAGGGATTTTTTTTTTTTGTTGGTTTTTCTTTTTTTTTAAGTCCTATGTCTTGTGAAATTCCAATACTTTTTTCTTTTTTTCCTTTCAAACTGCAAGTTTGTAAGAGTCTTTTTGAAGTCAATGAAATTAAGAAAAAAAAAAAAAAAAGTCCTAATTCTCTCCGGGATATTTTTGCTCTTCTTTTCTCTCTCTCTCTCTCTCTGAAAGATAGCTGGGATGCAATCTCTGCTGCAGTCTCTGAGGGAGGAATGGCCTTTTACTTGACACGGCCTTGGCGTTCCTGCAGGAGGAGGAAAAGAAGACGTTAGCTGAGAGCAGGTTTATTTCAGCGCTTTCAGACATCAGCATTTCGACGCGTGGATCTGCGGTGGGAGGCCTGTCGCACGCGAGCAACGTCCGAGGAAGAGTTACTGGTGTTTGCAGAGGAGGTACCGCAGCTGCGTAGGGGTAACGTGCTGATTTATCGCGCTGCTTGGGTCTACGGGGTAATCGCATTTCCCCTTTTCAAGGGTTTCCGATACCGCAGCTCCGCTCCCCTTCCTCTCTCCATCCTTCAGCGGAATTACAGGCTCTCCCCAGGACGGACACGGCCAGGTTGCTCCAAGCCAGAGGTTTAATGCATAAAGAGGAACAGGGGGGAAAAAAACCCAAACGACCAACCGCAAAACAACCACCAAAAAGGACAAACGGAAGAAGAACTGGTGAAAAAAAGTGAGTCTAGGTCAGTGGGGAAGTTTGAGACCCCACCTGGAGTCCTCGGCACAGGAAGGACATGGAGCTGATGGAGCGGGGCCAGAGGAGGCCACGAAGATGATCCGAAGGCTGGATCCAGCCCCTCTGCTGTGAGGACAGGCTGGGAGAGCTGGGGGGGTTCAGCCTGGAGAAGAGAAGGCTCCGGGGAGACCTTCCAGCCCCTTCCAGGACCCGAAGGGGGCCGGCCTACAGGAAAGCTGGGGAGGGACTCTGGGATCAGGGAGTGTTATGACAGGACACGGGGTAACAGCTTCAAACTGAAAGAGCAGAGATTTAGATGAGATCTCAGGAAGAAATTCTTGGCTGTGAGGGGGGTGAGCCCCTGGCCCAGGTTGCCCAGAGAAGCTGTGGCTGCCCCATCCCTGGAGGGGTTCAAGGCCAGGTTGGACGGGGCTTGGAGCAACCTGGGCTGGTGGGAGGTGTCCCTGCCCGGGGCAGGGCGTTGGAACTAGATGACCTTTAAGGTCCCTTCCAACCTGAACCATTCTGTGATTAGGGGTGACAAAGCTCCTCACATCGGGACACGGACCTGCAGCACCCACAAGACACCTCAGACATCGACAGGCTGGAGAGCAGCAAAGCAGAGCTCCGGGCTGGAGAAGACTCAGGCAGCTTTGGGAACGGGGCTGGGGAGTGCTGCAGGGAGCAGGCAGAGCCCCCGCACTGGGGAGAAGGAAGGGGAAGCAGGGAATGACGCCAGGGCCCAGTTCTGCCTGCAGGCAGCTGCTGCCGGAGCAGGGCAGATCGGCTCCCCGGGCACTGCGGGTGTTGTACAGACGCTGGGGCCTCACCTGAGCTCCCATGAGGGCCTCCAAGCAGCCTGCAGCTCCAACCCAGGCAGTACCGACGCCTGCCTCCCTCTGCAGGGACTGAAACAGCCCCCAGCTACCAGCAGAACACCTCGCTGATAACTCTGAAACCTACTGATGGCAACCACCAGGTTCACAGGCCTCCCCCAGGGTCGATGCCACAGGGTTTTCCCACTGACTGCTGCTACCACCCCCTCAGTATTCATCCCTGTCTCTCCTCCAGCTCTGAAGGAACACACTGTCTGGAGACACACTTGCACCAAGCTGAACAGGCAGTGCGGCACCAAACACACCCAGGCATCAAGGGCTACTAAACCCTCTCCTATGCCGAGCCCCACATGCCACTGTCTCTTCTCTGTTAAACCCCAACAAAACCCAGCAGCTTTGCACAGAAGCTGGTCTAGACTATCCCAAAGGGTTAAGAGATGTCGCCCAGCCCGCCTTCAAACTGCCATTTCCAGATCATATGACACCACCTCAAAAATAAAACCTGTCAACAGCTAAAGGGCTCTTGGCCGATGCTCCTCCCTGCCCTCTTAACTGCGTCTTCAGCAAGCACAGGCAAGTCCCTGCAGTCTTGTGTGCAAAGGGCACCACGGCGTTTTGGCTCTGGCTCCCACACGAGCGAGTTAATCACCACCTGAGCCAGGCCCGAGAGATGTCGCCAAGTCCATCCCACCTCCACACCTGCAGAAGGTGCCTGCTGGCAGAGCAAGACGGCATGGGTTCTCCCTTCTGTTAACGTTATGTCACTTAGGAAGGACACTGTTAGGGCTCTGACGACCTGAAATCTGGTTGTTTCAGCTCGGGATGTCCCTGCGAGGCTGTGGCCCCCGAGGTCGGGGCAGTGGCAGAGCTGCCCCACGTTAACTTGGCCATCAGAGGCACCTTCCCTTCCATCTCAGCAACTCACTGGCAGGGGGAGCACACCCCCCTCTGCCAGAAGCATGCAGGTTGCTCAAAGAAACAACGTCCTCTGCCATCACTGCTCAATCCAGGGAGGGCTTGTCTCCGAGAAGCTTCGATCCCAGCCTAACAGCACGTTATCGCCATCTAGTCTTAGAAACCTTCCCAAAAAGAGCGGCCTTGCATCCAGCTCCAAACAACGCCCCAGGCTTTGGCAGCCCCTCAGCCACACGCAGACGGTGACCCAAGGAGCCTTCAGCTCCAGCTCCTCTGCACGAGCTGGATGGCAAAGCATACCGTGCACAGATTGCCTTCCGGGGAGAGGGATTAGACGAAGGCACACGTTCTCTTCAAGAACATTTGCCCCACATAAGTTGACTTAATTCTCCTCTTCTCTGGTCAGTCTGCCCAAATCTGTTGCAGGTGGTATTCGTTGCTAAAAACCAGCATTGCACAACAGCAAAAAACCACCTACCGCGCTGGGAAGCAAAGCCCGTCCTGAACGTGAAGTAAAACAAGTGCTGCAGGGAAAGCCACAAATCTAAAAAAGAAGGTGCCAAGCCCTGTTCCTTCGCTGCTGCCTGGCTCAGCAGCCGGCACGTTACATTAAACAAGGACAGATGGCAACGTGACACATTCCTTCAGGAAGAAGCCGCAACTGCCTGAGCTAATGCCTCTGTCTTCCCAAATGTAGACATGGGATAAGCCGACTGCCAGGTTCAATCGCCCCCCTCGCCATCAGCAGCCAGGGCCAGCGTCCTGGGCTGGCTGCAGACATGGCTGAGGGTCCTGCTGAGCATGTTGCCCCGTTAGCTGGCCAGATGGACCCCGATTAGTCACTTCTCCCTGCTGCGATGGTGAAGCAGCTCCCAAGGACACTATATGGTTAACACACGGAGCAGGAAGCAGGACCCAGCCTCGGTGCAAAAGTGACACACCACCCCCCCACCACCCCGATAAAATCCCAGTGTCCCAGAACAGAAGGCATCACCCTCAAAAGCGAGGCCAGAGCAGATGTCCCTAAGCCAGAGAGGAGTCCAGAGACACGCCTGAAGCGCACATCTTAATTTCAGGGTGGATAATAGCCCAACTTTTCTCAACACAGTCTTCTGTTTAAAACCTCCTGCTGTTCAACCTCAAAATACCAGCGCAGAATGACCCGCTCCCCTCCATCAGTGCTGCAAACAGTATCCTAAGGAGCTCACCGCACAGAAATGCGGTGTGACATCTACCCAACCCTGCTGCGGGTTCTTGAGGGGTTGACTTCGACACCTACCTCAGGCTGCCCTGTCCGAACAGCGGGGCTTTAACCACAGGCAAGCCTATTCGCCCACCAGGAGACACTAGCCAAGAGTTCGATGGCAGGGAAGGAACAGCTCTCTGCTCGTTTCAATATTTCTTTTCTTGCTCTTCTCTAGTAGATTCACAGCTGCTCTCTTCCGTCTCCTCCTGGGGAAAGGGGTCAGCCAGGGCCTGAAGGATTTTTACACCATCTACTCTGCCAGCCCAACTGCAGCACCTCCCACGCACACATCTTGGTCCTTGGGGTGTTGTGGACTTACAAGCGAGCACCCAAATCATAGCAAAACAGCAAACAGATCTACCAGAAGACACAGCAAAGGTCAGCGGTGTTGCAAACGTTCATCCTTCCTGGCTCATCTGCCTCCAAAATCATGGGCTGTCGGATGGTGTAACCCACAACGCGCCAGCTATGGGACAGCCCAGAAGGCAGAACAGCATCTGCAAGCACATAGTCCCTGGAGGGTAAAGTGATTCCATCAGAAACGGTTTCATTCTCTTTGTCTGCACTTCAGAGAATGGTTTGGGTTGGAAGGGACCTTAAAGATCACCCAGTTCCAACCCCCCCTCCCATGGCCAGGGACACCTCCCACCAGCCCAGGTTGCTCCAAGCCCCGGCCAACCTGGCCTTGAACCCCTCCAGGGATGGGGCAGCCACAGCTTCTCTGGGCAACCTGGGCCAGGGGCTCACCACCCTCACAGCCAAGAATTTCTTCACAAGATCTCATCTAAATCTCCCCTCTCTTGGTTTAAAACCATTCCCCCTCGTCCCATGGCTCCCCTCCCTGATCCAGAGTCCCTCCTCAGCTTTCCTGGAGCCCCTTTAGGGACTGGAAGACCTCCCTGGAGCCTTCTTGTCTCCAGGCTGAACCCCCCCAGCTCTCTCAGCCTGTCCTCACAGCAGAGGGGCTCCGGCTCTCTGAGCATCTTCATGGCCTTCTCTGAAACCGTTCCAACAGGTCCGCGTCCTCCTGACTTTCGTTAGACCTGGGCCATGTGCTATTGATCCATGTGGGAGAAGCATGAAAAGGCCACCAGCTCAGACTCTCCTCTCCACCTATCAAACCCCTCGGCAACCGGAGGGGCAGGAGCAAGGCAGCACCGAAATGGCTTTAGTGCAAAGCGATATGCCGATGACTAGAAAGACACGTGACATCGCTCAAATCAAGTGCTGGCACCCACCAGTTCACCGCGAGCACACTTCTGGGCTGGTGGTGTTTAGAAGCACCAAGCTCAGACAAGGCAAGCATGTGTAAATAGGAGCCCTCTGTAATCATTCTGCTTAAGCCACTTCAACTCATGTCACCGCCATCCCCAGGGAGCTGCAGCAATGTCACAAGCCAGGTCCCGATAATAACAACCGAACTGAACGAGCTGGTGGAGAAGGCTGATGAGAGATTACGTTATCTAGTCACACTGGGGAGCCAAGAACAACAAAAGGCTCAAAAGTTTGTACGAGAAATGATGACGGTAGGTGATAACGTTGCGCATTTGTTCAGAGGCTCTTACATTGATTAACAGCAAACGTTCAACCTCAATAGCTCTCCAGCCAGGGTAAGGATATTGTTGCCACACTACAGATGGGGCAACAGAAGACTATAATCAAAGGGAGGGTCTGGAGAAGTACCAAGAGCATGGTCCCAGCTGTGCAGCATACAAACCATGGTTTATTTGGACCTGTCTGACCTGGAGCACGGTGTAGCGGCCTAAAGACATCAGCCAAGCCAAGAAGCAATCTCAGTTTCAAACTGAGGTGGTCCTACAAGCAAAAGGCATCACTCTCCCAGTACCTGCCCACTCAGGGAGCGCAGGAGATCACTTCATTAGAGTATGGTCTGTGCTAACAGCATCATTCCCCAAAGGGCCAAGACACCCAGCAATCAAATACTGGCCTTAAGACACACACATGCAACTCTCGCTCGTCAGACACCTTGCTCCACAGCCCGACTCGTCCCACGATGCCTGCTGCAACCACGCGGCATTTTGCTGTTTGAATTCTCCTCCCAAAGCCGCTGCCTGTTGTGCGCTGGATGCAATCCTAGCAAACAGTGCGGGAGGATTTCCACGTGTCCCTGTCTCCAAGGCAAACATCTCACTTGCCTCAGAAACCAGGAGTTACGGCAGCCCGTTACCACCGATGTGCCCACCACGGCCGTCATGGCAGGATCAGCTCAAGGCACAAATGATGCACGATGCATCATTTTCTTATTATCCTTGTCTGCTCCACAAACAGCTTCAAGTCCTAACTGATTTACAAACCAAACATGAGGGTTTTCCTGTTGTCAGCGTCAAAAAAGCCACCAGAGTGACAGAAAAGCTACGTCCTAGTCTGCCTCACCTAGGAAAGGGGGTAAAAATCAGATAGCGACCTGGTTGTAGTCAGACATCTTCATCCCACCTCCCATTCACGTAACAGAGCTCACCACCAAGAACGAAGACCGGAGATACGCAAATAAAAGTGATTTTTTGTCACAGCAGGAAAGACCTTTTGTTTTACAGATCAAAATCTAACGGAGCAAACCCAAATATCCACGCAACCCCAAAGGGGGCAAACTCACACCACGGAAAAAAGCACGAACGAAGCAGGGACACAACTGTGCCTGCTCAGTCCCTGCAATTCCGACTTCGTCCCCAAAAGCGCAGAAGGCAGTACCAGTCCCCTGCCACCACACCGAGCACGCGTGGCCGGGCAGTTGGGAAGTTCTGGTTTCCTCTTGAAACCCGAGCGCACCGCGGCAGCACTGCTCCATGTCGGTCACCTCACCGCTTAGTCAGAAGGATATGAAATCACGGAGAGTGAATAAAAACCAGCAAGACGTAATTCTTCACGCACAGCCGTAACCCAAAACTTGCTTTAATGTCAGGAAACATAAACCCCACAGTGGCCACGCACATGAGATGTTGAATTTCCATGTCAGAGCAACTAGCCAGGGGTAAGAAGGACACGAAGAGTGCCAGGATTTCCCCCTGCAGTGGGTTTTACACACACGAGGTGGTCCCAGCTGTCAGATACCAGCAGGGACACCGCCGCGCCCTGGCATCTTTCAGGGCACCTTTAAAAGCGATGCAACCAATTGCAAAGGATGAACCTCTTCCTGCTTCACCATCGCATTTGACTGCATGAATAAAGCAGCCCAATTCCCAGAAACGTTTATAATTACCCTCCCGTAGAGAGCCTCGTCCCACGGGGCAAAACTCGTGCAGGAAACAGTATGGCAGAAAAGCTAAGAACATACATGAGTATTTAGAGCAAAGAGCAACACGGGGCTCCCAGTGGCAACCCATGCGAGGACGACTGGGCTCCCACTAGGGACTGGAACTGGACTTGCTGGCTTTGGAGCACAAGCAAAACAACATCAGCACAAGTCCTTTCAAGTCATTAGGATGGAAAATAAAACCTTCCTTGTCTTACAGCGGGGAGTCTTTCGTTCTTCCCCATCACTACGAGGGATGAGAAGTTTGCCACGTTTCTTTTTGGAGTTTGCCAACACTTCCCGTTTGGGCAGCCCGATTTCTCCACCACGGAGCAGCACGCTTGGCTTTGACCTGTCTGTCCGCACCGAAATCCTCACAAAGCAGGGAAGAAAGTTAATAGCAGGGAGGGAAGTAATGGGAACAGTTAATCTGAAAGTTTAAGCAAAGAGCATTGAATTGCTGACAGCATTTACCAGAGGCTCGCTCTGAGCATCGTGCCAGAGTTTTGACCTATCGCAGATGCAGTAAGGTGTTTATGTATTATTTCTTTTAAAACAGACTAGTGTTCCTTCTCATTTGGGTTCACACGAAATGTGTTTCATGACTTTGGGGGGGGTACCTCTAATCACAGCTCACGCAATAAATATTAGCACCGGAAAATGAGTGCCATGTGACTCTAGAACAGAACAGACGTCCACTTTAACGCTTCAAAATCGTCACTGCTGGAGAGTTAACAAAGCCTTTGCACTGTCCTCTGCCGCACCACGCACGTGTAATGCCAAGGACGGAATGATCTTGTCTGGAGAAAACCTACGGAGCTTCACTGGAATTTGTGGTTCCATATATTCATGAGAGATCTAGAAAGAGGAGCGAATAATAAAGCGACAAAGTTTACTGATGATACGAAGCTATTTGGGGTAATAAAAATAGCAGCCGACTGTGAAGAAATAGAGGACTTTGTGAGAAAAAGCAGCTGAACATTGCAGTGAATTTGGTCTGCCTGGTTTGGATAAACGACACATGGGAAAAATTACCAGCCTAACTCCAAGACGACAGGCTCTGAAGTGACCATTAACAATTGGGAACAGGAGCTCAGGGTTAGGATCTACGACTCCAGGAAAACGCCGGCCATCCAGAACAGTAAACATAATGCGGAATAGAACACATCACCCTGCCTTTATACAAACCCAAGCAGCACCTCTACGCCGAGCAGCGCGTAGCTCTGCTCCTCTCCATCTCCACGGGCATGCAGAAGAACTGGAAAAGGGTCAGAGAAGAACAACAGGGATGAGCAAAGGACAGGAGGGTTTCCAACTGCAGAGCCACCGTGCTCTAGCAATCGAGCCTGGGAGAGACGACTGTAAAAGCAGAGCAGGCACAGAGAGGACATTGAAATCAACTGCTCACCTCTTCTTCCAGCACACGAATTAGGGACTATCACATAAGGCAGACTCAAAGCAAACTAAAAGGACATGTTTCTTTACACAACACATAATTAAGCTGCTGTGGGATCCTGAGGATGTTCAAGGAACACATCGAAATCTTGGAGAAGAAAAGAAATCATGAGCTATTAAAGACAAAGAGACATCCTCTGGGTCAAAGAAATTCCTGAGCTGCAAATTGTTGAAGGCAAGGAAGACCTTCAGAGACGGATAAGTATGTGCTTGCACTGTCCTTACAGGCA
This sequence comes from Chroicocephalus ridibundus, assembly GCF_963924245.1. Classification (NCBI taxonomy): domain Eukaryota; kingdom Metazoa; phylum Chordata; class Aves; order Charadriiformes; family Laridae; genus Chroicocephalus; species Chroicocephalus ridibundus. Next base: position 5,680,979 of record NC_086302.1, read on the forward strand.
TTTGCTCTTGACCATGTTATTGTTAGCTGCACACAGAGGATTTGACTTGGAAATAGAGAGCAAGGATGCTTGAGCAACGCCTCGCTACGTGTCCAGCAGACCGTATGCCACAAGGGATGCAATATTACGCAGCCTTGCAGCCTGACCCACTGTAGGTCTTGTGTTTGAGGCTAAAATACTACCTCCATCCCAAATAAGGCACAAGAAATACTTCACACTACAAGAAAACACACACCACAATATTCTGTATTATGAAAGGACAAGAGGAGATCTATTTGCCTACTTCTGTCAACCGTGAAGAGCTGAATTCACAAGCTCAAGTAAAAGAGCCAACAGTCCCCACAGCCATTTGTGTGTACCCTCATTTTATTGCCACTTGAAAGGGAACACAAAGCAGTATTCACTGCAACACAGTTTTATATTTCAACTTTCCCCCCCCCTTTAAATGTATCAAGATCATAGCACTCGAATCAGCTGAACCCTAAATCACACTGGCTTGCAACAGCTAAAAAAAAAAAAAAAAAAAAAAAAGGCTGATGATCAGGACTTCACAATTTCTTACAACTTTGCAGACGACGATGGGAAAGTCTCTGAAGTCATTTTGCCGGAGATGGCATCACGTTAGAAACAACGGAGCAGAGAGCAGAGCCTTCCCCACCTGTACAGATACGCACAGGGAAGGAAACTAAAATAGCGTGGTTTCTTCCCCCCTCCCAAGATGAGAAACAAAAGCACAGAATTTTAGGTAGATTTTATCTAAGTCTGGTATCACATGACGAGAAAGCTCTGCAGTTAACCACAAAAAAAAAAAAAGCTCAGCATTGTCCTTTTAATACAAAAAGACATTCTAATGATAGGGAAGCAGAAACGCAGTCTGCGTTTCCAAGTTCTTGCTGAAGAACAGCTTACAAAACGCAAACGCTTTATTATTAACTGCTGAAATGCACTATTACATGACTTATACACAATTAAAAAGCCTCACACTGGGCAGCTAGTCACTGGAAGGAGCCACAATCAACTCTCTATTCCAGTCATCAGCTCGGATAATGACAATCCTTGTTAACGGAGACTTCCCTGGGTAACTTCGCTACAGCAGAAGCACGGCGGCACTGTTCTAGCTGGCAGGCGCCCAGCATCCTGCACCACTAAGGAACTGGTTTCTTAACTCACAAGCGGTAAGACAGTACAATTACTACCAGGTACAAACAAGAACATCCAGGAAAAGGAGAGAGCTCAAATAATTGCGGCGAAAACGATCGCACAGTACAGAACGAGAGGCTTCCTTAACAAATACCTGCAAAGTGTTACGTGACGGGAGACAGAAAAGAAGCAAGCAACTTCTTTCCGACAAAAAGCTGTTGCAGAATTACATTTTCATTAAGAACAAGTGAGGAACGTTGTGCGTGAAGCTATTCTTGCTGCTTTGCACATACACAAGGCTCACGTATCGATGTACTTCAACAGTTTTCTTGGGATTCTAATCAGCTTTCAGCAGGGTCTTGTGACCCACTGCACTCCTGCACCAGGCAGAAAATCCAGGGAACTGAGCAGGACCGTGCCCAGGTGCCTTCACTGAGCAAAACAGCTGGCAAATACTCATCTTCCAAGGAAAACTACTACTTCTGGAGAAGCAGCTGTTAATAAAATAACCCGAAACACAATGCCTGTGTTGGTAACTATTAACCTCGGCATCAGCAAGTTACCCAGAACACTTGGAAGTAAAAAGAAGCCACAGCTGATGCCGCCTTACACACTCCCAACCCGCCGCACCATTTCTAGGGAATTGGCCAGCCACACATATGCAATTTCAACTCAACTGCAAAAGGAGGAATAATCTTTTTTTTTTTTTTCCTTAAGACATTCACTTGAAGTCATTAGTATGCTCATAATGAATGCAATTAACATATTTATAAGAACAACCAGGTTCAGGGTATTCTGACTCAAACCACCCAGCTGAGACGAAGATAACCTGGACAGTGGGGTGGGCAAGAAGTGAGCTGGGAACAATTTCACAATAAACTTTCCCCACTCGAGGTCGTACCTGAGAGATGCAGAACCTCCTCCACTGCGTCTGCCCCGGTGACCGGAGAGGAACGGCTCTGAATCCCATCGCCGCTCCTCGAGAAACAATTTTAAACAGCGCATCTCGGCAGCTCCTCGAATCAACTTCAACAAGTCCACTCTAAACACGGTATTTCATAACCTTTTATTATAATATTAATATATTAAAATATTATTTTAAAGACTGGTAACAAGATATTAAGAGGCAGGGCTATGGGGCAAGCGTAACTTGCTCTTCCACCACTCAACTTCCACTTTACTTGCAGTGAAATGGCTCCCAGCTGCTCCCGTTTTAGGGCTGAGGAAACAAACTCCTCTGTCTTACAGCAGAAAACACCAATGACAGCACCAGCCACAACTAAGCCTTCCCCTCCAGATTTTTCCTGCCTTTAAACGATGCTAGAACACAACCAAAAATACCTGAGAACGCTGTTAAAGACCTTGTAGCGCTGGCTTAAAAATAGCGTAAGCACAAAGCGCTCCTTATGTCAAACAGCCAGCACCAAACTACTAGAAAAAGCAGTACGGGTTCCGTTTCCTCTATTACTGGGCAAATGTACGAGCATGGGCACAGATGTACGGGATTTAAAAGGCCTGGGAATAAACCGAGAGAAACCCTGTGCGTTGCCGAACAGCGGAGGGTATTCGCAGCAAGGAAACTCTCTGTCCTAGCGCATCAATCAACTCACTTCACTGTGGCCAGGATTTGGAGCAGAAAAAGCAAATGGCCTTGGGATCACGGGATGGAAGGGACCGTGCGAGTGCAAGCAGCCTTCCTTTGCTGTCCCAGGGAACAGGAGGCTTTGCCTGGATATGCAACATCCAGGAATCGAATCTCGTAGTCGGAAGCGCTGTCCTGGAGGGTACGCTAAAGCCAAAGCAAACGCAGCGCTAGCCAGGACCACCGTTAACCACGGGAGAAAGAAGTGCTAGCCCAACGTATAGGAAATACGTTCTCTCCTCCCGACCGAGATTCCTACAACTCTCTTCCTACAACTTAGGAAGAAAAAGAGAACTTTGCAAAATACATCAGAAAGCATTATTTTTTTTTTTTTTTTTTTTTTTTTTTTTTTTTTTTTTTACAGGGACCGTGAAACAGTCTGCCAGTTTCAAAATAGGCTCATATAACGCCACTTAGCTGTCCCTTAAATCATATCTTTAAGGGGGGCACTGACACTTGCCACTATTAATACTCCTTTAACCAGCAGATGGTGTCAGCTGAGACACAAAGCAGCACGTTTCCGGAAATAATAGCCCCAATCTGGCGAATCACACCTATCTGTTCCCAGGCTGGTATTCCTCAGCACGAAAAAAAAAAAACCACAAAAACCCACCCCATCCTGCACAGCTCATCCTGACTCAACGCCCACCAAAGTCCCAGCACAAAGCGCCTCTCATTAACTGCAGACCTGACAACTGAGCACTCAAGGGACAGGACAGGACTGCGTTTTTATGGGATATCCTTCCTAAAATCCCTGGGGACCTTCAAGGAACCAAGTACCCCAAACCCTGGGCAAGGCAATGGGAGAAAGAACCAAAATAAACTTCTCAAAGTTGACATTCACTGCTTTTCCAGAAAACACAAGCTCTTAACCTTTCACATGCCAAGCAGATCACAAAATCTTTACACGGAGGTCACTGCAACACTCCTAGAAATGTGAGCATATTACTACGGGCTAGGGATTTTTGTCGTCGTTGTTGGGATTTTTTTTAAAACAAAGATAAAACAGTCCTTACAGGGAAGAAGTTGGTGACATGCTCTGCCACAAAGGCAGCTGTTACAGGTTTCAAGAAGTCCTAAACTGCTCCAGGTAGGGTTGCACTGGGAGTCAGCTTCATCGTTTTAGGTCAGGAGAACATCCAAACCTTTTAAAAAACTGGATTAGTAGAGCAAAGCAAGACGCTCCACGGAAATTGAGATTGGGCTCTGAGGACAAGGTGGGCACAGGTGATAGAAAAGGACAAGCAAGAGCATGATTTCAGCGTTTTCAACACAGAACCATTTACCTCCCTCCACCGGCCAACAGGAATAGCATGAACACGAAGCAAAGCATTTTTCATATCATTTCTGGGAACTATATTAGGCAATTCTGAAGAAGTGATGTTAACAGCGAGAAGTATAAAAGAATATTCAAGTGTTCCCAGACTTTCACAAGAGCTCGTCCATCTGCTCGGGTAGCCAGCAGGAATCAAACTGCAAATCAGACAAAGGTTTAGGCGAGTTGAAGCCAAGTGAAACAACTGCAGCTTGCTCAAAGTTCAAAACGAGCCAAACCTTGAGATATTTAAGCTTCAAGGAACAGGAATGCAGAATATTAACATATCACCGCCATCCAAAGACGGGTGGCAGAGACAAAGAGCTGGTAGCAGTGGGATTTCCCCGACACAAAAGCAGCTTGACAGACCGCAGGCAGGGAGCTGCACCACCGGCTGCTGCCAGAGCAGTTTTTTTAACTTTCCAGTGCCTTAACTCTGGTTTCCGATTTATTTTTTTTCTCCAGGTGATGGACTACCTGAGATGCTTCAAGGCAGACATAGCATGGCTTGGGCCAGGGTAACCATCA